>NW_024609857.1:44848654-45326352 GCF_016920785.2 Ixodes scapularis | reverse complement strand
TTAGAGAGGAGGGAGAATCTGATCGCTTGAACTTATCGTAAATGAATCTGACTGCCCGTCTTTGAACCCTTTCCAATTTATTTATGTCTTTTTTGGTAAAGGGATCCCATACAACGCTGGCGTATTCCAGTTTAGGTCTCACAAGCGTGTTGAACGCTAACAATTTTACGTTAGGTTAATATGCAACTCCGCTCAAATCCAAAGATTTCGAGATAATGATTGATTTCGCATTTAAAATGGACTAGTAAGAAACACTACGTCATTTGCTTCGCAAAAAATAGGGTATATATAGTTAAATTTTATTTTAAACAACATTTGAAATCGAAAGTGACATTTCGGCTCCGTCCGGCAACATTGACCTCTGACCGACACGCCAAGAACAAAGCTTTCACGTGGTACGAGACGTCCCGTAATTCTCTGCGCAAAGGGGGGGGGGGGGGGGGGGGGGGGGGGGGGACTGAGGTGGCTTGTGCCATGCGCATGTGTCGTCTTCAGCGCACTCTTCACCACGTTTTGGGGCCTACGACATTCGACGACGCATACACAACTGCGGGATAAGTGTGAGCACGTAGTGTCCGTAGTGTGAAGGAACCTCCGAGAGAGACATTAATGACGAATGGTGAGACGACGACGCGGTTTTGACGCGGGAGACGGCTGTAACGGCGGAACCACGACGAGAAGGACGCACGGATCCCAAGAAGCGCACTTCGCAGGCGCGTTACGCCAATGCGTGGACACTAGGGGTGTCGCGAACCGGCGGAGGTTCGAGTTCGACCAGGTTCGACTTTTTCGAACTTTTAGTGGAAAGTTCAAAGAACCTTGTATAGTTAGTTAGAGTATTGGGAGGAGGAAATCAAAGGAAGTGTTGCTGAGCCGGAAGCTCAATATGTCACCTTTGTTTTGGGGTAGGGGAAGGGGAGTAAAGATGAAGGTTGAAAAGGGTCAGTGTCGCGCCGCCAATGCGCGCCGCCGCGCCACGCAAGCCGCACGAAGAAGCCCCCCCGGCCGAGCCGAGCGGCCGGTGAAATGACTCGTGTGCGCATGCGCGACAGGCTGGCCAGTTGGCTTCGGACTGGATGGTGATGGTTAAGGGATGAATTAAGGGCAGCGCTGTTTAATTATTTCAATTAATACAATACAAAAAATAAGTTAACTTTTTCAGTGATTAGAATTGTTTTTTTTTTCATTGCAATTGTTCATAAAAACATAACCGTTTGCATAAAAAAAATATTCTCCAAACCTAGACATGCTTGTATCAAGGTATGGCCACACTGTCCACAAGGTCGAACCGGTCGAATCTGGTGGAAAGGTCGAAGGTTCGTCGAACCCGGAAAGGTCGACCAAAAAATCCGGTTCGACAAAAGTTCGCGACACCCCTAGCGGACACTGCTGAGCGCCGAGAGGAGACGTTGCTGACGTCAACCGTTTTGGGTAACGTCACGTTTATCTCAATGTTGGCTTCCCCCACGCCATACACACTTAAAATTTTTACACCCTTATGCGTGTAAATGGCTCGTCCTCTGGCTAACGCCTTTATTCGTGTAAGGGTGTTAGCCGCCGGAGGTGGTGAAAATCGTGTTAACTGCTAACACCCTAAAAACAATATGGCGGCCAGTATGCGACAGGCGATACGAGCCTGGCGAGCCGTACGCGGCTTCTCGCCGGAGCAAGAGCATACGGCTCGCACGCTCGTTTGTTGTCATCTGTAGGCGCAAAAAACTTTCCAAACATCTCTATGTCCAAGCGCCAACACCGCAAATAATACGAGTAAGGCCGAAACCGCTGGAGACTGAACAGCCGAGACTGTCGCCGAAGTCTCGCTCGGCCTGCTCAATGCCGGTCGCATTTTCATCGCATCAGAAGCGCTTATAAAGAAGGGATAGCTTTACAAAACACTGACAGGCTGGCTTTATTGAACAAAACACCCACTTGCCGTGGACAAGTTGACAACAAATCGCTCCGACACCCTCTGTCGACAGCGGCTAGGAGGTATCGCACTCGCGCTCCGTGTGGCTCTTGATTAACTATTGCCTGTGTGCTCACCTCTGTTACGTGCGTTATCCACTCATGAACGTTTGTGCGTGAACAGCGGCATTCAGCACCTAGAACACGCGCTGGGGAAGCCGCCTAACCTCCTTTTGTTGCAATCAGGCAGCATAACACGGCGACACAGCTGCCAGCGGAACCGAACAACTCGGAGCGATCAACACGACGGATGGACTAATGACATCCAGCCCTCTAATAGTTATAGATCACCAACCGCCACACTTTTCAAATTGGGCGGCGACAACCCCCATCTAGCGACGAAAACAAAAAGTGATAAACATTTGAAAGAAGAAGACAGCAGTTTTTTTGCTGCCCACCGCGCGGTTACATTCACTCACGACATCCACATACACACAACACTGTACATACACACGCGCATACAAGCACTGGTCTATAGCACAACACACAACAAATAGTACATACAACCTACTTATACAAACCGACAACTGCCCCGAGCGGTATATATGCCCTCCTATTTCGCGCATCGGTAAGCCCAGTGACCACGCTAGTCTTAATCAAGATATGAAAAGATTACGCCAATTTTATTTTTCAATAATATTTTTTCTGCATTTGTCTTAGGTAGGTACACATATCCCTTAATAACTTCTTACAGCATAATGTATTATAATGATACGCGCCTAACTTCTAGTAACTCAACGTGAGTGACGAGAAAAAAAAATCGTGTGAATTCTGTCTGGCAACCACACTCACGGCGTGGTTGCTATGGCGACGCTGTCGGTACGCGCGCTGGCAGCCGTCCAGCTGGTTCGGCCGTTCGGCTGGTTCGGCTACGGCCGAGTGCGCGAGTCCACGGTGAACGCCGCGAACGCAATCGAGAAAACAAAGCGTCGACTACTGAAGCTGTACGTAATCGAGTTTCCGCCCGTTCGCTACCGAATTCTTCGTAGTCTTCTTCCACCCGTTCGAAAGGGAACAGCCTACCAGTACGATTACCGCCGTGGCTTCAGCGGCTTCATCTTCGGAGGGAACTGTCAACTGAATTAGTTCCAAAACGCGGGTGCATCAGGCAGCGCAACGTGGCGCGGTCCACGCGCAAAGTAGGTAAGTAAACAAAACACTCAATGCCGTTCCATACTTTTTTTTTTTTTTTTTTTTTTTTACGGGGGCGCGCGGTGTTTCTGGGTGGCTCAAGGTATGGGAAAGCAACCGGAAAAATCGGCGCCTGATCGACCATGGGGTGAAAATTTCAAGGCGTATCGTACGCAAACGACAGCGTTTGCCAGCGGAAGACTCGGTCGTCCGTGGCGAACGCATTTTTAGTATTTTTAAGGATGTTCTACCTGCAAAAGAAAGGAGCGCCTTAAAATTTCACAAGGTAAAATACACTGCTGAGGAAACGACGCCCCTTTGCGTGCAGGCGCCGGTTTTTCCGGCAGAGTTTAGCGCGCTGTGAAATGCAGTGTGCATTTAGGGAGAGTTTTGGCATAATATAATGTTGCTCATTGGAAATAAAAAAAAAGAAATGCTGGCATCATATGTTTACACACTCTTAGTCATTTTTGGAATCTTAAGTACCCTTTTTGTGGCAGGTATTGGACGCCAGCACATTTTACGTAGGAACGAAGAGTGGAATCCGGCCAATTCCCTTCCACATGAGTGCTGTGAAAGCAAAGAAGAAAGTGAGGGTGAAACAGTTCCTGCAGTAGTAAGTGCCAGAAACAAGAAAAGTGCCCCGAAGTGAAAAATATACTCCCTTGAAAAGGATCCAAAAGAAATAGAGGTTATCAGGTATACCGCCGAGCGTCACAGACCTGGACACTCCATTTCAGTTTTTTAAATGCCCATGCCCTGATGAGCTGTTTACAGCGATATTTGAGGGGACCATATCCTGTATTGAACTCAATGCCACCATGAACACCATTTTCGGGTTCTGGTCACACCTCCACGCAGGATGTCCTGCTTCAGATCAAGGAGGATATCCTTGACAGAATCTCCTGTACGACAACGCGGGCGGTCCTGGCCCTGGATATAAAGGGCGCCTTTGACAACGTCAGTCACACGCTGGTGTTCGAGAACTTGGCCTCAACTGGGTGCGGGCCCCGGATGTATGATTATGTGCGGGACTTCCTGAGCAACTGGATGGCCACCATCGGAATCGAGTCCATCCGCACAAGCACCATCCCGATACCGAGCAAGGGCAACCAGCAAGGCTCGGTCCTGTCACCCACCTTGTTACCTGGCGATGTGCAAGCCGCCTCCTCTACTGGAACGGATTCCCCGGATGAAGCATACACTCTATGCCACTCTATGTGGACGACCTGACGATTTGGGCTACGTCGGGATCGGACAGCGGGAGGCAAGACTTCCTCGAAGAAGTCATTGAGACGGTGCAGAACTACCTCGAGGCCGGCAACCTCCAGCGCGCCCCCGATAAGTCTTAGCTGTTGCTCCTCCGCGCGGGCAAGCCAATTCCCGAAGAAGAAGAAGGCGGACATCCGCCTCACGTTAAAGGATGGTACCCCCGTGCCGGTGGTGAAACGGGTTCGGATACTGGGGCCTTCACCTCCAGCGGGATGGCGGAGCCAAGTACACGGTCGACCGACTCGTCAAGACAACCACGCAAGTCATGCGCATGGTGAGAAGGATAACGAGTCACAGACACGGGCTCTAGGAGTCGGACCTGATCCGGCTGACCCAACCACTCGTCGTGAGCCACATCGCCTGCGCAAATCCGTATCTCAACCTGACCTGCTGTCGAGAGATAAGGGCAAGATGGACGTGATTATTCGCAAGGGGTACTAGCTGGCACTGGGGGTGCCGCGGTACACGTCGAACGCCAAGCTCCAGCTGCTAAGTGTAAACAACACCTTCCAGGAACTCATCAACATGCACCTAGCCAGTCAGTGGGAGCACCTGGCCCTCACACTGAGTGGGCGGCATGCCCCGAGCTCGCTCGGCATCCACATCCCCGCATCGCAATGCGAGGCTATCCAGCTGCTGCTGGCCCTTTGGGACAAGATCCAGGTGGCACCAATCCCGTGAAAGCTGAACCCATCTTTGCATCCAGGTCGCTGGATGGCTCCCGGTCCCTTGATTCCGCTTGGTCCCGTCGTGTAGCATAGGGCCCCTGGTAGCAATCGGTTGCTAGCCCAGCATTTAAGCATACTCCAGCCTTTTTGTATGTAAAGCAAAACAATTACTGCAACTGAATACTTCTTACCTGACAATAATCGTAGTTTGCACTGCTCGATGCCCTTCTGTTTTATCTAAAATACCGCAACTAAGTACTCCGAGTACTGGTCGGAGCACTGCGGTGCAGGTGAAGTTTCTACTTCACCTGTTGCCCTTCTGTTTTATCTAAAGTACCGCAACTAAGTACTCCGAGTACCGGTTGGAGCTCTGCGGTGCCAGGTGAAGTTTCTGCTTATAAAAAAGTGTCTGCCCAAAAGCTTGCTTCGGTACCACGAGCTGCAACAGGAAGCCTGATGCAGAGGCTTTAAGAGCAAGCTCCATGCTTTGAATGTTGCTAAGCATGCGCGCTTGTGCAGTGCAACTGTCGTTCAGGACAACGTGCTCATTCTTGGCATTTCAGTTTCACTTGCACTTAAAGGGATGTTGAACCGAAATCTGGATTCCATAAAACACGGCGGCAAAAGCGTGTAACAAGATGCTACAAACACCAAAACATCACTCATACAGCGATATTTCGAATGGATGACCTTACTTTTAAAAATAGGAGGCGCATTTGACAGATTTGTTTGTCTTGTTTCTCCGAGAAGGAAAGGGAACAACCTCGCGTCTTCTCCGCCTCGCCGCCTTGAGGGGGCGAAGCAGAGAGGAGAAAACGAGATATCTTGACGTCACGCGCCTCATCGGCCTCGTTCAATCTCAACCTCTTTCTCCAAAAATACGGCCGTCCATTCGAGATATCGCCTTGTGACTACGAGTAGTGTTTTAGGGATTGTAGCGTCCCGCCTACGGCTTCTGCATCGTTTTCTGAAATCCAAATTTCGGTTCACCAGCCCTTTAAAGGGAAACGGAGTGTGGCAGCGATTGGATGATTTCTTGTGTCAGCCGGAGTTGCTTACCATTACCACTGTAGGGCAGCAAAGGCTACAGGCATGCAAGAGCGACTTTGAGAAGTGCTTTCGCAGAAGAAGAGCTTGCGATAGAGCGTGTACTAGCTCGCACTTGTCGCCTTCGACCGCGCTGTCACCCTGGCAAGCCTTCGGCAACACCTTCAGAATGCCCGCATTCTTCAAGAAAGCCACAATGTTATGAATATACCACAACAATGCCTGGCTTTTATTTTTTTCTAAAAAAGAGCATTTATGAAACTTTGAAAATGCAGCAGTGCACGCTCATTACCTTCGGTACTGCTTAGTACGTGCTCACTCACGCTCACCTTATCCAGGCTGAAAAGCTTGTGCTCGGACGGGGCGTATAGAACACTGGTGGTGTCTTTTGACTGAAGTAATATACAAAGTATGAACAGGAGTGATAAAGAAACACAATATTTAATGCCGGTCATCTCCACTTTTAAAAAGTATCTCAACGTGAGATTAATTTGACATTTCGTAGCAAGGGTGATGAATTCCAGACAGGGTGACACAAACCGTTTTGTTAAAAACGTAAAAACAAAATGTAACTACTCCATACAGGTGCCTAATAGCTTGATGACTAGGAAACAACACGGAGGACTAGAGAAATGTGATTAATATAAATGAATAAAGCTGGTCATGAATTGAAGCATACTTAGGTATGTGAGCCACACAACTTGCAGCTGCCATCTCAAGAAAAACAAACAAAGCCTTTAATGATTTCGAAAATCGGAACAATCCTGGCAGGAGTTTCACAGACTTTGGCGATTGCACTATGTGATCAGCAATCAGGCTACAGGTGTTTTCTTGATTGTATTAATCACCTTGATTGCAACTGGCCGTAGCTGTGAGTAGATTAGAATAAGACAAAGCCTCTCAAGAAGGCAGCTCGTATTGTACGTCTTCTGGCCATGGGCGAAGCCGAAAAGCCAGTCGGCCGCCATGACCACAGTAAAGCCTTCGAAAAGCCAAATGGTTCCCTCCTGCATATTAAAGCAGAATTGATTCAGTCAGAGAATAATAAAGGCCGCACTGATGAGTATGATTTTAAGCATGAAATGCTTTTAGCTCCCGGCCACCAAACTGATGACATATCTTTTCGGGAACTAATGCCAAAAATCACTTCAAAACGTCCCAGGTTTCGAAGTTGACTTTTGCGTTGGTTTTCTTATTTGAAACCGGCTTTGAAACCTACTGGGTCTCGAAGTCAGTTTTGGATCAGAAACGTGTACACTAGCAGGGTTCAAAATTTGCTGTCAAAATTTTGTTTCCTTGAGACAAGGAAAACAAAAAGGAACATACACACCACCGTCTCAAAACCAGCACAGCATACAGCTGTCATTTATTTCCACAAGTCATCTTCCTTGTCATCCCACACGCTACACATGCTATGGAACCTATTCCTATACACACTATGAAACCTATTAATTCCAAACTACAGCTTTAAAAAAATTATCCAACATTCAAATTACTTTTTTGTATGCCATCTCACTACCGAATTCTAAACCAAGAGCGCATCATTCGTTTAAACCGTTTGAAGCAATCGCCTGACGAGGAGCCCGTTGTCGTCAAGCTTTGACAGCGCATTTTAGTTCACCTTTCTGCCGCCGTCTTGGGGGGGTCTCAGGCATTGTCCCCGCGCAAATATTACCACAACTGTTTAATTGATTGGTGCGGCACACAAACTTCTGTTCGGGCTGGAACTTGGTCAACAGTGTCTGAGATGAGCCCGACGCCCATTTCAGACATCAAATAAAATTTCGAAATTGCTTTTATAATCTCTTTAAGAGTTTGAATGCAGGCGTCTGGAATTCGCAAAATTTAGTGGCCGCGATTATGTCCTCTGTGACCGATTTGCAAAAATAAATGGTTTTACAGTAATGATCCAGATTGTGATTTATTGGGAATTAACCAGTGCTGTTAATAACATGGTCTGTATTGTCCGCTCTGCTGGTGTTTTTTCTGCCGTCATTGCATCCACGCAGTTTGAAAGTGCACTGCTTTATGCGACAGGTGGCACGCACACACCGTGGCACTCCACTTCATAGCGTGGCATGTGGTGGCAGCAAAAGGCTCTGCCAAAAACATGCTAAGCACAGCATTTGTGGCGGCAGAAAAGATACAAGGCTATTATCTTGTTCCCGAGAGTATAGTATGTTGCAGGTTAAGACGGTACGGTGAGGGGAAGAAGCTCCGTCTACACTCTTTCCACTTTAGCAGAAAGGATGCCATAGAGAAAAGAAGGAAACTGCCAATCGTGGCAAGCAAACCCTTTTTGGACTGGCAGAAGTGATGGGAGACGCCAGGCAGTGTAAAAAAAGGGGAGGGGGGTGGACTGCAAACGTGTTTACCAGTAATAAAAAGGGGGAAGAGTGAAAGGAGGTATTCTTCTGTAGATTCCTCTTTCTCCCGGAGCTGTGAATGTGCCATGGCCGGACTGGGCTCAACTCAATGCCCCAAATCATATTTAAAAAAAAAAATTATTGCCGGCAGAGTTGTGCGGACTCCTAAAATGCCTTTACGGAGAGGTTCCACAAACCCTCTTTCCAGAACTGTTGGCCTAGATTGCGGGCATGGGCATCTGCAGTACGTTTTGCAGGAAAAGGAGGGGGAGGGGGGCAAACCTTGTTTTCTTTCAAAGTTATAGACCAACACGCGGCCCTGACGTCACGCAGCTGCGGTGGCGCTGTTGACGGCACTGCGCATGCGCAGACGCCTCATTTCACTCTAATTCGGTTTCTGCGCGTGCGCAGTGCCCACACCTGGTGTGGGCAGACGCGGGCTTGTTTGTAAACAGCGTGTCGGTCTATAGGTTTGAAAGCTACACCCCTTCAGAATAATCCCCCCCCCCCCTTTTCCGCCACTTTGCTGACGCCCATGATTGTGGGCACCTCATCACTTACAAAATGTTTCCTAGGACCCATGTGTAGAAAGTAGGAGCCACCATTCAAGCCCCTGTCATGACTACAGTGCAGACATATCACAATAGCAGGGAAGAACAATAAATAATAATGGACAGTCTGACCGGAAACAATATTGGTACAGTTTCAGACTCGCCACTCAGCTTGCCAGCTGAGCCAGGCTAGAAAAACGAAATTGGCAAAGTGAATGAGTTGCGAGTATAAAGATGCAACAACAAAACCCTATTGGAGTTCTTAGAAAATGTTGGGGCCTTCTTGTCAATGGAAAAGGCACTCAGTAATTAAATCCAATACTCTTTCGGATAGTGAGATTGATATCGTGATAAGGTGGGTGCTTGTCCCAAGCTCTTGTTTTAGCACCAGTGGGTGTCAAGTTACACACAGCCAGAAAACAAATCAGCATAGCCAAACGAAGCACAGGACAATTGCATCCGTAAAATAGCCGATGTTCCATATTTCAATTAGTTTTTGATCTCACTCTGCTCAGCACACAATTCATAGCAGACGATTGTCCCTTTTTGGCTCTGTTCGCAGAGCCAAAAAGGGACAATCGACGAACAAGTCTGTTCGTCAAACGACGAACAGACTTGCCAGTCTGTTCGTCGTTTTGTTTCTGTCAGAGAATGATACCTACCTAGTAGCAAACAAACTCATTATTATTCCCTCATGTTAGCAGACGATGCGTCTGGTAGCGGTATTTTATAGCGAGTTCGCTTCACACGCACTGGCACCGTTCGAGTTCTCTCCCAGAATGCATCGCACTCGCAGAGTGTTGCACTGAGAACTGGACTCAAACGAATTCGCCAAATGCACCAAGTGCGGAAGACTGATGCTGCCGCCATCTATGTTGTAGAAAGAATACCGACCTCAAACCGAAACTGGCGCCTTGCTGTTCGGAGTGATGGGTGGGAATGCGAGAGTACAGTCGCTACCAACGTTTATCTACAAACGTTGGTCGCTGCAGCCTGTAGTTTATAGTTGCGATGACTTCAAGCAACTCGGCTGTCATAGGGATAGTTACAGACGGCGTAAATTTCCGCAACCAGCTGTCTACAAAGCAGCTGGTTGCGATCTTTCAATTCTCATAACCGTTTACACTGAAGAAAATGGATGATGCTGTCCGAGCAGAAGCTTGATCCATTTCAGCATGGCATTATGCGTGGACCACTGAAAGGGTACGCCTTAAAACTAGTCTGCTAAAATACCCAGCAAAACTTTTCGATTTCGGTCGTCATTACAGGTGGATCAGATATTAGCTTTGGTGAGGGCGTCGAGAACGAGAGCTTTCTCGAACAAAATATGACGGGGCAAGTTAGCTGAAGTAGGTAAATGTTAAACATGATGATGTTGCCCAAGCCTCGGGTAAGATCACTAAATTTAGCTTTCTCTGATGCTTATTGGGCAGTCAAAGTTTCTGCTGGGGCAGTTTTGTCGACAAATGTTCAATTTTTCACCCGCACAAGTTGGTGATAAATATCTCGGGGGCCGCTGATGCATTTGTTCTGAGCATTTCTTTACACACTGGTATATTTCAGCGTTTTTACAACAACAGAGCGACTTAAAACCTCCAAATAAAACACGGTTTGTCAACTGCTTCCTTCATGAAATAGGAGACGCTCACAGTTCAAGCTCGCGTTTGATTCCGTTGCCCGCGGGACGCAATTTCTATCAGGAAATCTACTTTTTTTCCTTTCAGTTCTGCGACACATCGTAGCAGACAAACTTTCGTCATCTGCTCCAGCACCTTGCCGGCCTAGCCGGAGCGAGGCACGACGGGATTGCATTTTGGCGCAATCTCGATTTTCTCGGTGCAGCGAGTGCATGCACGCGTGGGGTGTCAGCAATGAAACAAACTCGGAGAGTGCAACCACTTGTGGAGTGCCGGCTGAAACGAACCCGCTCCACGCTGCGGGTGCCGTGAAACGAACTCGCTAATACTTCTTCAGTGCAAGCCGGTTGAGACCTCAATGACCAAAATCGGTCTCTCGGTGAGATGGAATGGCAAACTGAGAATGATTTCATGACCAGGGGCCAAACAAATAACAGGTGCATTGTATGGTGAGAGTATTAGCACCGAGAAGTTTGGGAGGCGACCTTTTACAGCGAGCCGGGGTGACGTCCTGCTGAGGACAAAATTTACCCCCTCACTCGCCCTACAAAGGCCGAGACGGCGTTAGCTGTCGGCATATTACTTTCGTTTTTTTTTTGTTTTTTTTTTGTGCGCATTTTACGTAGGAAATGCGAATTATTATATGCGGCCTTATTGAGGTATGGTCTGTAGCTGCAGGCGAAACTTCAACCAACATTCCGAGCATGGTTTCCAGGGCAGACAGTGCATGAATCACAGATGGTATATGAAAAGGAAGAAATGCCACCACACTTGCAGGAGCATTGCAGTATATTTACATCTTGCACAATCAACGCTGCTGATGATTTAAATTAATTAAGAGGTTTTTTTCAACTTTGTTTCTAAACAAAAACGTCTCAGCGAAAAAGCTGCACTCTGCTCGAGCAACATGTTAAATATATTCTGGGCCATGGGGAGAAAATTACAAGTGAGACCGCCCAAAGGCCTTTGACTTAGATGCCATTTGTATGCCCGCAAAGCGGGGTCTGATGTTCTCCTAAAGCGCGAGACAAATGGACGGCAGAATCGTCCGATCCGACAGTCCGAATGCCGCTCCGAATTGAGACACACGCACACGCTTCCGACCTTGCAAGCGACACAACAATCCGTTCGGCTCCGCCCAGGAGATCCAACTTCCAAGCACTCCAGCGGAGGTCCGCGTTCATAGATCTCTGGTCCCAGATTGATGGTTTAGCTCGCACGAGCGAAGCTAGGAGCTCGTTCTTGTTAGCGCATGCATTCTTTGCCGGGGCCATCTTTCTCGAATGGATCAGCGGGATCTACGCGTCCGGCTTCCCGTCGCCCGTCCCGTTTTCTTATTCGTCCCGACAGACCAAGTATGTCATCATGACGTTCGCGCTAGCTGTGCTGTCATTGGCTGGACACATCCGACAATCCGTCCGCCGTGCGAAACTATCTGGCGCGTTTGACGCATGTCGGATCGCCGATCTGACGCCTGAAGCGACCAAATTTTTTGTATCAGGCAGTCGTACTGTCGGATCGGACGTCGGATCGGATGGATTTTTCGCGCATGTGTCTCGTGCTTAACTCATGAATCTGCAAAGAACAGAATTTCAGTGTCTGAAACACTTACACCGCCGCTTCCACAACCCCTTGCACAACCGCCTTATATCGTGTGGAGGGGGCGGGGGGGGTTCATCGACGGAGTTGCCTCCACCGATAGCTTTCCATACTTATAACCCAATTATAAGGGTAAACGTGACAAACACGGTTGGAAAAGCTATGAAAATTCTGTCGGCATAAGTCTCACCCAGCGCCTTTTACACTGGGTAAACGAAGCCCCGCTTCTCAACGTGCTTACAGCTCACAACGGCCGATGTTGACGGTGCCTTTCCCATCCTTAGTCTGACTGTCCATGCTCTTTTTAATCTCGAAGTTTTCGGGTGGTAGAATATGATACCAGCTTCTTTTTGGAAATTGCATTGCAGCGCTGAACAGTAGGTCAGCATGATCACAAACCTCCGATCGTGAGGAAACGGGCGCAGGGAAGCCAGCTAGATGCCAGCTAGATGCCAGAACGCGAAGCGGAGTCCGTCACCAGACGTCACGGTACACCTCACCCAATCAAGACGTGGCGGCCGCAGCGACACTTGTGTTTGCTCTGAAGACTAATAGTACGCCGTGCAAGCAATACCATTGATCTCCACGACAATTTGCTGGATCGCGTGTCTCCGCTTGGTCGTTGCAGCTCAGGTGCGGCCACTGGATGGCCACCTTGGGACAACGATTATCAGTCAACCTTTTGGAGCGTCGTGGAGGCTGGGCGGCAGTAAGCTGAAGACATGTTTTCTGCTCGTTCGTTGTCATTTACCGAAGAAGTTTGTTAAAACCCCGAACGGTGAGAATTGCGTTTGAGAACACGTGGAAATTTTTACGAAAGCTCAGCACCGCAAGAAAAAGGGGCAACTCGTCTAACGCAAATCTTACCGTTCTGGCGGCATGATCAAAGCTTCCTTGGCATGCCAAAGTGCTGCATCTTCGTCTTCGCACGCTTGAATACCGATGAAGAATTAACGCCGTGTGGATTTGTTTCGTGAGTGCAAAGAGCATGAAGATGCATGTGCCTCTGGAGCAGCATTTTACTTTACTCTTACGACTGTATTTGTAACTTGCGGCACTTGCAGTCCAGAAGCGGGCATGATCCAGTGGCGAAAAAGGAGGGGTAGGAGGCTATGGCGACGGCGACAGATTGCACACAACTATATGGACGGGCTTCATACTTTTGCCTTCGAAAACCTACCTTCTTCCACACCATTGCTCTATTTGTGCTGTCATGTGATCCATTTGAGTAGATTTGGAACATAGCCATGGTTAATCCATAATAGCAACCACCGATTTCGTTTCCTATTGATAGCAACTCGCTGGAACAGCTGGGTGATAGAGAAGACGCCTATGTACGACATACCTTCAAAGCTCTGCCATGGCATTGATTCTTGATAAGTATCCAAGCGTGAAAAGGCACAGAGACGCAGCAGTTTGGCAGGCCAAGGAAGCTTTGATCACGCCGCAAGACCGGCGAGACTCGACGTTCGACAAGTTGTGCCTTTTTCCTGCGGTGCCGCGCTGTTGCAAAATATTTTATGCGTTTTCAAAGGAAATTCTTATTGTTTACACATTGCGAGCGTTTGGCGCTCCTTTCACTAAACAGAGGGGAGCGCCGCCGGAGACTGACACTCGAGCGTGCTCTTCGTGCTCCGAGCATTTCTTGGAGCACAAGTGACTTCTTTGCGCTCCGTGATGTCACGTCCACAAACAAGATGGCTGTGCCATTGTTGAGATTGTTGAACCAAAAGGCGTAGCCGGACAGCTGCTCCTTTTCAGTCCATTAGTGGTTAATCCAGCAGGTAAAAACAATTTGATTTGAAAGCCAAGACAGCAATTAGCATTCCGGAAAAGGTTTGTTCATGTGCCTTGCCTGAGAACAAAGTGATCTATCGAACGAGCGTGCTGATAGCTCGGCGACAGAAAAGTTGCCGAGAAGACAGTGGGACGGCTGCCCTTTTTAAACTGCTTAGTCCAGCTGCAGCGAATAAAGATACTTAGATTGGAAAGCCGAAGCATCAGTTAGCATTGCGGGAAAGGTTTGTTCGTGCATCTCGCCTGAAAACAGCTTGCACGGTCAAATATAAACAGCTTGCACGGTCAATAAATAGATCAGCCAAGGTGCCTTTCCCCGCACGTGCTCGAAGCGAGTCTCCAAACCTCTCAGAAATACTTAAACGTTCGTAGAAACTTCATAACGTCGCCGTCTCTTTTACTTTGTACCCTGCCGCTCTACACTGGCTTTAATTAATTTACCACCGAAATAATTTTGGCTTCTCCCACCCGTATCCACGGGATGCCAGGTTCGTCATAACCGTGCGGTGGGAAGGAGCTTGTGCGGCTCGTCAATAGATTTGGTGTGTACGCCATGCGCCGTTTAGTTGCTGTGCCTGGAGTATGAAACTCGGAGCGTCAGAGTAGGAGTAAAGGAGTGTGGACTTAAAGGGGAGCTGCAATCATACTTAAGCGTCTACCTCTTTTGCGGTTTCCACGTCTCTTTGGGTTCGGGTAAGCCAGCGGGCACGGAGAGAATAACTAAATATCAGTAAGTCATATTTTAACCGGACGACGCGGAAACCTCCTCCACCTACGAGGGCGACCCGCGTTGCCGAAAGCGCGGAATATGTGACGTCTTTGGTCC
Source organism: Ixodes scapularis (assembly GCF_016920785.2). NCBI lineage: Eukaryota > Metazoa > Arthropoda > Arachnida > Ixodida > Ixodidae > Ixodes > Ixodes scapularis. Next base: position 45,311,493 of record NW_024609857.1, on the reverse strand, counting down.
TGGGCTTACTACTGGTCAGAGCCGCTAAAAGCATTTTTTTTAGTCGATACAAAATATAAGTGTCGCGAACCGTTTCAATTATGTATGAAAGTAGTTTTTGTTCAGTATTTTAGATCAGAAAAGAAACAAATGCAGTTTATAAAGTACGGAAACAAGAAAAGACCCGTCGACAAACCCGCCACCAAGCGGTGAAAAAAACGGCGCATACTAGAAAGGCGTAGTGGGATGAAGCTCCGACGAACAATGGGCTTAGAAAGGTCCCGGATGTACGTGGTGGCGCTGCGGCCGTATACCGGCTCGAGGATCCGACCGGTTCCGAGCGTTCCCAAGGCTTTCGGCGCGGGCTTCGCTGGCGATTTGACCCTTTGGCGGTATGGCAGCGCGAAGTGGCTCCCGTTCTGAACTGATCTTTACCCCGTGTTTGCCGTCATTTGTGGCCAATGAAGTGTTATGCCGAATTAGTCTTTAATCGCGCGGCAAATGCAATGCGAGCTGCCCTGGCCGCCCGCTTCATACAGCCTAGTCACCACGTGCTTTAGTGGCACCCTCTCGAGCCGTTGACACTGAGTGCGGCAGCCGCGAGCGCTCGATGAGCTCACTACTTCACGGCCACTCAAACCAGGACCTATGACGTCATGAAGGATGTTATTTTTTGCTTGTTTCTGTAAGTCTAATTTGCCTATAACTTTTAAAATAAAGCGAAATTTGAGAAAAGAAAAGTTTCTTTAAATTACTACGTTCAATGCGCTCAGGTCCGGTCCCAATTAAAAACCAGTCAAAAAGTTATTGCAGGGCCACTTTAACGCTCCCAATGACGACAAACGAGCAAAAAACATGTCTTCAGCTCGCTGCCGGCCAGCCTCTGCAACGCTCCAAAAGGTTAATTTTCCGTGTCCCAAGATGGTCGTCCGGCAGCCGCAATCACGGAACGGGGAAGCGCAATTTAGCAATTGTCGTAGAGATCAGTAAAAAAATATGGAACGCATACCCTCCTAGCATCCATCAGGTAGGATAAGCATTCTGTGCAGTCTATATGCCCATCAATGTCAACACATGTAGCCATTTTTAGGCAGTCGCATCCTTTCGAAGATCAATCTGGCCTTCGTCAGGCACCAGCTTTCGCTCTCAGCACACAGCCACTGTTGGTGGGCTTCGAGGCTGCTCGCATCTTCACCCTCCACAGGCGGGGCAGCCCCAGTCTGTAAATGTAGAATATGAATATGGCAGGTATTATTTGATAACACTTTATGTTTTGGCCGTGTAAAGAAAATCTGCATTCCATTTTCTAACATATCTGTTATGAAATAACAAGGTCAGGTGGAACGGCTCGAGTTCGCTGACTGAAAGACAGAGGGCTTAGCCTGAACCAATATCCTAGCAGCCTTCGATATTGGTGTGGGGGGAGAGAAGGCTGAACCTCTAAAGATGTCTTCAAATGATTCTCTAATTGCTTAACTCCAAACTTTCAGGCTGCTGCACTTCAATGTTCTGAACTTTTTCCAACATATATTTGCGCTGTCGCTAACCATGTTCCATTTGCCAAGGGTCCATATCACAAGAGCGAATGACATTTTAGCGAACGGCGACATTTGAGCGAATGGTCGTTTTAGCGAATAACGGGGGCGCGCGTTAACCCATCCGTCGCGCTGCGCTTTACGCCGCTTCGCGGCGGCAGTCTGCGGCAACTCATTACAAAAATATGAACTCATTTGGCCCACCCGAAAACGCCGCTTCGCGGCGTCCGACTATTCGCTAAAGTGTCGTTCGATGAAACGTGGGCGTTCGCTAAAACGTCATTCGATCAAGTGAGTGCCTCCCATCGTGGGTCATATATCCCCGATGATTGCCCATTAAAGCCAAGGTTCGAGCACAAGCTCATAGCATCGCTAGATGGTCGCACTGCACGAACCCTCGTGCAGCCTGAGTATCTACTAGTACTGTTAAAAGCGAGCGAGTTGAAAATGAATACTTAAAATCGAAAGAATAAAGCGCGAGGGACAAGCACAGGACAACCACGTAAAGCCTGGTTCAAACAGTTGCGTTTGACCGCGTTGCGGCTGCGAGAAACCAGGACATCCCTGCTGCTTATATCGCGTGCCAAGATGATTCTTTGAATTGGAATCCACGCTTCATACGAAGCACAGATGTGCCGGTGACTCGTTTTCGGTTCTAAACGCAACGCAGACAAACACACTCAAACGCAAGTGTCGGAACCGACCTTTACGGTACAGGCTCACAGTAAAGCTGTGAGCCCGAACCGTCTCGCACGTCTAGCCTTCGCTTTAGTACATCTCAGGATAGGAAGGAATGTATCATAATAGAACCGATGTGGTCTCACCATTCTGAGCAGAAGTGCGTGAGTAACCGATGCTATTTTCGTGGTCGCTTGCACGTAAACAACCAAGGAGCTTGTACACAACGCCGGCATTCATCTGGCTTGAAAACAACTTGAGCGTTGGCTTGGCTTGGATGTCAGCTGCCCATTGTGCTTACTTGAACTTCACGAAATCCTCTAAATTGAGCAGGCTGCTTCTTGACTTCTGCTGTTCGCGCGTATGTCTGCAATTCGGCGGTTTCCGAGTTCGACGATTCGGAAATCATGGGTGTACCACCGCAACACCCTCTTAACACGATTTCGGTAGCCGTAGGGTGTAAAAGGGATGTACGAAGGGTGTAGGCCTTTCCGTACACCCTTGAATATTCAAAAATCATGTAAAAATGGTGTAGGAAGGGTGTGAGCTCGGAAAAACACCCTTTTAACACGAACATGGGTGTTGAAATTTTTAGTGTGTAGCCTTGACTGTGATGTTGGTTGTGCCTCAATTCGCGCGCTCGAGTCAGCCGATTTCGGCAACTTGGTGAGTATCAAAGTTTGCCGGACCGTTGAAGGAACATTTGGACAGAACTAGGTCGTAATATTTGACGCGTGGCCTTCCTAGTTGATACTGAATAGGACTTCATAGTTTTTTCACAAGCAAAATGAAGCGGAGTTGCCCTTTAAAGGGCAACTCCGATAAATTCTGAAGATTTCGGGTTAATGAGTGATTTCGAATGGAACAGAACGAGGTACACCTAAGCATTCCTTATGAGTTGTTAATCCGAAAGCATGCAAGCCGTTCGTTCGCTTCCTTTTTCGTCTGCTGCGTATTTTTCACCACCGGTCGGCGCGTGCGCTCCCATGGTGACCTTGGGCGCTCTGCGCTGATGGACACGCAGCGCCATGGGGTGAGCGGTCGTGGAAACTGACGAGCGCAGAGGCCGATGGGAGCCCCGTCGACGCGCGCCAGCCAATGGAACCGAAGGAAACTATCTGCCGTTTTCGAGCTTCAGACTGATGACGTCAGCTCGCTCCATGAAACAGTTAGTAAAAGACACTACGTCGTTTGCTTCGCGAAAAATGGGATGTATATTTTTAAATCCAATTTTAAACACGAGCGGAAATTGAAACCGAAACTTCAGCTCCGCCCGGCAACATTGGCCTCTGGGCGCCAAGAACATGGCCCTCACGTGGTACGAGATGTCACGTGATCCTTGGCCCAACGACGCGCAGGGAAAGTTCACTTTAGCGCGGGATTGGGGCGGACGTGTGCCAGGCGCAAGTGTCGTCTGCGTCGCAATTTTTGCCACGTTTTGGTGTCTGCGACATTCGACGACATCTGCACAACTGCGGCTTAAGTATGCGCACGTAATGTCTCTACTGTGGACACCACGGCGGGACAACGGCGGGTGGCCGGACGGCTCCGAAGAAGCGCGCTGCGCAGGCGCGTTACGCCAACCACGTGGACAGACACCGCTGAGCGCCGAGAGGTAACGTTGCTGACGTCATGCGCTACGCCCGCCCGGAGAAGTAAAAACAAGCAAAAACGGGCAATGGTGATGACGTTTCGTTCAATGTTGGCTACGCGCATGCCGTAGCATTGGCCCTTGACTGCGCTATTGGTTGGGCCTGAATTCGCCCGCTCCTGTCAGCCGATTACGGCAACTTGGCGAGTTGCAAAGTTTGTCGGAGCGTTTAAGAAACAGTTAGACACAACCGCGTCGTAATATCTGGCGTGCGATCTTCCTAGGCGATACTGAAGAGGACTGCGGTGTTGTTGTTTTTTTTTTTTTTCAGAACCAAAAATGAAGCAGTGTTGCCCTTTAAGGGAGACAATTTTTTTCCTGTGTGTGGTAAAATAATATGAATAAGAAAAGAAAAGAATCACCGAAGAAAGTTAAACGCTGTGAATCTAAGCGTAAAGCCTTTTACGGGGTACACGACATACCTACAAGGCTCAAAAGGCGAACCAGACAGAGGAGTTTTTGAGTCAAGACTGGTACATTCGAGCTCGAACCGGCCGCACACCCACACAAATACCACACAACCGGCAAGTGGCTTTGAAAACTCTTTAATTACTCGATTTCTTGTTCTCTTCCTTTCATCAAAAACTCTCACGCGATATGAGCTTTGGTATACTTAAATAATGCAACCGAAATGTGCGCTATTACACCCTGAAAAAAAGTAAAAGTAATGGCAAAGTTAATTCATCATACTTAAAAAAACCAAAGTAATATAATGCCATTACTTTTATACTGCGGTACTTTGTAATGTAATTTAACTACATTTTGCAGTTTTATTAAAGTAATTAGTAATATAATTTATTACCTTTCGAAAGAAATTTCCCCATATCTGGTATTGATTCTCAATTCAACGATCTGACACTAATTGGTACGTGAATTATTTCAATGACGACTATCTTAATTTGAAAATTCCTATAATCTAGCGTGTGTATTAAAATCTAAAAAAACAAAAAAAAAAAGCAGAAATCATTGAGTTCGAACAGTTTTTGAACAAGAAACGCCAAAGCTTCTTCAGAATATATTTTTTTCTATCCTTACATTGCGTCTACTCGGAACACAGTTCAGGTTAAACACGCCAAGAGGTAGCCTTTTTTCTTATTTACACGTTTTATATTGTTTTATTCTATCATCGGTACGGGCACGTATTAAGAGGGACCAAAGATGACGTAGATCGGACATGCAAACCGAGACACTTACCTGATGTGGGTCTCAGTGGCCAAGGAAGTACGTGTTTCCAATTTAAAGAAACGTCAGGTCGTTTCTATTTGAACGGCTAAGGTACACGTTGATGTTCCTTGTTTGTTCACTTTACACAAAGACCCAAGTACGTTTGCACTAACTGTATAAACTGGCCAAAAAACGTTGTTTGTTTAAGACTCGGGAAATATGTACGAAGATACATGTATCACATTTCAAGCTTTCTTGAGTTTAGCCTCGTGTCCACTTGAGAACGAAATAAGACGTCGTAACTGACGCGCACGATGCCTTGCGGGTTGTTTCTGTACTGAGCTGCTAATCTGACCCATGTCCAGGGTGCATTTATTACGTTGAATTTTAACATTTGGTTTAAGGTTAAGATATGTCGCTTGGAAAGTTAAGAATGTCGGCGGAGAACATTTGGAAATAAATGAGAAATATACGCAAGATGATAACACGAGTCAGCTTTAGACTTTAATTAAATATAATCTTTGTCATTTCCTTTCGTGTGCAGATATCGATGCAGAATGAATTTGCACGTTTCAATGTCGTAATTGAAATACTTTCGAGCCTATGCCTGACTTTATACTAACTGCCAGGAATGGCAGTATAGATATATCCAATAAAAAAGTTGGAATGGAATTCCGAGAATAAGCTAGAGACCCATGATCAGCGTTATCCATGCCTATTTTAATATCCACATTTAATCAAATCAAATCAAATAATAATACATTTTACCGCTACACAATGAAGAACCAGTGAAAAAGTTCTTTCTTCCCCAAAAGTGTTCAGAAACGAAGACCATACCAAACCGTTCGGCTGAATTCCACGTGCTAAAGAACGGGCATCGAATGTCTGGAGCAGCAAGTTTACTGACATTAAACAGCGCACAAAAAGACAGCGGAAGAGAAAAGAACAGTAGAACGAAAGAGCGCTGACTCCCAACTGATTTATTTAGAAGTGATGAACCAACTAGCTCAAATTACCACTTTACTACAGCAAGTTAACTCCGTAGTTGCTCCTTTATATGCCTTTTGCGTTTCAATTTAGGTGGCGTTATCAAAGTTACTTTCTAAAATTTAACTTTGTTTTTTTGTTTCTTGTATCACCTGTGTTCGTTTCTTGCATCACCTGTGTGGACAGGTCCGCATTTGTTTTTGTGTTTCCATCGCCTGCTGACTCGCATGGTTTGTTAGAGTGACATCTGCATTCTTGCGTAGTTCAAGGCAGGTGGGTGTTTACTACTTTTTGCGGCTTTAGTGTTTTACCATAATTTGAAGCAGACCCTTTTGAGGCTGTGTGTTTTGATGTGCTTCGTCCTTTTCTCAGTATCGGGGTCGGTCTTAAGTTATGTTAAACCTTCACAAGTTCGTTTGCGCTCTAACTTTTTGTTCAGTTCTTGTTTTTAAGTCATCTGAAACGCATTAATCTGGAGCATTTTTCAAGAAAAGTTAAATTTTTCAGTTATAATGTTTTCGTCTCAGACTTCAAATAGTTCCCATCAGAAACGATAAATCGCAAGATAGCTGCAAGAAAAAAAATCCTTATTTTTTCTGCACAGTGTTTAAGAAGTTATGTCAATTCACCATTATCTATTGGAAGACGCGGTGAATTTGTTAACTAACAAGCTACACTGCGTTTAACTTTGAGTCCGAACGAAGCCGACGTTGCGATAAGATTCGGAGGCAGTCTAGCAGTGCGGAAAGTATAGATCGCCGCGGCAATTCGCTACTTTCAGCGATGGTGGTACCGCGACGCGAGAATCGCGCTCCCTAGCTCCTGGATGATCTACCTCACAAGAAAGGTGCTGGTCTACACCTTCCTGGCGTGAAAAAATAAAGTAAGACTCTAATACTGTTCGTATATAGCAAAACAAGAATTACTTGCGCGTCGCATACCAGCCCCGTACTGCTGTTCTTACGACGATTATCCAGATGACAGCCATTTTGATAGACACCAGTGCGCCCCCTTATATACGTCGTGAAAGTTGCGAATCAGCGCGTTTTTCATTTTTCTATCACTGACCATACCAGTCGCGTACAGTGAAAGCGCCACATTCCTACTCTTTTTCCTGTGATTGGTTATCTGGGGATAGTAAACCTAGAAAGACAATGATCGCTGCAACAATGCCCTTTTGGATCGACTCTATTTGCTCTGTGGGATCGTCGCTTCGACTTCGATCAGACTAAAAATGAAACAAATTATAGAAAAAGGGAAAGCTTTGAGTTAGAACGTGACCCTCATTATCTCTCCATAATCAGATATGAGCAACGCAAGCCCGAAGTGGCATTTACCAAGGAATGCGAATTCCTCGGGGAAAGGATCAAACTTCTCCCAGTGAACACAGAACGTCTTGTAGACGTCTTGAAAGGTCTAAAATGAGCTCAAGACGTCTTGGGCTACGCAAGATGTCTACAAGATAACTTTTCTAGACGTCTATAAGACGTCTTTACCTAGACGTCTACAAGACACCTTGTCAAGCTGTCTGGAAGACATATTTTTATAGACGTCCAGAAGACATCTACAAGACGTCTTTTGTAATCTCGAAAACATTTTTATCTCAACGTCGGGATATCCGAAAAAGTTTCTTTGTATAAATCCGTTTTTCATGGGTATGTCTTTTTTTCCTTATCAATGATTGCTTTTATTACTTCGCGTTAATTATTACATATTTCTCCACCCCTCATGAGCCTCTGCCCAGGCAGCACAAGATATTGTGCCGACATTGGTCTCAGCATGGTTAAGGTGGCCCCATATGGGTCCAGCTTGACCAGTCTAGAGCCAGCGTTCATGATGCCGGCATGCACTAAACTGGCTACATGACGGCAACATTGGCCGTTTCTGCCAGCGTCCAACCAATATAGCGGCATCCCGGCTACATGACGGCAACATTGGCCGTTTCTGCCAGCTTACAAACGATACTGCTGCATCCCGGCTACATGACGGCAACATTGGCCGTTTCTGCCAGCTTCCAAAAGATATTGCTGCATCCTGGCTGCATGACGGCAACATTGGCTGTTTCTGCCAGCTTCTAAAAGATATTGCTGCATCCCGGCTACATGACGGCCACATGACGGCAACATTTGCCGTTTCTGCCAGCTTCCAAAATATATTGCTGAAAATATATGAAGCTCTATATCGGGCTCTGTTTTGCAACCACCGAATGACGGCACTGTACCAGCCAAGTCGCGGCAACATCGCCGGGATTCTTCCATATGTACTAGGAATATTTAGACACATAAGCATTTTTGCCTATAAAACCTTAACCATCAGACTTTAAAACCTGAATTGATTGATGTTTCTTTCATCTTCGAGCGCTGCTCTTAGGCGTCCGTTTCTGGCTTGAGCGGCGTTGCCGTCGGCGTAACAGTAAAGTTTCGGCGTAACACATTTTCGTGACGCGCCACAAAAAAGCGTTACGGCGACGTGTTACGCGACGCGTCACGAAAAAGTGTTACGCGACGCCGACGCGTTACGCGACGCGCCACGAAAAAGTGTTACGCGACGCCGACGCGTCACGAAAAAGCGTTACGTGGAAACGTTACGCGACGCCGAGGCGTCACGAAAAAGCGTTACGCCTACGCGTTACGCGACGCCGAGGCGTCACGGAAAAGCGTTACGCCTACGCATTACGCGACGGCGAGGCGTCACGAAAAAGCGTTACGCTGACGCCGAGGCGTCGTGGAACGCATCGTCATAACGTTTTTTTGGGACGCCTCGGCCTCGGCGTCGCCTAACGCTTTTTCGTAACACCTTGGCGTCGCGTAAGGCGTCCGCATAACGCTTTTTCGTGACGCGTCGGCGTGATGCTTCTTCGTGACGCCTCGGCGTCGCGTAACACTTTTTCGTGACGCGTCGGCGTAACGCTTGTTTGTGACACCTCGGCGTCGTGTAACGCGTCGGCATAACGCTTTTTCGTGATGCGTCGGCGTAGCGCTTTTTCGTGACACGTCAGCGTCGCGTAACGCTTTTTCGTCACGCCTTTGCGTCGCGTAACGAAAAAGCGTTACGCCGACGGCGACCATAACGGTAGACGTAACGCGTCGGCGTGACGCGTCGCCATCGGCGTAACCGCGCGGTGCATTATGGGAAACGTGCCATAATGCACCGTGGTGCCGCGCGTGTTGCATTATGAGACGTCTCCCACAAAGCACCAAGCGAGAGGGAGGAGGAGGAGAAGGGGGAGGAGGGAGGAGGAGGAGGGACAAGGATGAAAAAGAGGCAGGAGGAAGAGGGCTCCCCCCTGACAGCTCCCCCCGCCTCCCCTCTACCTACCTCACTGGTGTATGAAAATCTCAAAATAACCCGCTGTTACTGAGCCCCGCAACTCGACCAAAGCTTCAGACAAAAAATAAAAAAAAAAAAAAATAGGAATACCAATAATTTTTAAGCAAAACATAAAAACTCAAAACAAATATTTAATAATTAAATAAGATATTGCATATCCTCACATATAAAAAAAAATCAAGTTAAATTAAGATGTCGAACACCCTGTTCCTTTTTTTTTTCTTTTTTGCACATAAGTTGACGTAGATTTCAGTCAGCAAGCAAAGGTTATCATGGAACGTATAGCAGGAGAAGAAGCTGGGACATTATGTCTGCTCGCCCAAAAAATTGACTTCAAACTGCGTAGAGAACAAGATAACTCCAGTAATGGCTGGCCACGGTAGCGACACCGGCCACCGAAATATAAACTGCAGTAGAGTTGGGTCGAAACCGAAACTATATGCCGCAGTCGTATACTTGTCCGATCCAAAGCCACAGCCAATCCAAAGTCTAATCCAAAGCCACAAGCAGCTTCTGGAGCAAGTTCTGGAGTCTGGATTCTTCTCCGTCCCGTCCGTGCAGACAAAGGCCTGTTTGAACCAGGAGGGTAAAGGTGGGTGAGGAGGAGTGGCAAATCCCGCGCGCCGACATCCTGGGTCCCGAGTGAAAGAACGCGAAAGAGCGACAGAACACGAGAGAAAGAAACCAATGTTGCCAGCAGAAGGACGACAGCCGCAATGGTAATCGGGAAGACTGAAAACTCTCAGCAATATAAACAGTGATAATTTAACGTTGCAAACTAAATTCTGAGCTATTCTAAGGTTTATAAAAAGCAGCATACTCATTACGTTGTACTAACTTTCCTTCTGTCGAAATCTCGAAAATCTGATAGTTGCGCGGTTTCGTATTTCTTGGCGCGGCCATCCGCGCCCGGAAATACGAAACTAAACCAGATAACCGAAGCCGGTTATCTGGTTTAGTTTAGTGTTGACGGGAGGCCGTACATCTGCGTGCTATGCAAAAAGAAAGCTTCGAAAGGAGCGCGAATATCTTTCCACCGGTAAGTTCGTGGATTGTTGAAGTTCATGACACTGCTTTGATGATATATTTGTGAAATCGAAGGCAGTTGGTAACCATGTGGGACCCCGAGGGTCTGCGTGCATACTCCGCCGCTTGCGGCAGCCAGAATGCATGGGAAAATTGCGGACCTTTTCCTCTAGAGTTAGTATGTATGATCTCTATGGTTTGAACCTTCAACGTGCGTGGGTCAAATGATTGTTTAGGTAAGTTTTCTCGATTTCATATTCATAATGCATGCCCGAAGAGTATCATCTACATGTGCTGGATGATCTTCTGAGCACCGTAGCTTACGTTGCCACCGTAATTCGGATGATATTTAACTTTTTTCGACGCTTGAGCGGTCTCCGCGATTTCGTGTCGCGTCGCAGTTCTGAGGGATGCTGGCTGCCTTCGGGAAACGATCGCTATCGCTTGTGGAGGCTGTTCGTTCAAGCCTTGCGTAAATGCTAGTCGCTATCTTGAGAATCCCGTGAATGTTCTGCGATACCGGAGCACTGCAGAGACGCTGAACAGATTGTTTCGAAAGTTCGCGTTGCTATCGGCGAGCCCTTCGGACACGCTAGGGCGCGCTAAACTGAGCTGTGCTGTCAAACGCATGGATACGGATCTTAGAACGAACGCCTTGAATGTGTTCGGGACGGCGACACGCGTGAAGAACTGGATGGTTTTTACTTTGACGTGTCGTCTCGTCCTTTCTCACGCTTGCGACAGCTTATCCCGGTCAGCGCGCGCTGGCTTTTTGAGCTGCGTCCAGCGGGATGGCGCGGTTGGGGTGCTGGCGTTTAGCGGGTTTCAGCGGGTTGTTAGAACACGCTCCAAGCTGGGCGTCGTCGTAGCGCTCGCGTACGGCGTGTGCCCCGCGCCGGCCTGCTCTGCGTGTCGTCGGTGTTCAGGCGCGCGGGCCTAGAGTTGCATAAAAGTGTTGACAGGACCCTGTTAAGCTCGTCACTTCCGTTGTTTTCTCCCTTACGCGCCCTGCATATATGTCTAGCCTTGCGAGCCACCCAGAGTACTACTACTGTAGCTAATGAAGATTATTATTGTTTGCCTTAATGGCGTTTTAGTTTACCCCGGTCATATTCGTGACTTCTAGAACCCGGGGGTGCACACATACTTTACATGGCTGAGGAAAGAGGTTATATGTAAGCAGTCATAGAGTGCAGGCGAGCTGGTAATTAATCAACATCTTGTAAACCCTAAGATGTTTGTTCGTTTTTTTAGCATTCCCCATATCAGAGTTTACGAGATATAGGTTATACGATTCGATTAAAATGCTCAAGAAAGTTGCAGTGTAAAAATTGCACACCTGGCAGGTGCTCTCGCTTGCATAGTGGACAGCTCGCAATGAAAGCTCGCACGGCTGTCCCTTTTCGCACTCCGAAAACGGAAGCTTTGCCATGGTCAGCACATTAACATTCTGTGGTGCTTAGCTGGTGGGGGCAGTAATGTAGGAAGGGGGAGGGGGGCGGCAAGCAAACAATTTTCAAGATGCAATTGCTTCCCCCCCCCCTCCCACGCACACACACAGAGATGTTCAAAACTTCCGCTGCTGCCGCACCCAAAACAGCCATGACATCTATCGTCTATTTACAAACGTGCACATCATTCTATTAAAAAAAATAAAAAAAATCTGCAGTAACAAATGGCCGGGGACCAGTGGCGTACCAACTTGTTTTTGAGTGAGGGGGCAAACGACCCCCCCCCCCCCCCCGAGCCGGGGGGGGCGGTGCCCTTGGTATCCCTTCGGCGCCGCCGGCCAGTGTTTGCCCTGCCCAGTGACGGCTGTTTAAGGGGGGGGGGGGGTGGCTGCAAAACACATTCCTTGCCCCCACGGTTGGTACGCCCTTGGCAGGGGCTTTTCAAGCATCCCCTCATCTAGTAGTGTTGAAAATGTTCAGAAGAAGTGTATAGTCTTGTGCTGAGGTCATGGGGGCAGTGGCATAGGAAAGGGGGGTTCTTTTTTTTAATAATATTGTTTACTGGAAATGACTGATTTTCCTGCAGCCCCCCCCCCCCCCTTTTCCTATGCCCCTGCCCCCATCACCTAAGCACAAGGCAATACACGTTAGAAATTGCACGCTGCTCTAGTTTCTTTTTTTTCTTTCGTCAATAAAAATATTTAACCCTACAAAAAAAAAAATTATCGCCAAAACTTCTTTTCTTTCCTTTTTTTTTTTTTTGGGGGGGGGGGTGATGTGTTTGGGATTCTCTAAGTTTCGGAGTGGGTACAAGATACCCACCCCTTTCCCCTAACCCCTCCCTCCCCCTGCGACATACACATACATTGATCGCCTGTGTCCGATCCCCGTGGCGTGAGTACCGTTTAATCTGAAGTGCACCACCCAATGCTAATTAATTTTGTTTTAATAGAAGCAAAAACATTTGCATGAAATTATTATAATTCTGAAACCAGAACCACCAATATTTTTATAAACTCGTCGAGGCTCAAAGCCAGTGTCATTCACAACACAAAGTTGAGAACTTCTAAACCACTCTGTTCATAGCGCGACAAAATCGCACCACACGCGAAGTGCAGATAAATAAAATCCAACACACTCAACGGCTTCGTGCCAACGCCTTCGTACCCTAATCTCCTAGTACCCCCGTACAGCGTCCGCGCCTCCGCACGCAATCCGCACTCACACTAGAGTCTACTCATACACTTTGAGTGCGGATAAGAATCCAACACAATCCGCACTCGGAGTGCGGATTAGAATCCAAAATTATTCACACTCGGAGTGCGGATTAGAATCCACCACTATCCACACTCGGTGTGCGAATAGGGACAGCCACAAGCCAACTCCCACACCTGCCAGGCACTCTCGCTTGTACAGTGGAGACGCATTCCAATCAAGGAGATCCAGCTTTGAATGTGAAGGCTTCCTACTTCAACTTTTAAATACTTGAGGTTCTGTTAAAGTTGAAGGGAGTCACTTAAAGCATTTTTGGAACCATGTCCAAAACCCAGTGCTGGGTACAATTTTAGTCTAAAAGGCTGGTCCACACTGTTGCTACCCGCTAGGACTGAGTCTGACAAAACCAGTCTTCAAGCCTCTTGTGACAGCTTATGATCGTGCTGCGCAGCAGCAATGTTATTCGTAAGCAACTTAAAACCCTGTTTTGTTCAACTTGGTCATAGTCGGTTGCAACAGTGTGAACCAGCTTTAACACCTTAGGTGACTGTAATCAACAGTAGCTTCAGGATAAACTTGCGCATTGTACTACCCCAAAGTATTTTGACAACATCTCCGGTGTTGATTCTTGATTTCTATCCCAGCACTACAGAACACGTCAGAAGGCTTGTTGATTGCTGTGCATGTGCCTATCAACCGAGCTGTGCTATTTCTAGGTGGTGTTTAATTTGTTTTGAAGTTCTCGGGATCTTTTAAGGCACCGGTAGGTATCTAAGCTCCACATGCACACTGTTCTTAATACAATTACTTCATGCAGAAGTTAATTTTTTCTTATTTGGTTGAGTTTAATGGTGGTGTCGTCATGGTCTTTGCACTGTCGACGACAAGAGAAGCGTCATGTTGCACTTGTTCTTTTGTTGATCCGTGAAGCAAATTCTGGTTTCTTTTTTGTTCCAGAATGTCAGTCTGAGTCTTATTCATGATGTTGCAGGAAGTCTGTATGATGACGAAAAAACTGCAGGTGACTAGAAGCTGCCGATGAGCTGCCAGTCCGGAGGGCAGCTATCAACACGGCAAGGGCCTGCAGGCGCATCAGCCCCCCCCCCCCCCCCTGTTCCTCTACTGCCATTGGAGACAGGCTGCTTTGTAAAAGGTGAAACAGGGCCCTTGCACTGCTTCCACAGCGCCCTGCTGGATTTATCTCACATTTTGATTTTCAAAACGAACAACATTACAAACTGTAAAATACCGAACAAACGCCCACTCTAAATTGGAGATAATCATAGAGAGCTGGGGGTTGAGCACTTGGTAGGTACGATAGTTGGTAAGTGTTCATGGTACCTTGCTTGGTCTGTGCACGGAATTACGAATAGCTGCATTTGCGGAGCTAGTTAATTATGCAAACACAAAAAAAAACAAAGCGTGACCTTTTTTTTTTTTTTTTTTTTTTACAAAGAAGCATTCTGAAAAGTGTTCGACTAGCATTGGCTGTTACTAAAGCCTTCAATTTACTCTTCTGAGTTAGAACAAAAGAGCAACCCATCTTTTCTTGTACACCACTTTCTGTGGCAATGTGAACTATTTCGGCTTAAATCGTACCATTCGTGATGTGCGTTTTTACATAAAGTAACTTCTGGCCGGACTGATAGCAATCACTCTTACCATCCGTGAACTTTCACGTACCGACGCGAAGTAGTAGAGTGATTTTACCATTTTACCCTAATACCCCATATGATTCCTCACCCATGTCTAGAATTATGCACTTGTATAATAAACTTCATGATGTGGATCTGAACATATATGCACATACATAATTCCTTATCAACGCTAAAAAGATTGTAACCTCTATATATACTTTGTTTTTTAGTGCTGGGCTTTGTTTCGCTTTTAGCATGCCATATACTCATTCTACAGACCTCTGATGTTCCTGTATTTTGTTTGCTCACTTAGCTGCGTTTTTAAGGTGACGATTACTTTTGTTCATGTTGCTGTGTTTTCTGTTTGTTTGTTTTTAGTGTGAAGCTAATTTTTTGTTTATAGTGTACCAATAACAAGGTCTTTGCAGCTGTTTTTGGACACTAGCACAAAATAAAGTATTATTATTATTATTATTATTTCTGGAAATGTGCCGCTCCAAATAATTAAAACAACCCTCACTGTAAAACATGCCAACAGCAACATGTCAAGAAATTTCAATAAATTGTATTAAATTGTAAATCGTCTTCATGTATTATACAGGGTGTCAACTAATTTGGAAAACCTGGGATTGTCAGGGAATTTTGAACCATATGGAAAAGTCAAGGAAATTTTAGTAAAGAGCTAAATCAGGGAAAATGGCACATGGAAGTGGTATGGCGGTGTGCAACGAAACCCAACTGTCGTGCAGCAGCGTGTCTGCACTGAGTAATGTTGCCAGAAATGTCACTAGGCAGATCAAGCAACCATCCATTAAAAGGGATGACCCACTTGGGCTCCATAATTTAGCAACTATGGCGAGCATAGGACCAATAGCAGGTCAGAGTTCTTCGGTCGTAGAAGCACTCCTTCGAGAGAAACACCGGTCAGGGAATTTGAAACAAGTAATTCGGTAGGCACATTCAAGCAAATTCTGATGTTGTGCACTGCACGTCACAGTTAGCACAGACAAGCAATGGGCTGTCTTTTTCTTTGTTTCAATTATGTAACTGATACGTGCCATCAGAATTGCTAGTGTGGGGGAAAGTGCTAATTTTGAGCTCCAGCTTAAAGTACTATTTGGGGCGCATCAATATTCTGTATGAGCAAAATGCAATGAAAAAGTGCTAATTTCGTGTTCGCACTAGCAGTGTCATGCAGTGTGCATGGGGCAGGCCGGGCAAAATGAATCGGCACAGCCCAGGGGCGGATCCAGGTTTTGTTTAAGGGGGGGGGGGGGGGGTCCAGCAAGGACCCGGGAAAGGGGGGGGGGGGGGGGGGGTAGACCCATCATTCGACCGCGGAAGCCGGGCATCACTCCCTGCTTTCTCTCCCCCCCCACCCTCTCCTCCTACTTCCCTCACCCATTAAATGCTTATTGGCTGGGGAAAGTGCTACAGGCGCCGACACAGATTGACCGCAATTATGTTGTGGTAAATTGTATCAAACCTTTGCCTTTTTTGAGAGAGGAACAATGAATATTTGCGTTTTATTAAAAACATGACGGGATTAATGGAAACATTGTACAGTTCTGTTATGGTACTGCTGTCGTACTTCAGTCGTACATCACGCATGCACTAAACATCCGACGCTGATGCTTTCTGATGAACGCCAGACAAATCGCTTTGGTGTCTATCGGAATGTCTTGATGGACATGCATTAGAGCAAGTCCAGTGAAACGTTCTTCTGTCATTGTGCTTCGCGTGTAGGGTCGCTTGCACGCTTGCACGACCCTTGGGTAAGAAACCATAGTTGCGGTCGCGTAAGCTGAGAAACGGACCGTCGTCTTTTTCACTGGTGTCCAAAGAGCTTAGCTGGCTGGCTAAAAAAAAAAAAAGGGGGGAAGGGTCCGGACCCCAAGACCCCCCCCCCCCCTGGATCCGCCCCTGCAGCCTATGTCGGTAGTCATTAACAAAAGGGTGACATATCATTTAATCTGGTCAGAACACTCATATATTCACCCATGTCTATTTGTAGTGGTGGTAGGCTTTCATATCTCCCGTGATCATTGCACCAGGGTAACGGACTTAATTATGATTTTCATATTTTCCCCATTTACAGAAGCAGTCAGACTGATAAAAGGCCTGAGTGGTGCAACGCTTGAAGAAATTGAAGCAGGAGCCAAGGGTTGGCTGAAGAACTGCCGAGCACGCGTAAATAGCGCCACAAAAAGGTATGGTACTTAAGCATTATTTCATCTAAACATTTTCCCTTTTCCTGCTGACTGAGAAGTGGCAAATTGAAAATATACTTAAAAGTCACTTAATAATACAAGCCTTGTATAATTATGACTATGAAACTTAATGTATAGCACTGACTGAAATTTCGGATACCGTACACCTCGTTGCTCAAATTTTCGGAAGTTTTTTTTTCATTTACACTTACAAACAGTCGCCGTATGCTTCATTGCAACCATTTTGGTTGTTTGGTCTCGTAGCCTCGAATCCCCGTCTTACGCGTGAAAAAGCTAGATTGGGCCATGGTCAGATATTCCAGTTCCACTATATCCAACATAGCCGCCATCTGGGGGCCATACTTCTGTATCTTCTCGTGTTTGCATTTCCCTACCGCGACCAGGAGAAGTATCTTCTCGTGTTTGCATTTCCCTACCGCCACCATTCTTCCCGTATTCTTCGAGCGAGTATATTTGGCAGATAGGTGCTGCAGTAAAGCGAGCTTGGTCAGGTGAATGTAGCCTCCAAATCATACCAGCTTTATCTTTACTGTATGCGGCAGCAATGGCCTCAGCAACGCTTGGCACTGCGATCATCCAAACATGTGGAAAGCGACCAGTATGAAGTGGAAGTTGCATGAGAACTTAATATTGGCATCAAACAAGTGGAAAGTGGGCAATACCATGCAGAGGTTGCATGGAATTTTTTCATTTAAGTTAAAGACCGACGACCAGTTCGCGCTTTCCACTTTTCACCCGCTTCCTCCTCTCCCTCCTACCCTTTCCACCCATGCCCGCCCCTCTTGGTCCCTTCTTTCCATCCTTCGCTTTCCTCGTCCGAAGGCGTGGAGAGGAGGGTCTTCTGCCTTGCAGAATCTCGAGTCTGGTTGTCGGCCTTTAAAATAGCTTTTTTAGACTGCTTTTTCGGGTTGCCTTCGAGTCCGGAAAATTGGTCGGCATTTGCATTTAAACATCATAGAGTCACTTTGTTGGCATACTATTGCAAATAATTGCTTTGTAGATTGCTCCTTGTTTTTTTACCTAGTTTTGCAAAAAACAAAGTACTAGTTCATGTTGGTCTTGTGGTGTACTTTGGCTAGCAGGTGTATTTTGGCTAGCAGAATCATTCTCAAATCTTAAAAGTGGTTTTCTGGACTTCTCTTCTATAGCAAACTTCAGTCATTTTTGGGCTGCTTTGAAATTTCGCAGGAAACTTCTAGCAGTGTCATACAAAATTTGTTTCTGAAATTAGCTTTATATCCGAAATATCTTGAAAATTCCTGATAGGCAGCAAAACATGGGGTATTTACAATGGGCACATTATGGGTACATTATATAAGGCATGCTTAGACACTTGATACCTTTATAAAACTGGGAACAATAGGGAATATTAAACTCATAAAAATTTACTTTTCGTTTCATTGCAGGAAGCTTCCACGAGTCTGGGAGTTAAGAAACTTCCATGAGTCAGCTGGAAACTTCCACAAGTCATCTCGATTGCAAGCCATTATTTCATTTCTTATTGTTCTAAAACGAATAAGCAGTGCATTGAAAGCTTCAATTATATTTACGTACCTATTTTACTAATAAACATGTTTTTACAGTTCTTGAACAGGAGAAAAATCATTTGCTTACTGGTGCGCAGCTATGGCTGTGTCACTTGAGAGCTTGCGATTGACAGGTGTTCAATATGTGGTGTACTTACAGACATGCAATAGCTATGCTTTGCTATGTTAACCATGTCATTTTATTCCCACCAGCTTGGTGCAAAGGCCTAGTTTTGCAACAGCGCTCGACTATATTGCAAAGACTTGACTCAAGAGACTGAAAGCCGCTAAGGCGACTAATTAGTGTTGCAATTCTTGATTGCCATGGTAAGTCATGGTTGTATCTTGACGTTAGCCCCCTCACATAGTCAATCGCTGCAGTACGAATCGGCTTCAGTACTCGTCCTTACCACTATATAAGAGTTTAGCTATTCAAAGCCTTATGGCTTTTTGGGATTAAAATATCCAGGCCGTAACTAGGTGTCCTGTAATAGTTTTCAAGTCGTCTATGGTAGATCTTGCAAGACATCTTGCAGAACTGCGCGTTATGCCGGCTAGAAGACGGCTACAGGACGTTTCAAGACGTCCGGGCTATATAATATCTTGCCAAGATGTCCACAAAACGTCTTGTAGACCTTGCCAAGACAAATTTTAAGACATTTTTTTGTGTAGGCCAGAATGATGGTGCATAAGCTGGGAAAAGGATGGCTAAAAGACATCTTATATGCCTTTTTAAGATGTTAAATACACCTATCTAGAGGTGCTGTAGTCGTCTTCAAGAGTTCTTCAAGACATCTTGCAAGACGTCTTGTAGCCCAAGAAAGACTGGGCATTATCCCGACTAGAAGATGGCTACAAGACGTCTTGGGCTATATAACGTCTTGCCAGGATGTCTACAAAACGTCTCGTAGACCTTGCCAAGACAAATTTTAAGACATTTTGTTTTGTAAGCCAAAATAATGGTGCATGAGCTAAGAAAAATATGGCTAAAAGACATCTTATATCCCTTTTTAAGATGTTAAATAGACCTATCTAGAGGTCCAGTAGTCGTCTTCAAGAGTTCTTCAAGACATCTTGCATGACGTCTTGTAGCCCAAGAAAGACGGGGCGTTAGCCCGACTAGAAGACGGCTACAAGACGTTTCAAGACGTCTTGGGCTATATAACGTCTTGTCAGGATGTCTACAAGACGTATTGTACATCTTGCCAAGACGTCTTTTAGCCGTCTTGTAGCCATCTTTGCGTTCAGTGGGTCTGTTAGGTCAATCCAAGCGGCTGATTATGAGCAGGTCGCTAGCAGCAGAAAATAGGCTTTCTAAGAGGAATTTTTTCGTTATAGAGCAGACAACGTTTTATTTTAACATCTTATAAATAAATTTCCTCGGTTATTATAACGGCGTGCGTTGCGAAGTTGAACAATCAAATGTGTGATCTACTGGAAAAATAGACTACTCGATTTTTATCTCTGAGCAGTAAGCTACCAAATTCAGAAATAAAGGCAGAGCAAAAAAGAAGAAAGAACCGTTTAAAAAGAGACGCGTGTTTATTTCTTCTGATTCACAATTGTTTTTTGCTCGTACACTACTACTACATCTGCATGTACTCTTCCACAGCTTTTTTTTTTCTTGCGGAGAGAATGGGTACTAAACTATGCTAAGCACTCTGATATCCTTGACGTACAAAATCCGTTTTTAGTTTCACAATATAGAACAGTTGTGAAGGGGTGAACGACGGCATGCTCTAAACCAGATTTCCTCGGCCAAGTAAGTTGTTTCTTCAGCACTTGATCTGTTTCATCTGCATTGCGCCTATGACTTTCTGGACCCTTTGTAATGCATAGTCCTTGTTTGCAAACGGCTAGAGTGAATAATATACGTAGCTCATATACTCATAAAGTATACTTGTTTTCTGCAGAGCTCCTCTTCCCATTTAATTCAGCTCTCGAACAAATATATAAAGTTCAATTGTTCAAAATGGAAGCTTGGGCGTGTTGGTAACGAATGATGATTGAATGGTACAGCTCACAAACAAAAGACAAAAGAAAGAGCAATTGTGTGTCCCCTTTCTCCTGTCTGCTTTTATGGGCTTTACGCTTTAAGTATAATTATATAAACAGATATGCACGCTCATCTCAACTTTACTACAATATATTAACAGACAAAAAGACAGCCATACTTTCTTTCGCCTTAAATTCGAGCGCAGCCGATGCTAAAGGCTCTGTTATACTCCGACGTAACGCGCGCGCAGGCGAACGCTGGCCGAAGTCGGCTACGTCACGTCAGTCACGCCGCGCGCGTCAAAAATTCGCCCACTCTAGACTCCGGCGGCCCTGGCGACAACCGCGGCGCGCGTCGGTGGGCCGCCAGCGCGGCGCATGCGCAGAATCTGGCTACAAGGGCGCGTTTCCTGCGAGAGTGCGCCATTTCCGGTTCCTTTTCGTTTCGAATAGCAGACGAGAATTCTCGCGCTTCTTGAGCGCCGAGTTCGAGCGATGGCGTGGACGTACCTTGCACGACGAAAACTCGGGCTTGCACTGGTGGTGCACCGCCTGCGCCGCAAGCGTAGGCGGTCAATGTACGTGCGGTACATCTTTGACAAGCGCACGGTCTACGGTAGTCAGGCTTCCTCGAGTCGTAGACACTTGGGTGAGGACGAATTCTGTCGATCAGCTTCTCGACGACCGAGACGTCCGATTCTTCAAACATGACGCCACACGGAGTGGTGCTCCCGTCGTCTGCTATTGCTCATATTCGCCGCGAGGGCTGCCGGAGCCAGCGCGTGATGCATCCTGGTCCGGCGTCGCTGGCGCGGCCGGCGCGGAATACGGCATGCTCCATTTTGGCGTCGAGGCGGTCAGGCTGCGTCGAACGTCGCCGGTCGCGCCGGTTACGCCACGACGCCGGAGTATAGAGCGTCGGGTTTTCGCCGACGTGTCGTCGCTGTGACGCGCTCGCACGCGCGCACGCGTTACGTCGGAGTATAACAGAGCCTTAAGAACCCGCTGGACCAATTAAGCTCTGTCAAAAACTAGATGTTTTGGTGTTCGTCATCCTTCTTCATGGTACGTGTTCAGTAATCGGCTAGACCGATCCAGTGAAGCGAATGCCCCATGGCTTGAGCTTTTTGTTTGTGTGTCCGTGGTTGCATATATGTTGGAGCCTACGACTGCGTTCAAACTTACAATGAAACAAAATATAATGCCTTCGTGTTGGTTATTTTCTTTCCTGTTCATTACGACCTTGTAAATTTAAGACCATCTCATAGGTAGCCTATTCTAAAAAACGATTTGAAAACAGTTTGGATATGAACTGGCCAAACCCGAAATTAACTGGTTGTAGTGGAATTGTACCCGGCAAATTGGAAATCAACCTATTGAAACTGGCCGAACTTGGAAAGTGAACTGGCCAAGCTGGCAGCTGAATTGGCTAAACTGTTATTTGTGCAGTTCAGATGGGTAGCTAATACGGCAAAACTGGTAGCTTGAGCTTGCGACACTGGTGTATTAATGTTCAAGCTGGCAGCCAAACAGTTTGAACTGCCAGTCGAACTGTTCTGTCAGTCAAACAGTTACAACGGGCAGTGAAACTGGTCTCACTGTATCGAAACAAGTCATACCAGCGGAACTAAAAAAGTGCTCGTTGAACTGGTCAAGCTAGCAGTATGCCCAGTGTAAAATAATTAACCATTGGAATCGATCCCATTCGCCTTTTTTTTTTAAATATGGATCAAGTTGGTTTCAATGTTTCTTACTTTTAACTCCCAAGCGGGAGAACCGCAATTATGACTTATGAAAAAAAAAATGGCAGAACAAGATTTATTAATTCTATAGGCAAATATGTTTCTAGAATAAACCTTGCACAGCAGAGAAAATGTCTGGCATTACAGAACATTTTCTCTATGCAAATGTCGCATAACAGACTAGTAGACAAAACAAAAAAAGCTTTTTTTTTTACACATGTACAGTTGTACCTAGCTTGCAACAATAATTCGTGACAGGTCAAGAATTCGGTGATGCAAGCGCCTCATAACAGTTCGTTTCCCTCTGCCGGCCAGTCGTTCCCACTAGGACTTTATAATTTTTCCGCTTTTTACCGCGGCCGCCCGAGAAGCCGCTTCCAGGCTCCAGCGCAAGTGCCCGAGGGCGAGGCAGGGAGCCTCCCACGTGAAGTTGGAGCAACGCGGGAAATTGTGGCAGTGCGCCTAAGAGTCAGCCGCCTAGAATGCGCCGGTGCCCTGGGACCGGAGATCATGGAGTGACTCCACGCGCAGCGCGGATGTCTTGAAAGGAGAGAGGTGCTCACGTGCCAGGACAGGGAGCGCGCGGGCCAATCAGCGCGGCCCTCGCGCCCGCTTGAAGCGCCAGTTGTCGTAGTTGAGCCGCCGTCGGCAATAGCTCCGAGAACAACAACAAAAAAAAAAAAAAAAAACCGGACCTGGCGCAACGGTTGGGTGGTTGGGCCGGTTGGGTCTTCGTTGTTTGGGCCGCTGCACTCCTTGGGGAGGTTACAAGTTGTCTTCAAGCTGTGTTTGTACAAGATAGTTTTCCGGAACCTTGAGTGCTGCCTCTGCCGATGGTTCCTGTGACTGATGACGTCCTCCGTCTGAGTTCTACTCGTTCGCGGGCGAAATGGCTGCATCCTCGAACGGCGTGTTCAGAATGGACTACTTCCATAAACCCCTGCATGCAAGAAGGTTAGAAGTACTAGGAGAGGGCACGTTGCGATATTGGTGAAGCCTAGTCATAAAAAGTTTAAATGATGTTGTGGCCAACGTGACCGTAGATCTCGCTGGCAATTGGTGCGCGTGACATGTCACGTGTGAGATGGATGGTTGATTGTAGAAGGACTCCTTGCAAGTTTGCGCGCGCTCCGTCCGGTAGGTTTTATCAGATCGAAGGCCAGACTGTGGTGTATTCTAGTACCCCAAAGCTAGACGAAGGCTAGCTACGGTGACGTGATGTGGTCACGTTGGCATGGTACGTGAGGAGAGTAAGGAGGAAAATGAGAAAGGGGCGAGGCGTCAAGGGAGCATGGCTTGTGGAGGCTACGCGGCCGGCGTCATGCCCTCTCCTACCCTTCTATCCTCCTTGCCTGCATGCAACACTGCACGCGTTGCACCCTGGGAACTACTTGGCAGGGAGGAGAGTGGTATGGTTTCCGTTTCGATCGACATGCCGACAACAGATTATACACAGAGCGTATCTCATGTTTTCTGGTCCCAAGAGCGTCACTTTTGGTCTCCAAACTAACCTAAATGGCCAGACTTCGAAGCTTTATCACTAAGATATTGAGGTGGGCTAGTTGGCTATGCAAGATATAAAAATTAAATAGCGCAAAGGTTAGACAAAGGACAAAGGGCAAATCATGTAGACAGGACAAGCCCTAACTCACAACTGATGTTTTAATAGAAAAGAAGAGGGGGAGGCAGAATATAAATCCACCGAAAAATGATGAAATAAGATTTATAATAAAAGGAGAAAATTGAAATATATAAACAAAAAGGAAAGAAAAAAAAAGAAAAAGAGAAGGAAAGAAAGGGAGCTGCGTAACTAAATTAATTCCGGGGAATATAATGAACTTAAGAAAAAGACTAGCTTAAAGAAAGAAGTTGAAAAGACTAGGAATTCCCGCTGAATCAACCTCAAGTTGGCAACCGAAGGTACAATACTTTTTTTTTCAGTTAATGCCACCGATGGTGCACTCACACAGGCGTCTTCCTTTTCCGTGATGGTTAAGGTCTCGTATATTTCTCGTGATGCTTTATCTCGGAACCGTCGTAGGATTTTGGTTTTTGTCAGGATCGGTTGTCATTTACACTCTCTCACATGTACTGCGGGATGCCCCGCTGGAGTTGATTTGAATGAGGTGGCGTGTTCCCGTAACCTGGTGTTGACGCAAAGGATGACGGAATCACTCTGGAGGACCTATATACCACAGCTACGAATGCTTCGGGCTAAACACAAGGAACACCAAGGCGAGAGAGAGAGTAAGCTTAATTGTGGAAATGGGGTTTTCCAAATCCCAACCCTAGTCCGGGCCTATGCGGTCGGGATAGTCTCCGTCCCATCCAGCAGATTGCGAATGTGGTGGACAGGGGGGGGGGGGGGGGGGGCACCACAGCCTCTGAAGTTCTGAAGGGGGAGAAGTCCATTATTCCCAGCTGCTTGGTGTACGTTCAGGGGGTAGGTAAGAGAGAGATTGCTGTCGGCTTTGGTGGGATCCAATGCATTCCCAGAGTGTATGCTGGTTGGATGGGTATCCTCCGCAGTGAGGGCAGGAGGGGTAGCCTGGCATTTTGTGTATGTAGTGAATGTAGTTTTTGGTGAGGCGAGTCCATCAGACTATTGGATACTCCATCCCTCCCCTCAGGCATCGCTAAAATCCTTGAGAAAGAGCCCAAATTTTGTACAGCACCGAACTTACAAGGCCTACAGATGTTATGGACTATTCGCTACATCACGGGAAAGGCCCCAGATAATGCCAGAAGCAGATGTGTAGATGATTGTGTTGATGTATTGCTGAAAGTCAAACAGGCTGAGATCAGGTCAAAAAATATTTGAGTGGAAAGTTATTTTTAACAAAACAATTTAAGCCTCCTAGTTTCAGATAAGGAAAGAGGATTTGTAGTGTGTTCACACCACTTTTATGAAAAAGGCAGGAGTAGCCATCCAGAAAAACTTTAAAAAGTTGCAAGACAGCAACATCAAAAAAAGTAAATCTGAGTATTTCAACTTTGCTCCAGACATGTTCTGACTAACCTGGAAAAGCAGATAACTACTGACAAAAAATAACTTTTGGATACGTTTTTCAGGGCAAAGACGCACAAAATAGAATGTCCAATCCCAGTCGCTGTAACGGAAAAAGTTTAATGGCAAGGAGCAATCTCATGGTTTATTTTGAATCACTTATCGGCTCTTCGACTTGAAGATCGTTTTCTGATACCTGATTCAGATGAAATTATACGTTTGCTAAAAAATTACAACCAACATGTAAGATATGGTTTCTCCCTTGACCATGGAAGATTTGTTCTATTCCATACCTCATGACCGTCTGTTCGGAGCCGTAAGAAATTGTATTGAGCAAAATGGTACCGTTTCTTTCTAAAACAAATCTGGCCTACATCTGGATTCATTCTTGGAGCTGCTGACCTACTACCTTGCATCCACAGTCGTCACTTTCAACAACAATAACTAACTGAAAAAGAAGGTAATCTGCATCGGTTCCTGCGTAGCTCCTGTGGTATGCGACATCTTGTCCTAGTGCGATCGAGCCATTGCTCAGCAAATAACCAACGAACATGTTCCACAGGTACGTTGATGACTATCTCGTGCTTATAAGCAATAAACCAGGTGAATAAAACGACACGCAAATCAACAACATCCGAGCAATCTTTACGAAAAATGCTCAAAGGCTAAAGTTTACATACGAGCTACTACAGACTTCTCACAACAATTTCTCAATCTACAACTAAAATTGCAAGAAAACCACACGTGCTGGATATATAAGCCAAAGTCGAAGAAAAGATTACTTCAATATGAGTCTTCGCATTCAAAACTCATAAAAACGCGAATCATCAAGAACTGTCTCAATGCAGCCCTCAAGAAGTCATGTGGACACAAGGCGGGACAGAGTTTTGAAGACCCATTACAATGGCTTGCGACTTCTGGCTATCCAAGTACCATCATGTTTGAGGCAGTTGAAAAAATGATCAGCTCTCGAAAGGGAAAAAAAAAAACTAAACCCCAAGACAGCGCCCTGCAGTGATACCCCACATTCACCAGGTGTCACGTTACCTGAAAAAGGTGGCGTTCAGATATAACATCTCTGTTATATTTTCAGCACCAAACAAGCTCAACAATCTGTGTCCAAAGATAAATAATCCTCACGATTGAGAAGTTCAGGGCACCTTCAAACACAAGCAAAAGTATGTACCTTGCCAAAGCCAGGTAATTTATAAAATACCATTTACTTGTGGCAAGATATACGTCGGTCAGACAGGCCGCTGCGTTAACACCAGGTTGCGGGAACACGCCACCTCACTCAAATCAACTCGAGCGGGGCATCTCGGAGTACATGTTAAAGACTGTAAATGATAACCAATCCCGACAAAAACCAAAATCCTACGACGGTTCCGTGATAAAACCTCACGAGAAATATACGAAGCCTTAACCATCAAGGAAAAGGAAACGCCTGTGTGAGTGCACCATCGGCGGCATGAACTGAAAAAAGAAGCATTTTACCTTCGGTTGCCAACTTGAGGTTTATTCAGCGGGAATTTCTAGTCCTTTCAACTTCTTCTTTCTTTAAGCTATAGTATTTTTCTTAATTTCAATATATTCCCTGGAATTAATTTAGTTACGCAGCTCCCTTTCCTTTCTTCTCTTTTCATTTTCTTTTGTTTTCCACTTTTGTTTATACCTTTCAATTTTCTCCTTTTCTTATAAATCTTTCTTCCTTTTTTTCGGTGGATTTATATGCTGCTTCCTTCTCTTCTTCTCTATTAAAACGTCACTTGTGAGTTAGCGCTTGTCCTGTCTATATGTTCTGTCCTTTGTCCTTTGTCTAACCTTTGCGCTATTTAATTTTTATATCAAGTATTAGCACAAGCCCGAGACGTATAGCTTGTCTTAACACATGCTTGTTGTATTTTTGTACTTGAGCCTTTCTGTTAGCGTTTCGAGGTATGTGGACTAGCCAGCATTTTGAATCTCGACGTTGCGAAGCTCAAGGATTTTGCTTGCGCACGAGTCAACAAGCTGTAACAACCAATAAGTATGCATACATCGAGCTCGCACCTTTACATTAGTGTTGCTGGTCAGGAAGTTTGTTTGTTTTGTGCGTTCGTACCCGAAATATAGCTTTTTGCAATTACTGATTTTCTTAATACGCCTGAGTATGTGAGGTAAAACCCTCAGGCGCTTTGCAAAGCTTTAATCGAATAGATTTCTTATCTCTTATCTGTACTGACCCGAGCACCGCACAAAGCGAAGCCTCACCCGCTTGCATTCCTCTAATATTCAACATCGCGTATGCGCATAATTTTGTCCTGTAAATATATAGGCACATTCGCACATACAAACCGTTTTAAGAAAGAAAAAATCGAGCACTTGTGTGAAGAATGTCGCACCGTTCGCCGGAAGTGCGCCGGACGGGTGTGAACCCCTATGCGGTGCACCAAACGAACGAAATTATTCAAAGAGCATTTGACGGTTGCTAATGGCCATAATATTCGTCATGTGTTTGTTTTCTTCCCGACTAAGTATGCCAAGATAATTTTAGACGCACCGTTCAGACACAGATCTTGGACGTCAGTAAACGCTCATTCAAAAAGGCTTAGCGAGGAGTAGGGGACGCTTGTAAAGGCCTCCGTCGTAGCTAGCCGATCTCAGTGTTTACGAAAACTTAATCTCCTATCCGTATAAAATTTGAGTGGGATATATATCATAACACGAGGAAGACATCATAGTAACTTTTGTGCAGTAGTGAGGTCGAATTCATGGCGTTTCGTTAAAGGTTTATGCGTCAACGCTGGGCTCTAGTTTGATTCTCTGTGAGGATGCGGCTTGCTTTTGGCCAAACGAAGTAAGAAGAAGCGGACATTTGGCAAAAAAGTACATCTAAGGCTCATGGTGACCAAACTTCAGTTTTAGTTCACTGGTATCTGACGCGATTATTGAAATTGAGCTCAACGATGCACTCGTGGGGTGACGTGAATATGCCACGTCTAACAACGTTTGCATACGCACGCACGATATCCGGTGTTTCAGAAACCCAAAGAAAGTGCCCCGTTCCTTCGTTATGCATCGTTCGAGAGTGAGTGTATCGTACATTCGTGAAAAGTCAGATAATCGAAAACGCAAGCAGCGCATTCGGTCACGGCGTTATGGCACAAAATGAAGCTGCTCAAACGAAACCGGAAGTTTATTCGCTCCGTCCTCATTGCGGCGCGGGCCATGCATGGTTGCCTCTGTCTCCGCGCCAGCGAGCCAGTAAGCAGGCTCGACCATCTGGGTTCATCTTCATATTGAAGGGACCATGAAATGATTTTAAAATCTAATTTCATCCACCGCACGTCGTAAAAGGTATGAAAAGAAACACAAAACCACAAAAATAGGGAGCCAAAAAAATTTTTTTGCTATAGAACTTTTAAAAGAAAACTAGACTCTTTTGCGCCTTCTTCCTTCGCCTTTTCACTACGATGCATCCGCGGAAAAGGGTGCACATCAGCCGAATCCATGTCGCCTATTGGGTAATAGCCTACCTCACCGGCACCACGATCGTAAACAATAAATAGCCGGCGAACGTTTCCTTAAAGTTTTGTTAAATAATCATCAGATCCACATTTTGTAGCATAATTAGAGATGTGTGGCGAAAATTGCCAAATTTGATAATGCTGAGAGCCAAGCGCCATCTATCGTGTGGTAAACGAAGCAACTACTGCGCGTGCGCAGTAGGGCAGGGCCGAGTTCAGTTACTTGGGTCGCGACGAACGTTTATTTCTTTTGATTTCCTTCCTCTCAAAACTCTGACTGACTGAACGTTTATTTTTCTACGTGTTCTTCTCGCGCGTGCCGACTTCAAGCAGCAAGAAAAAAAGTACTTAAAACAGACCACGACGAACAAGAACGCTGGATCCACAAACATCCGAGAAGAGCGACAATGGCCACGAATCCGACTCCGACGAAGCGAGCTGCTCAGAATATAGGCCTAGCAGGCACTCCGACTCGGCGCAGCGTTGCTTCGGCGCAAGACCGTCTGCCTACGACCGGCTGGCGTGCTGAATGGAATATGCCCGCGCTACCCTTGTGGACCCTTCCCGTATTATAGTTTGATCACTGACCTCAATTTTAGATTAAGAGGTGAGGTCAATCTCTTCCCCTTGTTTTCCGAGGCAGTGTTGACGAACACTCGTCGAAAAGGGACTCTTGTCGATTCTATCTTGTTGTTTTGTGTGACATAGAGCTGAAATAAACGCCGTATGGATTACCTTCGTAACACGGTATATACACTTTGTTATTGGTATGTCATTTTATTCTGACAGACTGCACGTCACTGTCGAGCTATAACAGTTCGTGGGAGGTGTACATGCAATGCAGGTCCAACCTTTCTTTGCCGAGTGTCGCGTCAGTATCGAGTTGCAATCGTAAAAGATCGGTCCCGAAGCGCTTACCAACAGCGCGAATACAGCACTTCCATCAAACGCGCGCATCCGCTCCGAGTGTGAACAGGTATTTACGTGGCTGTTGCTGACACTCGTAGTTCAAACGTATCTTTTTTAACGTCGGCTCGCTCCTGCGACTCCGAGGCCGCGAAAAACGCCGCGGCAATTTGTTTCCTACTACGTCACTTTGCAAACGACTGCCACGGGCCGCCTTTTGCCAATAATGACAGTTGGGTTGACTTCTGGAGTCTTCACCGGAAAACTCGCCGCACTTCCCAACAGGCATACCGGCGTATGGGACTAGTCCCATGCTGTCGCTGTAGCGCAACATATCTCTTTGAATTTCGCTCAGCTGCGATTCGGCGATGAGAGGCGCCGATTCAGAAAATACGTCGGTGACATCAGCGCTGTAAAACTATGGTGCCTGGATCGCGTCTTCGACTGGTGTGTTTAGCGTCCAATCCCGCCCACACATCGAAAGTGGTCCCGATGTGGCAACAAATGACGCGAATGTCATGCTGTTGCCTGTCGCCATCCTGGCGGTTGGCCGGAGAAATGCTGGCGAAAAGCACAAGCGAACGCAAGTGTCGCTGTCGTCACGGAGTCCCTTTAGGCGTCCCAACTCCGGCTGCTCTAGCTACCGTGAACTGTCACAGTGGAAAGCGACCTGCAGCAGAACAGGCATCTGCCACATACACCACAGCTGTTGGGACGCCGCCAGGGTCGCGACCGGCGACAGCATGACACTTTTATGACGTCATCAGGCGGAAATCGAGGGACCACTTTTTTGGCTGCCGTGAACACACCAGTCGGAGACGCGTTCCAGGCACCATAGTAAAACCTACCGGCGCACCCCAACTCGTTGCCGCTAACGCTCCCATTCTCCGACTGCCGAGAGAACTTCCGGTTCCGGAAACAGCGTACGTCACGGCTTGTTTTGCGGTCAGTTGGAGAGAAAGAAAAAGTCGGTATTTCATTAATTTTTTGTGTTGAAGTTAATAAACCAAGACGAAAACGGATGCCTGTTCGGCATTCAGTGAACATTGACGGTCTAATGTAACAGTTATCTGGAAAAAGTAAAAAAAGTCATTTCATGGTTCCTTTAAGCTGCATGTGAAACTGAACGTCTCAGCAACCCAATTTGGAACAGCTAGGCTAGTAATACAACCGCCAGTGTGCTTGCAGCTTCAGAGATATTCTACCACAGTGGTTGCGAGTTGCGTAGCAGAGGGCAGACTGGGTTGGCAGGAAGGGGTAACACCAGCAGGATATTTTCACTCCTGGGCGTTGCTTTGCGTAAAGGCTGAACCACATGCAAGTGATTAAGCGAACGACGGTGACAGCGACGGGAGTCAGCGACGAGCGACGGAGATTTCCCTCGGTCGGTCGTCGCGTCGCTCGGTTTTCGGATTTCCAAAAATCGTCGCTCGTCGCCTTTGGTCGCTTGCTGCCGTCGCTTTCATACGGTTCGTCTCGTCGCGCGAGTGACCCAGCGACAGCGAAGCGAATCGTCGTCACTTGTCTCGTCGCTCGCCAAATCGCTTACATGCGGTTTATGCTTAATTGTCGCTAGATTGGCACCACATGTACGGTTGACGCACGCTTTCATATTCCCTCTCATACTGTTTATAACAGTGCATTTTGTTTTTCGTGCCATGAGTTACATACCGTTTTAGAACAGACAGGTGCAAATAAATCTGCCATGGCTCTAATTACTGATGTTTATTCTTATTTCACATGCCTTGAGGTGCTATGTTATCCACCACCGGAACCCTGACACTTTAGAAGATGTGGAAAATCTCGCCGACCGGCTGGACTAACGCATAATATCATGACAATGTTTTTCAATTTTAAATATGAGTTATGCTAATTTTTGCGGTCTGAAGTACGTGTATCTTTTTTGTGGAAATAAAGTGAATTTTATCCGTTTACGCCATGTGTTGTCAATATTACCAGTTAAACTGGCTTAACTGCATGTAGTGGACTAGTATACGCAGTTGTACAGTTTTACCAGTTTACAGATTTTCACAGTAAGACGTGTATGCAAAGGTTCACTCTAAGACCAGTATGCACAGTTTCAGTTTGTCCACTTCGACCAATTTAACCAATGGCAATAAGTCTGTTTGAACTGGCCCAGTTTACAAAAACTTTTTAATAGGGTAGGGTTCCGTGTTTTCAAATAAATCCGAAAAAATCGGAAAAAAACAACCACTCGCCGGTAACTTTTCCATCAATTCGGATTTATCCGAGGAACTCCAAATTTCGAGGTCACAGCAACACGATAAACAGCACAAAAGACGCAATTTTACAGCTAAACTTTATAAGAGCACAAAGTCAGTGGTCCCGAGAAGATTCCACTACTGTTTTTTTTTTTTTTTTTAATTTAGAACTACTGACAGAAGGGGTTTGCCTTTTCGCACGTCAAGGTTCCTTTGGGACAAAGGGTGATGGTACCTTATTTATTTGGTTTATAATTTCCTTTTTCGGTCAGAAAATAAACAGAAAATGTACGAAAATGTAAAAGAAATGTACGAAAAATAAACTCCAATATACCCCGAAAACCCAGTGAAAAATGAACTCCGAAAAACACCTTCTAAATTTCACGAGAGATGAACTCCAAGAACGCGGAATCCTAGTCATAGGTAATTGAGGGCTGCTTATACACCTTCTCAAGGAACACTCGACCACAGGGGCGGCAAACCGTTTTCAAGTCCAGTGACTGGGTTGGAGGCAAGACTCTCACCGGCGTCCCTGCTAGCCCTAACCGAGTGGACTTTGATTTCGATAGGCGCAGCCTGCGTAGGCACTGTTTCAAACACTGCTGGCGGCAGTGTTTGAAACTGTGCCAGCAGTGTACCCATTTGAAAAAAAAGTGTATTACAGTTGAAAAAAAAAGCAATTAAAAACGTATAAACTATTTTTGCTGGGTACGCGCGCGACAGAACGAATATGACTGGAATGTATAGTTCCAGTTTTTTTGTATTTTTTGTTTGTTTTTTGTTACGATAAATTTAGACGGCGCCGCACGATGCGCCGCATGTCAAACAACAAAGCGCTTAGTCGTCAAAATAATTTACAACAGAAGATAGCGGAAAGGCAGGCATTTTTACACTCACAAATAACGTGTTTACCGATGGACAGGACACGGACATGCAATATAGCGAGTGTTAACATTCAAACAATATATTGTACGTACTACACGATGCAGCGTTATTTGAAAATAATTTATTTCAGAAAGATCTCAAATAATACAGTCACGGTCGACGACAGTCCCATCTTGACGATGGGATGGATTCCAAGATGACTTCGTTTTTGGGGCACATCTTGGAGAGAGCTTCCATTTTTTTGCAACAGCACCAAGGCAAAGGAACGAACGCGACCGACCCGTTTCCCACACCAACCCGGACAACTATTTCTGGAGATGACTGAGGATTCTACGTGAATTATCTCTGGGAGGGGAAGAACAATATTCGCAAAAACGCGTCGAGGGCCGTTCGACGTCTTTCACCTCCTTCGTTTCCCGTGAATGTCGAGGAGAAAAGCTTGAATGGCAGGCATTTACCAGCCTTATTTCTCACAATCGAATATAACACCGAAAGGGTAGGCAGCACGCATAAAAAAGAAAATAAGGGGAAACCTTCAAGAGGGCCCAGAAAACGTCGAATGAAAAACCGCGTAAACATAGGTAGAGAACCGCGCTGAGCGGGCCTTCACAGTCCAAGAGAGTGGCAGAAAATTTCTACCTGATAGAGGGCGCGAGAGTCGCACCAGCCGAATCAGCATCAGCAACTTGGCGGAGGTCTGAGAGCTTTTTTTGGAATAGTGTATAGACGAGCAGTAAAAATCAGCGTCTGAGAGTAAAAAGCTGAAACATTTATAAAACCATTCGCACAAAATGACACTGCACTTGTACGTTTACTGAAATTCTCAACAAAAGCTTAAAAAAAAAAAAATTACGCTTTAAATTGAACTGGCTGCAACTATTGATCAATTGCGTCATACACACTGCTTTCGTCGTTTTCGTAAAAACCTGTCGCTGACATTTCAAATCCTTTTTTTAGCAGGGATGAATCTATGCCGATTTGCCAGTTTAAGAAGCCACCAGCAAAAAAAAAATAATAATAATAAATAAATAAAAAAAATCTACAAGTCATGCGAGAGGCCAAAGAATTCCTATTTATCCCGTATGTCTTTGTAAACGTCCGATGCTGCTCTCTTAAAAATGACTGCACGTCTACATACCCGCAAACACACCTAGAGTCAATCTCAGCAAATGATGAGGCGGAACATCTGTTTACATCTCGAAATTCAGTCTGCGCTGCGGCATTACGCAATGCAAACCTGACGCTTTGCATTGCGCAATGCCACAGCGCAGAGTTCATTCCGCTAAACGGATGTTCCGCCTCATCCTTCGCTCAGCCGATTTCGTAGATCGCAGGGATAGGCTCTTGGAGTGTTTTTTCGGGTAAGTAGACTCGGGAAAACATTTTTGTTGGAGGGTGGGCCACGGTTGGGTATTGCGCAAGCCGATGTGTCACGACGAAGCGACCGGGACTCGAAAAACGCTTTTTGAACTCAAAGATGCTCCCCTGCCAACCAACGCACGTCGTCACAGGCATTCGATGCTTGAATGGAACGATCCGAGGAGGTTGTCACTGGGAGCTGCGCGGCTTCCCTCCGGATATTTACACGGATAGATGCGATAGATAGCGACTGGCTGGCCTTCGCTGATTTGCGTCGGTGTCTTTTACCGAGAGTGAAACCTGTAGAGGTGCAAAAACGTCCGATTCTTTTAAAAGCTTATTTGCGACTATTTAATTTTATCATAATAGTGCTTAGTATAAATGTATAAAACACAACCTTCGGGACGCGTTTTTATATTTGAAAACAATACTGCTTCCCTACCCCAGTTTGCTAACCTTCTCGACATGCAGATGAAGTGTGACGGGTCCGCAATGAAACACGGAAGTACAAAGAAGGAACCTGAGAAGAGTTGGCTTTCAAAGATCAGGCAATTCGCTTGGCTCCTGCCCTTTCTGTACAACCACTTTTGGATTGCCGCGGCGTTTTCACTCATCCAGCCTTTCTTTCCGAAGCTGGTAAGTGGAATTTATTCGTATTATTATTAAATATGATCCTTCTTTACTGTCTTGGTAGGCAAGCATAGGGAGCAAGAAATGTACCGAGTAACTGAGGTAAATTAGGAGACGAGAGCGCGTGAGGATGTCTGAACGCCGAGCTATTGTTCGAATGTTAAGGAGGTAGACCTAAAGCTGGCTGCCTTTGTGTCCACCCCACTCGTACAACGCGTTTAAATGCGAGAGCCAAACGCCGTACGCTGGACTTCCGCGTTCTATTGCGTTCGACGAGGGCAGTGGAGACAGAAACAGCTGGCTTCAAGTCTGCCACCTGATGATTCCAACCAAATCTCGGCGTTCTGACGTCCTCGCGCGCTATTGTCTCCTTCTCATCCTCAGTTGCTCGGCGCATAGACCCAGCATCCTCGAAGTATTGACGTAAACAAATAACACCGAAGCAGATAAGGGGTCACATTATGTTCAACTGAGGTCAAGGTAAGTTGAGCAGTTTTTTTTTAAATACGATACTCACTTGCCAAAATTATATATATATATATAAAATTACTTGACGGAAAGGTACACGCACTACCAATCAGCCAATTAAAGCGGGATTAAATTCCCATGCCATAAACTTGCCCTCCCAAACAAATGAGTTGTCCATTGGGTGGCAGATTCGTCAGAAGCTCTATATATTCACACTTATAACACTAAGAGTTTGGTGATGTTGCACGGCCGTCGTAAAGAAAAACGCATACTCTCTCTATTCTTGACCTATTGGGTTTTTTTAGAAATCGGTTTACAGTGAGAGCTTGTTGTCACGAGTGTGTGAGGAGTGACAATTGATGAGGCGACGATAACTGAAGAAACTAAACGTTTAATGGGGCGAACTTGTACCCAAAACAAAATGGGAAAAGGCTAGCGTCGCACGCGTTGATGACGGCGAAACAGCAGGATCGAACGCATGGGCGAGATTGACAACGGCTTGACATGCGGAGTCCCTTACGTACAAGCGTTTGTTTCTCGAACATTCGGATCAGAACGTTCGGAGCGAAGAACGAGCATTTGCGCCTCGATCAGACGACGATATTTTCGAACTACCGAGAATACTAGAATGAACGAAAAAATAAAAGGCGCGTGGCCTCCGCACGAAAGACAAGGACGCAACCAATCGGCACGCACGAGCTCGTTTGGCGACGCAAATATCAATTCGCAATGAGGTTTTTTCCGACAGACCAAGTTAAAACGTCTCATTAGAGAAGAGCTACAGATTTGAATGTTCATCTTGAAAATAACCATCAAATCATTTTTACCACGATGCCGAACCGGTCGTTATTCCGATTCAGTTCGGGCTAGGGCTAACCACTATCTTTGCATTTTGCTCCGTCTTAATTGCGGTACAGTCGTGCTTGAAAATGTAACGGTTTGGTTACCGCTTCCACTAAACCCGAATAGGTTTAATCAGTTCTTTATTAAACTTAGATTCCAGGCGCCCGTGCAATTTCTGCTCTGAACTAAATGATAGTTGCCTAGGTCTTAAAAGAATTAAATATGTTCAACTTGGCCTTACTTACGTTAAAAATACTACAAAAAACTTGCCATACGATACCGTGATGCAAGCAAGAGGACAGTAGAAGGTGAAATGTATGTTTAATGTCGTTTTGGTATCTTGATTTTTTATCGAAAACACCATTTTATAGACGAAAATTGCCTGTCCAGGAAACGGCCCGGACAGGCAATTCGCATGTGAGTACAGTACAGTACTCACATGCGAGGCCAACAAGCCAACACGCAAAGTGAAACTAGCACGCACTGTACTGGCGAATTACTGCTCCTTAATTTTACAGTTGAAGTCGAGAAAGACATCCAAGGGCAGTCAAAATGCTGTAGGCTAAAGATTTTGCACAAAAAAAAGCAAAAAAAGCACAAATTTTAATTGAGGTAGCCTCTGGAGCGCCTGGCAATTGCTGTCTGGGCTAGGCGACCCTGCGTCACTCGCCTTGCGTCTCTTGTGTCGCTTCCAGATTTTGCGAGCGAGAAACTAACACGCGCTGAAAGCCGTCAAGTTTTGTTACGTTTATTTCGAGATTTATGTTCGCTTTCTTCGTATGAGGAAGAATTTCATAGTGCTAAAGACACACGCATGCGCACACGCTCACACGCACGCACGCACGCACGCACGCACGCACGCACGCACGCACACGCACACATAGGCATGCAGACACAGCAAATAGTAGATATTTAGCTCTTTGATTTCAACCCAGTTAGCCATGGTAGTGTACGCCTCCGCGCCAAAGCCAGGTGGGGCTTGCACGTCAACGTAAAATGTATACATCCGTGTTATTCTTATTGACCTGTCTCCACGTCACAGCAGTTTGTGTGGTTCAAGTACATTGCGCCCCTGAAGTCACTACCGCGAATATTAAGTTGACTCCGCGCCGACCCCCCGCAAACCAGTTACGGCTCATAGTGTTATTACGCCGAACCTTTTTACGTAAATCCACACTATTACTGTACTACATTTTCTGGCTGTGATCATTTACGCATTAATGTACAAGTTCCCTAGAATACGAGAAGTGGTATTGTGAGCGCTTGGAGTAACCTTTTGGCCGGCATAGGTCAATCACATATTTTAGTATTTGAGTTAAAGAATTGGTTGCAGTGTTTGCACTTTTGTTGTTTAGTACTGACCACCAATCATATTATCTTGCCAGTTCGTACATACGTATTCAAGTAAATTTCACATTATAAATGTAATTAGAGCTATTTAGTCGAGCACGCTCATTTTGAAACACGCAGTACAGACGCTAACGATAACGAATGTGATGATGCGTCACTAACGGCCGCATCGCATTCACTAAAGTCAATTGGAAAAAAAAAGAAGAAATAAGGACTTTTTAGTCTGCCTGTTAGCTGACTGTGCTGCAAAAATGACTGCGAAAATGATGCCCAATATTACGACACCGGCTTTGCACATGCATTATATCGTTATCGGAAAGTAGATCGTTCCGATACCCCTGATAACGATTATCAGGGTTATCGGAACGATATACTTTATCTACAAGCTTCCATCAGTAGCGTTGCTAGACAACCAGTTTACACAAGGAAGGTTAAGATCCACATTATATTTTGAAAGATATCTTATTGTCTAGATCTTCAAACAAAAACATTATTAAAAATATTTCAGATAAAAAATAGTTCCATTGAGATAATTACATTATTCACTTGATAAAACGTAAATGCAGATACATTATTCCTAAGTTTCTATACCTACCTTCCGCTAACACGCGTATTCCACCCAACTTATTAGTGGTGAATAAAACACTATTATCATTTTTCTTTGGGAAAGTAAAAGCGTAATCTCTGTCACTTTGATAAATAGTGTACGAAGAGTGAAAACGGAAACTTTTGAGAATCTTGCGTAAAAAGGTTAAAAGCGCGAACACGCAGGACGAAAAAAGAGACACGTACGACACGGATGGCGCCTGTCCGTGTCGTACGTGTCTCTTTTTTCGTCCTGTGTGTTCGCGCCTTTTAATCTTTTAATCTCTATGAACCAACTAGCCCCAACCAAAGTTTTCTTGCGCAAAAGCCGATGTAGTTAAATAGCAGGGGGTAGAAGCTGAGCTAGTTGGTGGTACATATTACAACGGTTAAACCAGCTGAACTACGAAATTAGGGAGAAAGGAGTAAAGATAGGTGATCGCTGGACTACCAACTATTTAATAAAGATTCTTCGTTTTCCTCTCATTGTCTACTGGCGTTGTGGCTACCTTCTCTTCTTCCTACTTGATTTTTCTGTTCCATCTCGGATACTGGTTTTCCGGAGGAATCTTTTTTCGCTTTCCTGTAACGGAATAGATGGTGTACTAACGCAATTTTCTTCTTTATCTTCTATGGCCAAGGCCTCAAGCATTTCACGGGCGAGCTGGTCTTTGTGGTGAGCCTGCGGCAAACATAAGAGCCCTAACAGGGCCGGGTCATTTAGCCGCTCATTGTCGAGCATGCACGTGCGAAGCCAAGCTCGACCTGGGTACCATATTAGCTCACCACAAAGACCAGCTCGCCCGTGAAATACTTGAGGCCTTGGCCATAGAAGATAAAGAAGAAAATTGCGTTAGTACACCATCTATTGCGCTACAGGAAAGCGAAAAAAGATTCCTCCGGAAAACCACTATCCGAGATGGAACAGAAAAATCAAGTAGGAAGAAGAGAAAGCAGCCACAACGCCAGTAGACAAAGAGAGGAAAACGAAGAATCTTTATTAAATAGTTGGTAGTCCAGCGATCACCTATCTTTACTCCTTTCTCCCTAATTTCGTAGTTCAGCTGGTTTAACCGTTGTTAAATAGGTCGTATTGTAAGGGTCACCGACAGTTCCCATACACTAAACTGCTTTTGTACAAACAACGAAACTTTGAGAGTGCCTTCAATTAATGCGGGCCATTCTATAGTGGACAACGTCATATATAATTGTGAGCTGTCAAACTTGTTTTTAAAATGATTAGCGAGATATATACTCCACAGGCCAAAATTAGTGATAACCAGGTTCCACAATACATTTTATAAAAAAAAGTGTCTGAAACTTTGTCTAACTTAGTGGAAGAGATTGATTTGACGTTAAGAAAGGTTTAAACAAAAGTTAACGTCTGTTATACCGTAGACGGGTTCAGGTCAAGACGTATTTTGCCGTTAAGATGTATCAAAATGAGAACCTATTTAGCCGTTTTAACACAAACAAAGCTTTCCGAAAAGGAGTGCTAATGACAAAGGTCACCCTGAATACTTTCGCGGTTTCTACCGATGAATTTTGATTGCAGCGAGGAACAACCAAGGTACAGCTATTGTTTTCTGTCCGAAGTTCTCACGTCGTTGCCTTCCTTTCGTACCAGAACATTCGAGGCCCACGTGTATTACCTGCTGAAGAGTTGTTCTTAGCAGGTTTCATTGTCGCTCCTGGTGTGCTATACGGCATGGAGAGGCCTGATTAACTGCACTGGAGATTTCTTCAGTTGATGACTTTGGTTGTTTATGTGGGAATCCTGTAGCTAGTTATGTTGTAGCGAGTAACTCGGTACACGTTTCATTGGTTATTAATCAAGGAGGGTCCACTCAGAACACAGGTTTTTGTTTCTCTTCCTTATGGATTTCTTAAAGGGAAATCAACAGAACTCGCGTTATTAAATATGGTAGAGAAAACAAAGCAAAATATTGAAATGAAGTTATTAACAATGGGAATCTTTGTAGACCTAACAAAGCGTTTGACCTAATTAACCATGAACTTTTACTACAGAAATTAAGTGCTTACGGGGTTCATGGTGTTGCTCTCAATCTAATCGAAAGTTATCTATCAAACAGATGCCAATTTGTCACTTTAGATGGCACTATTTCAACAACTAAAGCTATTACCATCGGTGTTCCGCAAGGCTCAATATTAGGTCCCTTTCTTTTTTTAATATACTTTAATGACCTGGCAGCCTATTTACAAAAAGATTGTGTTCTTTATGCCGACGATACAAATATTTTTATATCTAATGCAAGCGTGACAGAACTATACATGGAAGCTAATAACACTTTAGAAAAGCTAGCTAAATAGCTAACCCATAACAAATTAGTTCCCAATATAGCGAAAACAAACTACATAATTTTTGCCCCGAAAAACAAACTAATTTTAAACACACCTCAGCTTTCGTTTGCAAGTATTAACCTAACTCGAGTGTACCATAAAGTTTTAGGACTAACACTTGATCATCAGTTAACATGGCACCAACACGTAAAAGACACAACTAATAAGATATATCGAAATATACCAATTCTATATAAACTACGGCACATATTTTCCTTACGAACCCTCCAAATGCTTTATCATAGCTTCATTCATACCCACATTTCATACGGGTTATCCATTTATGGATTGACATATAAAACAACACTAAAACCCATAGAAATCGCCCAGAACACGGCACTACGAGCAATGCTGTTTGTTAATAGGCGCGAAAGTGCTCAATTTGCGTACCGCTTCCTCAGCATTTTAACAGTTAATCAATGCCTCGATTATCGTGTAGCATTATTAACATTTAAGTTCATCACCAATCAGATAACATGCTCTTCAATCAGTTTTACTCATCAATATGTCATGTATCCTCTGCGTTCACATTCACAAGCGGCACTGTTTGTACCATGCATACGAACTAATTATGGTCCGTTCACCTCCATTTACATTGCTACTAAAACGTGGAACTCTCTACCACCCTGCATAACTGCCATGTCATCATTCTATATCTTTAAACAAGCCATACGTGCACACATACTATCTGCATGATTCATCAACCATTTCTATGCTCCTCCGCCTCCCCTCCCCCCCCCCCCCCCCCGATTCATTCTTTTCTCCTAGGCACACCTTTCACACAATCACACACACACACACAAACACACAGATATTGTCCTTTTTTGTCGACTTTCTAGCTTTTCTTCTCTCTCTTTTCACTTGGTATAATATTTTGATTATGTAGATACCACAATTGTTTTTTTTTTGCTTTTTTGTTTTGTTTTATTTTATTTTATATATAATTGTGTTAACTTGATCGCTGACTAACCCTTTATTACCAAGGGGTCCCTTCAACAGTTTTCTTTTGAAAACTTTGGGACCCCCGTCTGAATAAGTGTAATTATCTAACATATTGTGTACAAATAAAAACACATTTTGACTTGACTTGACTTAAACACTTACCCACAATCTTGTCTAAAATATTTCCCTGGTCAGGTACGATAACCGTGGATTCACATCTCGGTTTTTATGGAATGAGCAATTGACGCTCTTGGAAGCATCGGATGTCGCCTGCGTAGTGGCGTTCCCTTCAGGTGTTGCGTCATTGGGTGCGGAATTTGCATCTGAATGCACTATTCAAAGGCCGCTGCACTAGAAATGGACGCCACCTCCGCAGTGTATTCTCAAATGCTCACGTGTGCGCAGCTACAATAACATCTGCGCAAGTCACCGAACTTACTATAATTGCTTCTGGCGAGCTATGTGGTCAGAGCACTTTCCACATGTAACCTTTCGTGACGGCATCTGGTCTTACCTTTAGCACAAGCATTGCGTTACTTGTCTTCTTTATGCTTCATTACCTTTCCTTCACATAAACACGCCCGGATAATGTTATGCTTTAGATTACTTCTGGGTAAAGTTCAGCCCCGTGCCTTAATTATGTGAGATTGGAACTGTAGCGCTCGGTGGTTTAACTAAAGTCAAAGGACAGTTTCGCGGTGGTTGTTAAGATATTGATCGAATTAAGCGTACTAAGTTGTTATCTACTCCACTGCTTTATTGGGAAATTTGCAATCGCTTTCTTAGTGTTGAACAAAGTTAATTTGAGAGACTTTCTCTTACAGATAAACACATGCAAGGTCCCTCAATTGTTTCTTGCCCAAGCCGTTCGGGCCATGCCACACCAGGACGCATTGCAAACCCAAAGAAGCCAAGGCTGCGCGGGCACAGCTTTGCAGAGTTGACAACAGTTAGCGGGTTCAACGTCGCAGCATCAGAGTCGCATATACTCTCTAGAGCACGCCGCGCATGCGCCGCAGTGGCGGTCCAGCGACGCGTGTCGAAGGAATAGACGGATCATAGGGCAAACTTCTGGCGAGCGTTACGTAACCGTCGTGACATATCCGAATTTTAGTGCGACCGTATGTCATGGTGACGTCATATTGAAGAAGGAAATGCACTCTATGAAGAACTTAAAAAGCCTAGCTTTAAACTCTGGAACAACTCAAACATCTCGGTCGCTTACTAAAATGTATGCTTTCCGTTTCTTTTTTCTGAAGCATTACATACTTTTGTTTTTCATACAATGTTTCAAGGCATCATCAAGAGATATTGACGCCTCGGAATATGGCTTTGTCTTCTCAACGTACAAGCTTGCTATGCTGGTCGGCTCCCAGGGAGCTCAAAAAGCGGTGAGTGTACCGCGAGCATATGCCAAGTAGTCACTGCGTGCTAATATTCTGCAGGCGACGAAATTACGAGAGAGTAATTGGCGAGAAGGTGTGAGTGATTTCCACCGTGTATCATATTTCTAAACGCCTGTCAAACGTGAATAATGCCATCCTCTTCAGCGTTCGCAATTGTGGACCGCACCTAGTAATCATGCCGCCAAAAAAGTAATATGTGTCCTAAAAGAAACACAGCGACAAATTACTATACTAGCTACGCATTTTGCGAACAAATAATGTATTTGCTGTATTATGAAGTCAACTATAATTATATGTGCTATATGATACTCGTACTACACCACACCAGGAAATTTAGAGTTGTCTATAATTCAGAAAAATAATAACGTGCCTTGTGGATCAAGACCTTTGCTTTTTTTTTTTGGCTTTACCGGTATAATTAATATTGCCTACAGAACTAAATAATCCAGATGCAGTAACTGACAAAGTGAGGACAGCAGAGAGGAGATTAAGCTGTACTTCACCAACGCGAGCTTCCTATACTTGAACTGAGCCTCGGCGTTTTGCGCGCCAAGAGCGCGCCGCGCGCTGCAAAAGCACGGCGAAAGGCATGGAACGCGTGATACAGGCCGAGCGCTCAAAAGACGCGCCCTGCTCTTCTCACTCGATCAATGACTATATTCAATGTAATTTTGGATTGGTGCCGCTATAAAGATAAAGAAAAGCCTCAACATGCCTGTCTAGCTAGCAATCATTAAAGTAGACAGCGCGATATACTATGTGTAAGCTGAAAATGGATGGAATATTTTTTTATTAGGCCGGGATTACTGTCATTTACTCTTGCTGTGTCACAGAATGCTTGCCTTCTGACAACCGTCTTAGGAATTAAACGATTATGTTCGTACCGTCTTTAAACATTATACAAGACAATCATTGATGTGAGTTCGAATCAAATGTGTCGCACAACGTACAGTGTGGACCTATTGGGTCTAACCCCCTAAACTCCATAAATCCACTTTCCCACCTATCCTATTGCGGTAAAGTATAAAGATGTCGTTAGACGGTTGATTTTTTTGTGTACACATATCATTGAGCAAATCTGCCCCTTAAGAAAAAAAAAGAAAGGTGATGTGAACTACTTAATTTATCAGTAATATCGAAACGGCGAATCGGTTGTTGACTAAGAATACGTGTAACTGGTAGTGCCATCAACTGTGCTCACTTGACCGTTTGAGAAAGCTTGGTATTGT
This sequence comes from Ixodes scapularis, assembly GCF_016920785.2. Taxonomy (NCBI): domain Eukaryota; kingdom Metazoa; phylum Arthropoda; class Arachnida; order Ixodida; family Ixodidae; genus Ixodes; species Ixodes scapularis. The sequence continues at coordinate 45,267,647 of NW_024609857.1, read as the reverse complement.
TTTTACAAATCAAAACTTTGCTTTTACAGGTGAGCTTGACTTCACCATTAGCCATCTACCTGGCTGGACAGGGCGGGTATTTTCTTTTCTGTACATTACAAGGGTATGTGGTTTGTACCAAAAGCGCATTTTGCATAAAATCAAATGTTATTTTATGCACAAGTGCATAAAATCATTTCTTGCTTTATTATTTAACAATACCACTATCCCACCTAACGGGACTATGATATTACAATATGATCAGTTAATTATGATTGAAACATACTGTGTACTGCTTTATTGTCTAATATCAACCTGGACTTGAAACATAGGCGTTTGTTAAGAGACCCAACGTATGTAATAACTCGGCTTAATAAACTAGGACTGTTGCTCGGAAAACTAAAAATATGAATGGGTTAAAATACTGCCCATGCTCTCGAACATTTCAAGCAATGTTTATATAACGTTGAAATATTGTAAAAACATGTTAAATGAATCAAATATACCTTGCAGTTCATTGCAATTGACTATATTTTTATTTAGTTCGAATGCAGGACTGCAGATTATTTGTGACTGTCAGGCGTGATGCATAAATGTTTTATCTATAAGGGACAAACAGAAGTGCTAATGCAGACCTTTTCAAATAGGACCTTTCAAACTGAAAATACTGAGTATTTCGGTTCTACCATTACCAACGCACTCGGATTTATTAAATTACAACTACTAAGAAACGTACTTTATGCAATCCTGTTGTTCCTTTGACTATAGGCCACATTCACTCAAAAGTGCCTGTCTGGTTCAGTGCAGTCCGCAAGCCAATTACTGCGATCTACTAAGAGAGCTTGACAGAATCCCGAAGGCAAATATATGTTCAAAAGCATAATTTAAAAGTTAGATTTGGCACGGAATATATTGCGAGCAAGAATCCATCACACCTTGCGTAGCGTTTCTAACGTTTTTTTAAAGCCGAAACCGATTTTGAGCCCCGTCATTCGTCGAGCTCCAACTCTGTTTCCATGCGATTGGAACTCAGATGATGTTGCGGAAAATTAGATACACGGAATTGTTTTAAATTGTTTCATGTACTCTCATGCGCATGAGACAACTGGAAGGGTGATTGGTACAACCTTTTAATGGTATTGCAGTTCTATTGGCAAACAAGGGCCGATACCGTTTACAACACAGATTTTATGTCCATTGTATTATAACCACTCGCACACTTCAGCACATGAACAGGTTAAAGTAACACCAATAATTTTTTTTTCATAATATATTGATATTCTGACCTAAAGCTTGACTTGTGTGTTTCCTAATTTACTTATCGTTAACCAATATCTTCAGAAACAAAAGGTAAAAAGAAACTACAATCAAATATTCGACCATATTTAACACTACTGTTGAGAACACCGACTAAACTTTGTGTGACCTTGGAGCCAGACGCAGCCGACGCTACAAGCTGATGAGACCAACTAGACAGAGTCAAAGGCGCACCATTATGGTATTCGTCGTGTTTCTGTACGTGTTATATCATCGCTGAACCAATCATAAACAGAAAAGGCCCAGTGACTGCTTGATTGGTCCCATTAACTTGTAGCATCGACGACGTCTGGACTTAAGCTGAAACGAGGTATTGAAAAGACGAAGCGAAAGCAGAGCTCGGGGGTTTCTGGTCGTGGCGGGCACAAAAGAACTCTCATCACAGGCTTGTAATCCTGGCCGCCAGAATTTTGTTTGTTTAAAGGGAAGTTGAAGCGGTTTTGTAGTATTTGAGAAGACACAATTTAATCCTCTTCATTCGACCTCCAAGATCTCGAATATCAAAATTATTTTGCTGAAGGTCCACCTTCCCAGAGTGTGACATTACAAATGGATTTTTTTTTTTAATTTTCGCTTTCCCGCAGGGTTCAACGAATATCAAAGATATGCACGCGCACTCTTTCTATATGGAGGAGGGGCATAAAAAGACGTCACGACCGGTGCCAGTGCAAGGGAATGTACAGTCTCCGGCGATATGAAAGACCCACTGGGAGCGCGTGGCCGAGGCACTGGCTGGCGGGGGTGCTGCGAGCGCTCCGGGCAATTCCATTCTGCTTCGAGGGGAGGACGCTCACTCGGGGCTCAGCACAAACTGTTAAGCGCGCGCTTTAGCTGAGCCCCGAGTGAGCGTCCTCCCCTCGAAGCAGAACGGAACTGCCCGGAGCGCTCGCAGCGCCCCCGCCAGCCACCGCCTCGGCCACGCGCTCCCAGTGGGTCTTTCATATCGCCGGAGACTGTACCTGGCAAGCTTGCGAATGCAAGCGCGGCCTTCGAGCGACATGCGCTTGGAGGCCGACAGGTTTAATATGGCGTAACGACTGATCGGAGTTTTGTCGTGTTTTATCGCGTTTAATGACATCTTCGGGAAAAACGAACGTGATATTCAGATTTATGGGATAAAACTACTCTACCCTTAGCGAAAACTAGTACGTTTGAAATATACCACATTCTAATTTGAGTGTATTTGAAATACAGTTCATAATTGTAAGTACACGAAAAATAGACCGAAAATATAAACTCCTTTTTTTTTACTTAGTACTAAAATATACTTCTAAAAATCATTTTAAAATACCTTTACTTAAACTACATTTGAAGTTCCCTTCATGCGTTTTGAAATATATAAATACTAAATTAATAGGCACAAAATACCTTTCACATATATTTCTTGAAATATTTATTTAATTCATGCAAAATATACTCCAACCCTAAAAAAATGGAGCAATCAAAAGTACGTGCAGAATACTTTTAAAATACCTGAAAATCGTAAGTACTGTTGTGCTATACTCTAAGTACCTTTTGACTGCAATACTTTGGTAGTTTGACTTAACCTACCAAAATATTGAAAAGCTCCCCATCTAGAAGTTCACTTCAAGCAGATATGGAGTACACTGAAGCGCCTAAATACAACATTTGATTAGTTTGTCAACTAAATTGCGCAGCATCGCACTGATAAATCAGCCCAGTTTATGTTATTGTTTCTTCTTTTCTATCAAGAACACACCTGATCAGTTCCTTGCACACCAATCACAAACGGGGTTCGGGAACTACAACCACAACATTTGCTGATGCTGGAAAGCTTCAGCAGGTGCTGTGAGCAGATACATTTGGCGTGGTTTTGTTAGCACAATGTTAGTTCACTGAACGTGTATACTCACCATTGTACGTGATGTGAATAGTGACTTTAATATAGTGACATTAACTACCATATTAAATGGTCAACTACTAAAAAGGAAAGGCAAAACAACTACTGTAAAATGTTTATTTTTCGCGGGCTCAATATTTCGCGATTTAGGTCAAAGTTGGAGTTTTGGAATAATTCGCAAATTCTAATTTTCGCGACGCGCTGGGATTGCAATATAGATTTTAATGTTTTTACATTTTGACGGAATTGTTCACGGGACCTATTTTTCGGAATTGTAGGCGATTCGCGAACTTTGCGAGATTTAGGTCCTCACGAAAATAAAGTCGTTTACAGTATTTCAAAGTGAAGAAACTGCCTTGACTCGCTTCGTCCTGAGTGGTGCTACGCAGAGAAGCAATAACATGTATTTTATGAGCCATTTGTGTGGATATTGTTTTAGGGACTGCGCCGAATTGTTATTAGTTGTACCAATGCCTTTTAGTAAGAGATAGCGTCCACGAACTTCAAAACACTGTTTCCCCTTTGACAGACTCCCGAGGAGAAGATCGAATACTTGGAACCTTAATAAGCGCAGAGCTGGTCACCGAAAAAATGATTACCTTCAATATGTAGGCTATATAAGGCTCTAGAGCAGTCAACCGGACTGTGAATCAGCTGTTCAGTGCGTCATGGTGTTTGTGTTCGTTTCTAATGTAGCTTTGTGGGATATATTTAGCAGTGCTTTCAAATACCACAGGGACACCATTTGCTGACAAAATCGAAAATAAAAAAAAATTGTGTAACCGGTTTTTAATGCACAAATGGCATCTTGAGTGTGAAGGGATAATATTTTTGGTATATCTAAAATATTTTTTTATTCATATTTATAATGTATTTTGAATACCTTACGTGCGTATTTCGAATGCGGCCAAAATAATACAGAATAAATACAAAATGAATATTCGTATTAAATATATTTCAACTTCGTTTGAAGTACGGCCTCTTTTTGCTAAGGGTAGAATCAACCTCTATGTCCTTCTTGTAAAGAAACGTTTCAGCTTCCCTTTAACATAGCGTTCCATATGATGAAATGCTGGTCAATCCCACTTTCCGATTCGTGTCCGTACTCGTTGTCAACTTGTGGAGTTATTCAATATTAGTAGAGAGTGCTGAAATCTGAAGAAGCCCATTTCACATGCATGCAGTAGCCAATTCTTCTTCGTAAGTTTACGTTTCTGTCTAGGCCCTCCAGTATTACATTAAGAAAGATTGTCGTCGTAACAAGCTTGTTTTTCTTTTTTTCAGCACAATGCATTGGATAACCAATGGCAACTTTTTGTTTTGGACGTCGCTCGTTATAGCTTTCATTGGAGGCTGCGCGGATGCAATTGTGTCCGTTGTAACCTTTGCCATCATCACGGCCCATTTCAAGGAAAGGAGCGGCGTTGTTATTGTAAGTAAACCTAATAGAAATCAAAGCTCCATTTTTAGCGAGATTGGCCACGTGTAACAGATTAGTTATTGATTGCAATATATGTATAAGCATACTTGCGCAATAAGTGCGCAGCACGTGAATGCTATACTTTGGTAAAAACATCACCACTATATGCTACAGTGCAGGATTTTTAGGTGAACATGGTATTTAAGAAAGAACTGATTCCCGTTGCCTGCTAAAAGCGGGTTGTTTTCAGACGGCGACATAGAGTCTGTTTATACTTGTTTGATAATCACTGACCACTTAAGAGACGTAGTGGGTGGCGTTTAATTAGCATCTCATTTTCGCACCAGAGGGAATGGGATTGCAAGATTAGCCAGTAAAAGCGCTAAAAAGAAAGTACGATGCAACAAGCGCGAATATAATACGCCTCGCGCTGTGTTTTTCATGACTATGCGGAGAGAAAGTCGTTTGCTTCTTGAGCAGGAACGGCGGTGACGTCAGAACGACGCCGATCTCTCATTGGATTTCATTGAAAGGATGGTGGGTAGACCTCGATGCTAGTTGCCTCGAGGTCTACCCACCTCTTTCTTTTTTCAATCAGTGAATAAGAACTCGGTTTTCTGACATCATCGCAACCCCTCTACACGTATCAGACGAACCTGCGCTCCGCATATCCTGTGTAACGCTTAGAACACATGAGTTATAAGTCGTTTACTCGCTCCAAAACATAACCACGAACTCCCAAAGGCGACTTCTACGATCTATATAAAAAATAACGCCGATTAAGGTATCAAAGTTAGAAACAGAATGTAAACTTGCGATAGGAATTCTGATTCGTGTTTTCGATACAGTTTATATCCTATACCGTGCACCAACCGGACACCAAAACCGCAGTCGAAAAACCGACAAGTATCGGTTTGCCGATGTTTATGCCAAACGAGAGACAGAGGTAAAAACAAAGCGAAAAACCAATTACTGTGGCAAAAGCTTGAAACTATTGGAAAACATTTAAAAGAACCAAAATCAATTAGGATTAAATCAGACACTCTAAATATTTAAATACAGGACCTTCAATTTTAGCTAGGACGTATTGGTGCTTGCATGATTATGAAGTTTTTTTTATTTAGTGGTGTTTAATGGGAGAGTCGATATTCAGAATTTTAGTTTATATGTGGTACAACTGCGGAGCGTTTTAAAGTTCCCTTTATTATGCGCAATATATAACCTGATATTACGTGTCAGTAACAAGTAACATTGTCCCGGAATGTTTAGTGTTACACTTCCTGTATGCGTTTTTCGGTATGCGCATTTCGAGACGTCGTCATTTGGTGACCTCGCTTGGCAAATTGCACTAATTGGCCCTTCGAGCACTCTATAAGAAAGTTAAAACAGCAAATATTGACTGCAGGTAACATGTTTGCTTCAAGTTGTTTGACTTGTTATTTTGAGATTATGTTTGTTAGAATATTTATGTCCCCAGTGCCACACAGTTCTCCAGGTGCGTTATAGAAGCTAAATACGTCATTACAATCCTATTTGAAACCATTGTGGTACACTAGAACAAAATAATCAAATACTCTAATTTAATACTCTTGAAGTCATGCAGAAAAATTACAGCCCAGCATTCGAGATGATAATTAAACTGATGCGCTCTAGATGATTACCGTGACGTAGTGTATCTTAAAAAAAAATTTCTAGATTGTTTCTTTACATTTATTAAATGGAAACTGAAAAATCCTCAGTTAAAATTACAGGAGGATGCTTAAGCTTAGTCTTTATGAGTGGAACGAGACAGCGAAACATATACACATATAAACTCCCTCTTGTTCCCAAGCCGTGCAAGCGTGCCTAGCGTGGACTGGAATTTCACTACCGGCAGCCGAGAGCGACGGTCGTGTAATCACGTACTCCGTCGAAGCGGATATAACGGCCACACCAGGCCGCGGTATCTCTGGCCGTGCATCCATAGAGTAATATAGTAAACGTAAAGAGGAGGACACAGAAGCCGATTTGCGGCCCAGATAGTGCGTGTAATGCCCTCCGCTACGTGGCGCGTTTCTGCAATTTGGTTAAAATTAGTTAGAACTCTTTCCGTGAGAAGTATTCGTTTTTGAAATTGTTATGCTTTAGAATTAAAGTACTTAAAACGACTAAATAGTTTTAATTTAATGCGTCACAAAAATCACGTAAGGAATGCTGCCTGCCACGGCCTGCCGTGTGCCTGCTTGCCTGCAGGCCGTCGCCTCACGCCTCACCATCGTTCTGCATGGCCTCTGCTCGTCCGTGCGTTGTTTGCCCATGCCATTTCGTGCCGTCCGGTTGTGCTTTCTGCTGCAGCGTGTTCGGTCGGCTTTGCATCAAACAAGGTGACGCGACACTGACCACGTGCTCGCATGCTCGGCGTGAGTTTGTGAAGCCGAACGGCTTGAGCTTCTCGCGCTGTTGTTTCCGTCCGGCTGTCGGGCTGCAATCGTGTGCGGACCTTGATTTTCGATGAGATTCCTTTGAAAAGGGACCTCGCTTATGACTCTGCGAACGACATTGTCCATGGATTTACAGATCACGGTGTTGAACGACGTTTCAGATAGATCCTTGGTTATTGTGTTGTGCTCAGGAATTTCCAGGAGGTGGGTTCAGCCTCTTGCATACACTGTTGTGCACACTTCAACACCGTCTTCTGTTATCCACAGGCTCCTCATTTCTCTCATTGCAAGAGCTTAAGACTGGCTTCACAGTAAAGTCTTTGGTTTGTGATCAAGGACTTCAAACGTAAGCTTGGCCATCTACATTGGTGTATCTGTGGGTAAGCCGTGTTTTTTTTTTTTTTTTTAAGTGGATAACGAGTATGTTTACTTTATATTTGATGTTCAGTACCTTATCAAAACAACGAGGAACAATCTCCAGGCGCACAAGTTTTGCATTAGAAATGAGGTAATTGAGTGGTCCCATATTGTTAAACTTTATCGGTCTACTCACGAGATGAGGTTGCGATTGCCTCCGAAACTTACTGAGAGACACATTTTTCGAAACCCTTTCGAGAACATGAAAGTAAAACGTGCCGCACAGGTACTGAGTGCCTCAGTCTGTCTTGCAATCTTATTCATTGTTTATGCCAAGGAGCTTCCTGAGGCAGCCATGGTTACAGCCTGTTTCTGCGATATAATGGACAGCTTTCTAAATAACTCACAATTTAAGAAGACAGGGCAGAAGTTGCGTCATGCCATTCTGAAAAGAGAATCCGAGGTATTTGATTTCTTTCACCTGCAACTCGGATCGATTTCAACATGGAAGTTCGAAAGTAGGATGCAGTCACAAACCATCATAGCGTGGCACCTTACTATAAAGAACGTCCTCATGCTCTGGGAGGAGGTTTCAAATAGCCATGACTTTAAGTTCCTACTTACACGACGCCTGAAGCAAGATCCACTTGAGAACATTTTTGGAGCTATATGACAAATGCAGGGCTGCAATACAAACTCAAAGGTGTATCAGTTCACCTCAGGACTGAAACAGATAGGGATAAAGGAACTGTTCAAACTGTCGAAAAATGGAAACGTAGAGGATGACAAGGCTGACCTCCTGAAGGAGTTGCCAATATTGTTGCATTATGAAAGTTCAATTGCAGACAATATGGAATGTCTTCCAATTGATAACTTCCCGCCACTCTAGGATATATTCTTAGATGACATCAGACATCAGGCCTAAGCTATTTGACGACTCGTCCCCTTGTTACGTTAGGGGCTATTTGATCAAGCATTTCCTTAAACTTGCAACCCACAGCTATCGCTGTTCTCAGCCGCTGAGAAAAGAGTCTGACAGCTTGGACAGGCCTCACGACTACTTACTTGTGCTTAAAGCATTTCACGTGCCTGAAAAGCTCTTCGGGAATCTAATATACAATCCCGGCTGCCTTTAATTTCATGCAGCAACTAGAAAATTGCTTTCTTGCCGTAATAGAGAGCGTGGCGCATGTTTGAGGAGTGTGTGCTGTCTTTTATCGCACACTTTCATTCTGGGTAGTCTTGGCATTGTTCAGAGTGCCACGAATGGTTTTTAAAAATGTTTTGCGGAATAGGCTTGTGTTGGCATGTTCGATTTCTTAACCGGAACCTGGACAAAGTTTAGTTACACTCTTCAGTTGCTGTAAAGCAACTAGACAAGTTTAACTGTTAATAGTGTATTAACGGAAGTGGTTGCCATATCAGAAACAAATTTTTCGAGTTGCACTCGAGTTGCAACTCGAAACAAATGTTTCGAGTTGCACTCGAAACATTTGTTTTTCTTATTTCCAGCAAATGTGTATCACGGCCCTTTTGCAAAAATATTTATCCACTTTCCACATAATGTGTATGGAAAATAGTGTATAGGTGCTATAGACATTAGAAAGAAAATGTATCCACTTTTGTATCCACTGTCTATAGTTATTTGGCCGCTTTTTTGAGCCATACTTTTTTTCTGATCAAATGTATTTCGAGGAATGTTTAGGAACGTTGAATATTGTCAGATTCCAAATAGAGTTCTCAGTGTTTGGTAGTGGCTCGCCCGCATTGTGTTTCAGGCTATACCAATTCGTATGTTTTATAATAGCCATAAATTGGGAATTCATACTCTTCGCTGTGTGCTTTGCACTCTTATTATACTCTTATGACTGGTAATGATAGCGATGTCTTATTTATTTCTGGACTTACTTCCCGAGCCCGAGTCGGTGTGAGAGCGAATGGACCATTCAGAATGTTCCCTGTGGAAAGTGTTTGTTAACTTGGTTCCATTAAAAATCTATTACGAAGTGTACGATATGCCAAAGTCTTTCATATTCATTTATTTTTGTGAGTATTGGTATCTGTTTCTTAAACATACAGAGCGTCTCAAGTAAATCATGTATATACGAATGTGGTCCAATAAAATATTTTCGAACCACTTGCTGTTGTTGACCCCAAAATGCTCCACCAGCCAGGAGTCAATGTGGAGGTTGTGTAACTTCAATGTTTTGCAGTAGAAAAAACAAGCAAACAACATATACGCATCTGCTTTGTGAAGTAGGAATTTTGTTTTACACATTTTGCACGGATTATATCGTAAAAATTAAAATAAAACTGCGTCAATATTAACACACAAAAAAAAAAAAAAAAGAAAAGAAACAGCGGCTCCGTCAGCTGAAGAGCTCCCGAGAGCATAGCGAGGAGCGACGCAAGAAGAACAGAGGGGAGAAAGAAAAGGAGAAGGGTACCGGAGAACCGGAGCAGAAACGCCCAAACTGAAACCAAAACTAACTTGATCGCAACCGGAACGAGATTGTGTTTAATGCCGCCCGCTAGGAGCGCTAGCTGTAACTCGTCTATCTGGGCCGCTGGGGCCTATGACAGTGTCCGGTTTTTACTTTGTGTATATTACTCTATGGTGCATCTGCCAAAGAATACAAGATTATTTTACCACCTCTGCCGACCGGTTAAGTCGTAACCAATGTTGTATTTCTGCACTGCGACGTAAAGCTGCGTCCGTACTGGATCCAAGACTTTCGGGAAGTGCTACAACGTCTGGACGTGCTGAAGAACGGGGCTTCCCTTCGAGGCTTCATCAGATGAACCACGTCTGGTTGCTACGGCTGCACTCTTTGACGGCAAAACAAAGGTTAGTGGACGCTAAAGAACTAACCGTTGCCTCGTGCTCGGCCCGGCGAGCATAGCTGTGAAGCTCGAGCTTCATTGGGTGCCCTGCGACGTCCGAAACTGTGTGGTAAAAAAGGAGATGCAGCGCTACGGAGAAGTTAACGACATCACTTGGAATTTCTTCCGCGAAAAGGGCTTCGAGGCGCTGGAGTGCAACACCAGGACAGTCCTCGTGACCCTGAAGGAGGGCTACACTGTCGAAGGTCTGCCGCACGAAATACGTCTCGAGAGTTGTACGGTGCTAGTGGTGGTCCCAGGGAGAGCCCTACTGTGCCTACGATGTTGGCGTACGGGGCTTATACACCGGGGCTGCCACTTCTCCCACTGCACCGAGTGCCACCGCTAGGGACACGAGGCGGAGGACTGCCATGGACACGTGAAGACATACGCGTCCATGCGGGCGACCGCAGGGAAGATGACCAGTCGGACTTCCTGAAGGACGACGCGGAAGCGAATAAAGCGGTCGGAAGGTCGGAAGTCTACCGTTGGCGCTTCCATTTCCTGACAGAGGGATATCACCTGGACCTGCGGGCACCTATACTTCAGTGGCGGTGACTGGAACAGGCGTCACTGACGGTGCGCCGCAAGTACCAGGCACTAATACAAAGAAAACTATGCAGTCACCTACTCCCAAGCAAGGGAGCGCCCAGTTGGTGGCATGCGCGACGGGAGACGGGGAGGGCGGGAAAAGCACCCATGACGCCAGTGCTTCAAAAACAAGGACGTCAAAATGGACTCTGGCCAGCCTGCTAAAAGCCTCTGGGACCAAGCGTCATCCTCCAAGTGCGACTACCGAGAGGAAGACACCGGTCAGCCACCTTTGAGTGTACAAGGGCCCAAGACGAGTCGTGGAAGGAAACCACGGATACCTGTCGACACCCGCCAACGCAAGGACTCGAAGTAATGAAAGCTGCGGTCTCGAGCGAACTTCGAAGGACACGACACCACGGACGTCGACACCGGAAAGGCGACGAAACAACGGCGGTGCGAAGGGGCCTTTAGCAGTGTGGTACTACAGCCGGCGTGTCTAGAAGGTGTAGCACGGTGTGAGTGGAAAAGTGAGACGGTACTGAATATGGTGCTGACTGCACCTCCACAACGCTGAAAACTTGTAGCAGTGAGTCGTTTTGTCGCGGCTTAAATGAGCTTCCACCGTAAGAGGCATGCTCTACAGTTGCGCTTCTAGTTTACCCTAAATGAACCACGATAGGCTGTTGCGTTTAGGCACGTTAAACGTGCGTGGTTAATGTACCAGACGCAGACAATGTCAAGTCAACCTAGTGTACGTTGAAAAAGATCTGAACATTGTCGTGGTGCAGGAGTGTAAAATAGAAAGCAAGTCCCATACAGAGAGCATTGTGCGGTTGTTGGAGTCGAGGCAAGACATGTGTGTTAGCCATGCTTTGGGGACGCCAAGTAGGGGGGGGGGGGGCTTTTCTTTCTAAAGAAGTCTATGGACACCAAGTTGTTAGTTGCGGGTAGGGCCCCTTTGTATTGTGAATTCTTTTTTTTTATTTCTAGTTATTGGTTTCGGGTGTTGTGCATGTATGCCCTAATACAGCAGAGGAGCGTTTAATTTTTCCAAACACTATAAAAACTATGTTCAAACTGATAATTTCAACATAGTTTGTGGTGAACATAGTTGAACCACCTTCCTGCCTCCGTCGTCTCCATCAGCGACCACATTACCTTCAAGTCTGCCGTGTTTCATCACTTGACATCATAACTATTTTTTGCTCTACATGTTTTTGTTTTCCACCAGTCCTCTCTGTAACGCCTAACGGCCCTGAGAGTAAATAAATAAATAAATAAATAGGTTAGTTATTCTGTTGGGCAGTTTTAACTGTGTATGCTTGCCGCAGGATATATCCAATAGCGCGCGGCATAGAGACGCCAGTACCGGGTATTGCATTTTTGAGCGATATGATTGAGCGTCATGAATTAGAGGATGTTGCTCGCTGCGCGTCACATGGCAGTGGTGTGAAGTTCACGCACTTTCAGGGTGCAAGTCATGCGCGGTTAGATAGAGTGTACCCTCTTCTCGGGATTATTAGAGCGTGTCAGCAGTATTCACTAGATCACGTGTCTTTTAGTGATATTTCTCTTGTTTATTTCATAACTTCTTTTTTCAAAGAGACTCCTAAGGACTTCGTGTGGGAGTTGCGGAAATTTAGTGCAAAGCTTCTCCAAGCCGAACTGTTCGTAAAGGCGATTCGCAAAATCTTGGAAGATGTATTCAGTGCGATAAGTCAAGATATTGGGTTTAAATTGGAATTATTTAAACAGGAAACAAAAAAAAAATGTTATCGATTGTGCGCGGGGTTGTACTGAAGCACGAACAGCAGAAAGAAACACACAAGATAAACGGCCTCCTTTAGAAGCTGATGCAGGAAAAAAACTATCAGCATAAAAAAGCGTCTTGAATCTCTAGATAGAGAACAATATAAGGGGGCGCCGGTGCGAGCGCGGTGGAGACAATGGTCGCACTGCGAGATGCCCACGAAAAGAGCCCTGTGGACAGAAAGAAAATTCGCAATCAAATATGAAGTCAGAGAAATTGAGTAGCACGGGGCTCCGTCGAGTGATAAAGAGAAAATCGAACGCACGTTTATAGATTACTACATAAAGCTTTCCAATTATCGCATGCCCAAAAAGGATGGGTTCCGAAGTTTTTATCTACCGCTAATGCCGAAGCTAGCATACGACCTAAGAGAAAGATTAGAGCAGCCAATATCCTTGTGGAAAGAGGATGAGCCATAGACAACTTGCAACCGGAAAAGTCACCGGGTCCTGATGGTTTGGGAGCCAAGATGTATATAGAGCATTTAAAGACCAACCAGCCCTGTTTTTACACTGTGTTATTGACGAAGCTTATCGCTTAAATGCTTTTCTCCGGTCGTTTTTGTGCACACACACGATTTTCATTCGCATAAGTCACGACCGCTTGAAGCTCCGATTTGTCGATTCTTACCGACCTATCACATTAACTGTAATGTAGATTACAAGATTTTGATGAAAGTACTAGCGGAAAGATTGCAAAGTGTCATAAGCCGTATTGTCGGACCACACCAGACGTGTGGTATAAAAGGCAGAAGCATTTTAACAAACGTGTATGTTGCCCGAAGTACCCTGAAGTGTTGTGACACTATGGAAATAAGAGTCCCCTCGATACAGGTCGACCTGGGAAAAGCTTTCGACCGTGTGTGGCATGAAATTCTTTTTGCTATTTAAGAACATGTAAATGTAGGTTTAGTTTTGTGCCAAGGTGCACGTATTACTTAGCTAAGTTGCGTCACCAGTCTCGTGGTTAACAAAACGTGTCATTGAGCGTATGGGTCTTTTTTGTTTTTTTCCGTAGGAAAAGGAAGTCCCTTTTAGCCTTTCCTTTTATTTTTTATTTTTCTCGAACCTTTTGTTTAAGAATTATTCGTAGTACTTATGCTAGAAGGTTCAAGTTACAATTTGCCGAAGTCCGCATTTCGTGGTACGCGAATGATGCGGCGATTTTTCGTATTGACAATGATAGTGTAAAAAGAGCCGTACAGTTAACATAAACGTTTTGCCAAGATACATATAGTTCTGTCAACTTTGAAAAATGTATGGTTTTTGGCACGGTGACAGCCTTCCAGGCCGGCTGTGCTTGAGCGTGTTGTATTGGCAAACTCCCCGTCTTGTTATATGGGGTACCTTTCAATCACTACCGCAGCAATGATGAGTACTGGCGTGGAGAGGCTGACGCTTCGCGCGCAAAGGCGAACAAGTTGGGGACAGTGTTTGTCTACTTTTTCTCGCGCAGTAGATTGCAATGAATTTTTTCCGACAAAAGTGTGGTATGTTCTGCGGGTCTTGCATTGCCAGTGTGTAAATATTCAGCACATACACCGAGTTTCTGCCGTTTTTATTTGGAGCTCGGTTGGGAGCGAACGAGCAGGGCAAACTTTGTTTCGTCGCGTTATGGCTGGTGGGCTAGGCCTTTCTCATTGGTTCGTCAGACAGATTGTCAACAGTTTTATTTTTCTACCAGACCAGAAAGATACATTTTTGTGCATGGTTATTCAAGTCAGGCTACGCAGTGCCCTACCTGAGTGTATCGCTTCATCAAGCGATAACGTCGGTGCTTCGGTACCCGGGTATTTGAAATAAATCATTAAAGCCTATCGGTTTTTAGCTACGCGATTTTCCTACGAGTGCTTGTCTGGCGTTTCGCGCAAAATATTTATCTCATAACTAGATCGATTTAATTTTTGCGATTTCGTTGTACCGTATATTGTACAGCGAATCAAAAGAATGCTGGTGCCTGCATGCGCAAGTACAATTTTCTTTAAATTGCATACTCAAAGTCAAACGCTGCCTGTGAAAGCATGCCTAGCTGAAGAGGGCTTGCGCGTAGCGTGGTCGGATAATTGTTTATTGTGCAAAAAGCCAGAAACAATCGAACACGTCTTACTTAACTGCTGAAATACGGTGTTCCCTTGAACCGTCTTTCAAAGGACACTAAAAAAGGGATCTTCCACTAACGCACACGGGATTCATTTTTTGCCTTTGCCCCTAAACATGAAGATTCTGATGGGCCTTCACAGTTTATGGAAGCGCCTTATGGCCGTGCGCCACGTGGACATTGATGTATAGTCGCCCAATTTTTTAATAATATCACGCGAGTGTCGACCGCCAGGGCGGCCAGTGCCGTGCTGCGGAAATATGCAGCGTCACGGGAGAGATTAAGCGCGTCTGTACAAAGCCCTTTTTGGTGGGAGCGTCGTCTGCTAGGCTATTCCGTTGATCGCACACAGCCCCTGCTTCGTAGCAAAGGAGGGCAGGACGCTTGCAATGTCGAAGTGCATCGCCGAAACTTTTTTCCTCTTGGAATACGTTGACAATCCTATTGACGTTAGCCTGTGTAATCCCGACTGTTGTTGCGGCATCCCTTTGCGTCATGCCGCCCATCGACATTCTTACAACACGTTCCCGTGTTTCTATGAGCACTCAAAGAGGCATAAAAATGTGCGCGCGCCCGCTGGTCAAAAAAAAGTGTGACTACCCGGCTACATAGGCTAGATGACAATAGCAACAACGCAGATCATAAAAATAATCACCAAGCGTAAACTTTGCTTGTACTGCGTTTCACTTTTTGTTGTAGCGCAGCCGACGCTACGAGCCATCTCGGCCAGCCCAACGCCAACATTTGTGTCACGTGGCCTTCCTGTTGGGCACAACTGCACGTAGAAGCACATTGTCACGTGGCAGGGTAACCGCGCTGGATTGGTTTTGATGGCTTTTAGCATTGGCTGCGGTATAGAGTTTACTGCATCGTTGCATTGAGCTTGTCGCATCGTCGTATTTTTCTTTTTGTTTGGTTCTAACAAAATAAACGCAAAAAAAAAAAAAAAATTAAACGATATGACGCGCGGTTTCTTTCACGCCTGAGCAGAATAACGGTATCACGGAAGCAAGCGCTGTTCAGATCTTTACTTAAAGGCAGTCAGCTATGCCAGCAGATAAGGAACAGGGGCTGTGCGCGGTGAACAGAATAGCCTAGCAGACGACGCTCGCACCGGAGAGAGCTTTGTGCGCACGCGCCTAATCTCTCCCGTGATGCCGCATTTCTCCGCGGCACAGCGCTGGCGTGTCTGGCCCGCAACCGAGGGGTCGCAGGTTCAAATTCCGCCCAGAATTCTTCAATTCTTTGTAAGGCGAATTAATTACATCTTAAGGTGAAATCATTTGAGACACGCGGAGATATTTGATTCGCATAACATGTCATGTTTTTTAATCCCTTTCATTCCACGCGGGACGTCATGTTTCACGTTAGCGCTGTGGGTTGTTTGAAATTCCCGCGTGATATCTTGTGGCTGTGACATGATGACCCTATTGACCAATCAGGATTTTCCCGTCACAGCGCCACCGACGCCGACGCCGACGCTGGCTTTTCTTCCACACGATCTCTTTAACGTTCTCGCATTAATATCACCTACAAATGTTGATAATATAATAATAGGCATTATATTGAGTGCAAATCATAGCCTTGGTATGGCTGTTTGTAGACGCATTTTATTACAGAGACATATTTAATGATGCCGATCGACAACCTGCGTTATGTGAAAAAAATATTCATGAAGTACTGAATCGCAGTGGAGGACAAAAAACTGCAATTGAGCTAGGTATACACGAAAGAATAGTCTGTGGAGCCTGTCTGACAAAACATTTTAATTAACATTTTGAAAATTCAGTATTTAGTTTATGGTGACCGCGCTTTATAATTTTTTTTTTAAATATGAATTACATGTTTTTTTTTTGCACTCGAATTTGCAAAGAAGGAGAATTTGTTCAATTTTTTTATAGAACTAAAATTGCAAGAACACTAAGATTATGGACCTCCAGATTTAGTTAATTAAATGTGTAGTGAATAACGTTGCACAACACGTAGCCTATGCATTTGACTTATCTTTAGAGTGTTTCCCCCAAATTATGAAACTAGCTAAAGTATTTCATAATTTTATAGGAGTTGGTAAGAACATGCTGAAGCATTAAATTCGTAACTGTCTTGCTTTTTTTTCTGAAGCTCCGGAAAATATTTTTAAACGTTTGAAGACTTCTTTACTAAATAGTTTTCCAATTTGGGTTTTGAACATGTAAAATCCATAAAATTGGCCTTATTATTTAAAAAATATATAGCACAAGGTATTAAAAAGCGTGTTCTAAGTATCGGTACTTTGGGTAATTTCAGCAGATCTTTTGCCTCCCTTAGTCACAAAATCTTGCTTGCTCAACTAAGTTAATATAGTGTTCACGACATACCCACTCATGCTTTTGAACTCTTCAATATTCGCCAACAGTGTGTAAATAGTGACCGTAAACTTTCCTCGTTTTTGAATATTTTGTATTATCTTCTACAAGGCAGCACACATGTGGCATTTTGTATTTAATGTTTGCCTAAATTATAACTTTAAATATTGACATCCTAGCTCAGTTTATATTTTATGCAGACAACACCAGCTTTTGTTCTGACGGAAAGGCTAATGTGCTTATGAGAACGGCGAATATAGTCTTAAATGCATTTTAATGTGCTCATAAGGCAACGGCCTAAAGGTAGACACAATATAATTCAAAGCAAATTTGTTAAGACTTGTAAAAAAGATGGTGCAATTGTCAACTCCCATAAAATTAGGAATGACGCGTATTGAATTACTGCAGCGACATTAAACGCTAAGACTATATTTTTAGCACATGTCATGAAACTTTTATGTTGAATATTTAATTAAACAGCTTTCTGGGCAGGTGCCGCAGCTTCTCACCTTTTTTTGGCATCCTTAGAGTCACGTCGGCGACAGTGGTCGATGTAAATGCTTAATCTTTTAACCTTCTACTGGGGCAGTCCATACACCAATGTTTGCCTTACTCAAACTTAGCTAGAGGACAGTATCGCTAGCTCTCAATATTTTCCTCCGTCATATACAGTATTTAGAAAAGACCGTAATTATGCCATTACGGGGCAGAGATATAGTGGAGGTGTTTTAACCGCCGTGGACGCGTCACTGTGTGTGTATGTAGAAGATATGACCTGGAGACTTACGCGGAAGGTGTTTGGGTTGAGGTTACGTCCTGTGACGGGCTTAATTATCTAATAGGGAATTATTATTTTGCACTACACTCTGACTCAGAGGTTTTTGCAAGCCATTTTCAAAATTTAGAACAACAGCTTGATATGACGAAGTTCCGTGTTCAGATATATGGGGATTTTAATTTACCAGAAATTGACTGGTTGGCAGGTTATGACTCGTTGGCGAGCAAGGCCACCAGCCTGAAAGTAACGAGCTGTTGGATTTTATTTATTTTAATGGATCTGTACAGAGCAATATTATTCAGAATTCAGCGGGAAATATACTTGACCTTGTTTTAGTTTCCTCGCCAATTGTTTGTATCTTGCCAATTGACCTCTTAACACGCGTTGATCATTTCCATCCACCTTTTGTTGTGTCCTTTCTCTTTCCGATGAGTCAAGGAGGCTCGTGCAGCCAAGAATTTTTTTTTTTTTTGTACAGTAAGAGAGATTACCTTAAAATGTACAAGCACTTGCAGAGCTGTGACTGGCAACCGATCTTGAATGATAATTGAGCGGATTCGGCTGCTGAGGCTCTTACAACAGTAGTTTCGAGCGCCATGAGTAAATACGTGCCTAAAGCCCGGTTCAAACAGACCCGGACTGCGAACCCGGGCGCCGGAACCCGTAGTGACGTCAGCGCTCCCTCCGTACGGGTGGTGACGTAATTACGGCTTCCGGCTCCCGGATTGAAGAGTTGAAATTTTTTCAACTTTCTCCTGCCCGGGTCGTGACGCAGGTTTCCGTATTTTCTCCGCGGCCAATCAGCGCGGCGCGCTTCCCTCCTCCGCCCTTCTGGCCACCGGCGTTCACGTGGTTCCGCGTGCGAATGCCTCAGTTGCCTCAGTCGCTCCGTGCTTGCTTGCAAGGAAAGCTCCGGCGATGAACTTCCCGCCCGTCTCCGACGCGAGGAAAGCAGCTCGCTCAAGCTGCAAAGAAGAGTGCCGCTGCGTTTGACGTACCCGAGAAAGCCTATGGATTAGTTCAGCTAGCTCAGCGGTATCCCTGGATCTACGACAGGTATCGTAGCGACCACAAGGACCGGGACAAGTGAAAGAACTCGATACTGCTTTTAATAATTTATTGACACGGTTTCGAAGACACGGGAGGTGGTTGCAACCCGATGAAACGGCATCTTCAATGCAAATATGAGTGGCCGTTTGTAGAGGCAGGCAGTGGTTGGCTTGCTGGCTGCAAAGAGACCGGAAAGGCAGTGGGATGTTGTTAATAAGCAAATGTGCTAAGCTTCCAGCTTTTAGGGCATGCTTGTTCACTACAATTATAATGAAGCAACTCATTTGTTCATTTTCTTTTTTTTTATATATATACACAATGTTTTACCAGCCTCGGGCACTCTGCGACCGACAAAATCTCCTCCCCCCGAAACAAAATCCTGGCTACGTGCCTAGCTGCAATTATTGTGCGTGCGAGCTACATCCGACACTTAAAAAGGTCGACACTGGTACGCGCTGTAGACCAGTTTTTAGGCAGTACTGTACGACCGCTAACCTAGGGTCTTTAACACCCGTCACGTAGTAGTGAAACACGAACGTCTGCTGGTACGATGCTCATCAAGATCGAAACGGGCAGGGGTGGGGATGGAACCCAAGATCCCTGGGTTCTGCAGCGCGAGCTTTCGTGCAGAATTCACTCATAAGCAGCTTATAAGCACACATTTTAGCTAGCACAAAGAACAAGGAAGCACAACGGGCTTCCCTCATACATGCACCCAAAGGAGCACAACACCGTGACCAGATTTAGTGGACCGAAAGAGTGTGTCGTACGAGCTGCACATGTGCATGCCATTGCTATTTTTTTTATAGCACAGACGCAGTAAAATTTGACAAGCATGTGACTGTTACGAAAGCTGCTCTCGTGATCCTGCCGGGTTAAAAATTATATAAACGTGCTTTCACTGCGGGAGCGCACGCTGCAGGTGAGTATTCCTGCGAGCGACGCGCGGGCCCATGTGGAACGCCACTTCATATATAACATGAAAATAATCCGAAATAACAAGCAGCACACCCTACCTGGCTCGTGACATTCGGAAGCACTCGAAGAATTCCCGGCCGTCGGGGTCTTCGAACATCTGTCTCACGATGGTGGCATACGAGCGTTTTTCGAGGCTTCAGGAGCTCGCGGACAGCCTTTCGCTTCTTCTTTTTCTTCACGCTCCGTAGGTACTGCTCACACGCAGCCGCGAAAGTAGTCAGCCGACGCCAGTTGATAGTTCTTGCATTTGTGACGCACCTCACTACACAAAGGTTCATAAGTGAGGCAATTCGAGCTTCGTAGCCGGGATCCTGCCGAGACGACGCCATCAACCCCCGGACATTTTCCATACGGCCAATGGAGTCGAGTTTTGTACAGTAGCGCCGAATTCCTCGTCCGTGGTGGGGGGCTCTCATTACTTGAACGAGTTAACTTATTATTTTATATTAGGTAAATTGTAAAATTATATTAAGAGCTAACCATGCTTTTAATAAAATATCTGGCTTACTTTTCAAAACGACTTCTATATACACTTTTGGGACGTAGTAGCCTACTTTGAAGCCGTTTCTAAGCCAAGCCGTAAAGAATCCAACATGGCGCCTCTCTATTTTTGTAGGGTGGTTCTCGTATGGATCGCTTCGGGGTCGCGCTGGAGCCTGGATTCAGGCTCCTGAGCATCACGCCCGGTCCCGGTAGTGTAATAATAGGGACTTTTAGCAAACCGTGTTCCGCGTTACCGCACTATCGGAGCCTTTGAAGCATGCTTTTAAGTGCGCGCCCCGCTGTCACGGTATCACTCCGGGTGCGCGCCTATAAAGCATGTTTCAAAGGCTCCGATAGTGCAGTACGCGGAACACGGTAACAGTTCGCTAAAAGCCCCTAACGTAATATACGATGTGCGATTTAGCTTTAAGCTGTATAAGGTGCGTAGTCATGTGTGTTCGTTGTTCCTCTGTTTCGAGGCGTCTTGCCGTCCAGTAAGGAATCCAGAGCTGCGACCGAAATATTTCGAGGCACATTTATTGCACAGATGCTAAAACGGAACTAAGTACAGCACTGCACTTGCATACGCGCGAAAATAAAACATTGACAAAATCATTTCGTCAACCTCGCCCACAAGCTCCAGTTTCACATCGCCAGCACCTCTCTGTTATCTGTGCGCGATATCATCACTTCATTATTACATGTGGCGCCGCACACCTTCTTGGGAATGGGCTTTATCACTAATTTTATCACTATCACTTCTTGGGAATGGTCACTAACATATATCTTTACTAGTGTACACATTGACCCACATAATTACGCATTCAACATGCCAAGTTGGATCAGCTGTTCACTGAAAGTAAAGTTGTTCACTGATTTAAGAAATATAAGCCACTTAGGTGGCCCCCAGCAATCATTAGCTTCAGTTTTACATATTCAAAGCTTCTCACGCAAGCAAGATGAAAATGTGAAATAAAGCTTCGAAAAATGTTGGCACTCAACAGGCTGTATAACTGGTTGGGAACCACGAAGTGTCCGAAGCTTTCTTCCTCCTTGAGGCAACGTTCAAATGCTCGTTCCATATGTCCCAGCATCTGTAATGACAATGTGGTCATGATGTTTAAAATTTTAAACTGATTTAAAACAAAACAAATGCATATCTACAGAGAACAAACTAATGAAATAATGCCGTTGTCGCACCCGGAACCATGCAGAAATAAATGAAACTTCAAATTAATATATAGGAAGCCTCATTCTTTCTTTTTATTATCCTCCGTCTGTTCGAGGACCGCCAAAGACCATTTTCAAGATTAAACCCAATTGTTACACTTTAAATAAGCAGTTGTGCACGAATCGAAGTGGGGCTAAGTGTATACCATTAACTTCATTAAAACCGTACTTGTTCGGGGGAAAGCATATGTTTTTACTGCGAGAACGAGCCTGCAAACTAACAGCTATGGGAAGCAAAAGTTTAATGGTAAGGTCGCTGAGTAAATAAAACTGAGTACGGGAGATAAATACTCACCTGCCTTTTCTTGAAAAAAAAAATGAACAAACAAATACAAACAAACAAGTCTTGGCATTTGCGCTGTTCGTGCACCATCGGGATATGGCCACGTAAAATGCACCTCTCAACAGTTTCTGAAAGTTCGCACCAAAATATCCATCGAGTTCGACAGGCGCGCGGAACGCCGGAGCGCGAAACCACGCTCGCACGGCCCTTGGGTAAACAAAACCACGCGACGCCGCCGTCCGCCGTTAGGAAATTTCAAATTTGGGCGAGGGTAGAGCGAGGGGAAGAGGAGGCAGCGGCGCCTTCCAGGGCACCGGCGAGGCCAGGGGTCGGTTTAGAGTTTTGTTTTTAGACCGAAAACAGAACGAACAGAAAGGAATATATAAAATACATTGCATTTTATTTTCATGGTGCGGTGAAGATGTTTTGTTGAAATTACTGTTAGCGAACAAAGTTCCATATTTGTATTTTTGTATTAATGAGAGCCCCCCACCACCCAAGCGCTGCTGCCGGTGGCGACGCTATAGACAGCGCCGCTGATGGTGGCGACGCTAATGTCAGCGCCGCGAAACTGGGACTGTGACCGGGGGTTGACGCCATCACGAAACAAAGCGAGTGCCGCCCCGGCCGCGCTTGCCGCGCGCGCGCCCGGGCTGCCCGGGTTACTGTGGCCCGGGCGACGACCCGGCTTGACGACAGCCGCTGATTGGTTGCCTGGGGAGCCGCCGTGACGTCAGCTCCCGTATATACGGGGGCCCGTGCCGCGCGCCGGGGGCGCCGTTCAAATCAAACCGTGACTTCAGCTCCCGTGTACGGGAGCCGGGAGTGATTACGTCATTACGGGTTCCGGCTCCCGGGTTCCGTATTCCGGGTCTGTTTGAACCGCCCTTAAGCGTTTTTTTCGGGCAAACAAGTACCCGTCGTGGTTTTCAAGGGAGCTCAGACGTTGCTTAAGACGTAAGCTTCATTGTCATCGTCTTTTAAAAAAATCTGGACTGCATAAGTGTACGCCAAATTCAGTGAGTGTCGTGCTTTGGCAAAAGGGATTTTTAAACAAGACGAAAATATGCATACGGCTGTACTTGAGACCGATATGCACACGAAGCCAAAACAGTTTTGGAAGTATGTACCATCGAAACAACAAAAAAAAACGAAATCATAATGTCTTCAACATAAGTGATGGTTCTAGTTACACATGTGATCCAAGTAAAATTGCTAATAAGTTTGGAGTGCATTTTAATCCTGTTTTTCGTCTGCGGCAGTAACTGGTGGCAGCACGATGTGCCAAGGCACATTAGATTTTATTTCTTTTACCCTATTTGACGAACTTGAAATTAAGGAAAGTATTTTTAAAATGAAACCTAAGCTGTCTTGTGGTACAGATGGCATTCCCAGTTTTATTGTGAAATGGTGTGCGGAGCTTTTGTCTGCTGTCTTATTACGCATATTTAATTGGTCAGTTCATTCAAGAATATTTCTGTCTATCTGGAAAAGTGCCGTAGTTGTTCCGATTCATAAATGAGGCGATCCTTGTATTGTAAACAACTACCGTCCCGTTCTATTATTGCGCAATTTTTCCAAGGTTTTTTCACGGTAATACACAAACGTCTGTACAGTTACTTCGGCCTAAAAATAAACCCGAGCAACACAAATATTTGAAGCGCAAGTCGGTTCAATCTAATCTGTGCTCTTTATTTTGGTTATACGTACGGTTCCATTCGTTCGTGACCATGCACAAGTCGATGCAATATACTTTGATATGACGAAGGCCTTAGATAAGGCTGATCACCATATTCTTCTTAGCAAACTTGATAGTTATGATTATAATGCAATTAAATGCAAAGGTGTAAGCGAGCTGGACAAGAATGACGAAAATAATCCCCGGGGAAGGGGAACAAGAGGGACAAAGGACAAACACAAATCTCCAAACACAGCTAGGTAACTGGTGAGCGACCGAAAAAATCCGCCTTGTCCGGGTATGGAACGCGGGACCTCTCCGGGACCTTATGGAGTGGTCCCGGGTTCTATACCCGGACCAGGCGGATTTTTTCGGTCGCGAACCAGTCACCTAGTTGTGCTTGGAGATTTATGTTTGTACTTTATCCCTCTTGTTCCCCTTCTCCAGGGATTCTTTTCGTCATTCTTGTCCAGCTCGCTTGTACCTTTGCGTTTAATTGCATTATAATTATAACCATAAATTGCAAGCTTCACCCTTGTTGGTCTTAGACTAGTTGCTAGGCAAGTTGCAGCTGATAAAACCCGTTTGCTCTACTGACGTCTAACCCCTGGTTAGCTCAGTTGGTAGAGCGCTCCACTTGTAATGGTGAGGTTCCGGGTTCGATACCCGGACCAGGCGGATTTTTTTGGTCGCGCACCAGTCACCTAGCCGTGTTTGAAAATTTGTGTTTGTCCTTTGTCCCTCTTGTTCCCTTCTTCAGGGACTATTTTCGTCATTGATAGTTATGGTTTGTGTCCAACGTACTGCCATTGGTTTGAAAGTTATTTCTCATGTTGTGATAATTATGTTTGTGTGTCAGGGCTCATATCTGTAAAAATTTCGTCGCCTTCGGGGGTGCCCGAAAGAAGCAGTCTTGGTCTATTTTTGTTCTTGATTTTTGAGAACTACATTTCTAATAGCGTGAAAAACTTTGAAGTACTACTATCGGTCGTACTCAGAGTGCAAACTTCTTCAGGATAACGCTTTGGCGATTTCAAATTTGTGTTGTATGAACCATATTTTGCTTAATGAGCAAAAGACAAAAACAATGTCCCTGTCTAGAAAGCGAGATTCGCCTGTGTTCCCTTACACGATAGAACGCAGTGTCATCTCCCGAGTGTCCGTTATTCGTGACCTTGAAATTTTTATTGATTCATCTATACATTTTAATAATCACAATCCAGCTATATAAAATGCCTCTCTCAGGAATCTTGTGGTGATATTTCGTTTTACGAGGCAATTTTCTTCTCCTGATAGTCTATTACGTTTGTTTTGCTGTTTAGTGCGTACAAAGCTGGAGTTTGCTTCAATTGTTTAGAATTGTATCAACCACACTGCGTCATGCCCTATTGAGTGTGCTCAAAGACGCTTTATAGGCATAATCTGACAGGCATTTCGGGTGCAAGTGTTACTACTACTTAAGAAACTAGGGTTGCGCACCTTGCTCAATAGAAGATGTTTACATGATTTTGTTTTTCCATAAGGTTGTTGTACTGTTTGTTTCCACGTTCCCTTGCGGTCAAGTAGGTTTCAGAGCCCGTTCTAGCTTCAGACTTTATATGATACGTCTCCCTTCACAAGAATGTAGCTGGAATTTAACAGGCTTGACCAATCTGCTATAGACATTTTTAGTGACGTGACAACCTTTCGACGTACACTGGTGTCGATCATTTGTGTATAATATTGAATCTATGTGGCTCTTTGCATTTAATTTCCAATGACGAACTGTGGGCCACTAATTAGGCTATGCGCTGATTGAGGATACAACAAAATAAAGATTATTATTATTAAATATAAGATAAACACCCTGTTGTATTCCAAATTAAGCTATTGCCATCCGGCCTGGATCCAGACTGTGAAAAAGAACTTAAATAGCAACGATAACTATGATAATCCTTGGAGGAAGCGAAGAAGGGGGTCACAGGAAAATCACAAGTCTCCAAAACAATTGGGGCACCGAAAAAATCCGCCTAGTCCTGGTGTTGAACCAGGGAGCTCTCCATATCCAGTACAGCGCTCTACCAGCTTAGCTAGCCAGGAGCTAGACGTCAGTAGTGCCAACGGGTTCTAACAGCGGCAACCAGACTAACACCAACAAGGGCGAATGGCCTGATTTTATGGTAATGATCATAATGCAATCAATGCAAACGTGAAAGCGAGCTGGACAAGAATAATGATAATAGTCCCTTGAAAAAGAGAACAAGGGGAACAAAGGACAAATCGGAACACTCTTATTATTGTTCAGTCGCGCACCAGTGACCTCACTGTGCTTGGAGATTCTATTTGTCCTTTGTCCCCATTGTTACCTTTCTCCGGGGATTATTATCGTTACCCTTCGTCCAGCTGGCTTGTACCTTTGCATTAATTGCGTAATCATTATTTAACACCCTGCATCTCAAAAATATCGCGCGTTATATTCCAAATGTTCCGCATGACTATCATTCGGAACATTTCTTCTCTAAATACAGAATGATTAGCTCTGAAAATGTGTTTTTTAATATTGTCTACTTAATCCCATTCATCTTTGTATATAGAATTTATAAACATATTCATACATACAGAGCTACATATATTAGTTCATTGAATAATAAACGAGTACATAAATTACCCACGCCCGCAAAAGCACGTCAGTGCACGTGGGCGGGACACTGTTACAATGGATAGGAACTGTGTTACTGCTCTTTAACAAAACAACCTACCGACAAGCTTCCGCTGCGAAATCTCTCCATACAATTCTAAGTAAATGTCTTTTTTTTTCTTTTTGTTTAATGAGATAAATGCAGTTCTCAGTCCAAGAGCACTTTTACGCTCACATTTCATCTAGGCAATCGATTGTTTGGGTGTATGTTTTTTGTAGTATTCTTTTGGATATATATTTGTATATATATTTTTGATAGTGTGTGATTATGTTCATCTATAATGAGGGACTGAATGTTGCTTGTTTTTGTTGTTTTGCTTTCGGAGCTGGTGCCCATGCAACGTGCACAAAGATCTCGTCAAACTGATTTTAGGCTTTTTTGATTGGGAGACTCTTGCAATCTACAGCTGTAAAAATAAAGATATGAACTTGAATTTGAATTTAAATTCGAATCAGTTGCGACGTTATTGTTGCCGCAGTAATTTGGACGTTTCTATTACAAAAAAAAAACTATTGTCAAGCTTCAACTGTGAGTTTACAAGGGATTGTCTGTTGTGCACTATGATACGCAAAAACAAGAAAATCACATCTGACGTATCAAAACTGATGCAATCTATATTGCTCTCATCTTAGGCGTGCATGGAATTTGTGAGACAAGCCGGAAGCATGCTAGGAGCCGTTCTCGGAGGAATCTTGATTGACGTAAGCGCATTAGTTAAAATCAGAAGTATGGTCGATTTGCAAGAGTAGTGGAATATTTATATGTAACTTTCCCGAATCGCAGCAAATGCAAAGTGTCCCGAATCCATCATTAATTTTCCTTTTTCAGTCTTGGGCTTATCCGTTGCCTCATTATACGTTTGGAGCCATTCTCGGGATGTCAACACCGGCTATGTCGATGCTCCGACAGAGACTTAACCAAGAAAGTGGTAAGCTTGTCAGAAAGCCGGAAACCTTTGGTGAGCACAGAAGGAGAGGACTTCTTGAGTGCTCACAGCATCAGTGATTTTCGCGTCTGCGTTCAGTCTCTAGTGGTAGTACACACCGTTTCACTTCCAAGTCCAAGAGCAGCCGAAGCTCTGATCCGATAAAGACAATAACGCAGCGTCAAAAAAGCGCTATCGCTCGTATTTTTTTGTTGTCACAGAAGGAACTAATACCGCAGAAAAGCGCAAAAACGATCAGCATCCTGATTTGGTAATTTTGCCGCTGCTAGGAAAATATCAATTTGAATGTGCACTTTAGACTGGCGTGTTTAAAATGACAAAGGGGGGATCGATAATGACCTTATCACTAAACAGTTCAGAACACATTCAGTTTGTGCAGAAACCGAGAGCCACTTGCGTTGAGCTGCGATATAGATAGCATAGTCATCAAACGCGTAAGTGATTCGCGTGATCTCCAAGTTTCCGTTCATAGAGCAGTAAACTTTAGTAAACACATATCATGTCATTTTTAACGCCTCCCTCAAAACTTAAAATTCGATCCCGATTAAAAAAATAAAAAAAAAATTCCTTCGTATACTTACACTGTACTCCGTTCACTCTTAAAGGGACACTAAACTGAAATTTGGATTTCGCAAAGTAAGGCTGCAGAAGTGTTGAACGGGACGCTACTAACTCCAAAACATCACTCGTAGATTGATATCTCAAACGGATGGCCGTACTTTTGGAAAAGAATTGCGCGATCAAGCGAGTTCTTTGACGTAACTGTCCTCCAGGATAATTTGAGAATGAGGAGAAGCGGCCCCGCTTCTCTGCTCCTCGCTTCGGTTCACCAGCTTGACGGGACGTAGCGAGGAAGAGAGAGAATGGGAATCGTTACGTGCCTTGTCTCCTGGGCCTCGTTGGCCAAGTTTAATTGCGCACTTCTTTTCCAAAAAATACGACAATCCGTTAGATATATCGCCGTATGAGTGATATTTTTTGGTTTTGCAGCTTCCCGGGGTATAAGGCGGGGTATAAGGCGTTCGACGAAGTCCAATGTTTGGTATTGCAAAGCAATCGCGGTGCAGTATGCTCTCAAGAACTTCTCAGAGAGGGAACTGTGCTACATTTCCGAACATCAGATGCAGGTGCTTCATGATAGACAAATTGCCAAATTACCCAACCATCAAGGAGAATGCAGGGATTGGTGTTCCACCCGCCACACGCGCACGCCTTCTTCGTATAAAGTATTCGAAGTAAATAACCAAAATAATACGTTGACGAACGCGTGTGCAATATAAGAATTGTTTGAGGCATTTGCTTTAAAAAAATTACTACTGCTAAGGCAAGCACGTGCGGCGCGTGGAACATTAATTCCTGCATTTTCGTTGATACTTGCATAACTTAACAATAGGTCTATTATGGCGGGTGCAGGGTCTTTAAAACGGCTGTCATTTGCTCCTTTTTTCTCTGGGATGTCCAACAAAACGCAATGACCGAGTGCTTATTTTCCTGCGCGAGGTCGATTGGCAGACCAATTCTACATCTTAGTTCTACACTTTACATTATATATTCTTCCTTTTCTAATTGCAGACGTTCCAAAGGTGAAATCCATTCAGGAAAAAAGAAACCCCAACTACTGGGTTCTTTTTAAAACTCCTGTATTTATCGTTGACATGGTGTCGATTATGATGTCCTGGATGGCTCTTGGATTTAATGACACCACCCTAGAGCCAAGCCTAGAAAAGGTATTTTCATTCCTCACTACGCACAAAAAAACTTTTTTTTTTTGTGGGAGACTGCCTTTTTTTAAAGCATTGGGTATATTGCATTTTTAAATTTTTTTGCAGGCCAACTTTTCACTTTAACGTGAATCTGAGGGTAGTATTTTGTGTGATTTAACACATGAAGATATTTTATCATAAAGTTCTGTGTTAAACTTCAGCGCGATTCATTCGGAGCACACATCTTCGTTCTTTCACTTTACAGTTCACTTAATAAGACGCGAGTGATCATTAGAATGGTGTAATGGCGGTGAAGTTTGTATGGCATAAATTCATTAATCTGATTTTGCACCGAACATGCAACCTGTCAGCGCATAATACCAATCGATTTTCTTATTCGTGCAACTGATTATCAAAGGTCCACTGATTGGGTTTCAAGTGTACCCGAATTCGTTTTGAATGAAAAGAGAAATAACAAACATTGTTTCTTTAGATAAGTCCCAATGAAAAAGAGCATTTAAGTGGCACACCTACGCTGTAGGTTCCAAGGACGGTCAGCGCCTGTTCTTTCCTTTCAGGGCTACTGAGAGAGCCTTATTTCGAAAACTAAGGAAATAGATACCATTTCTAATGATGCATCCTTTATATTGAAAGTCGCTATTGGCAAACCGAGAGACGGGCAAAATTAAAGTCATGCAGCCTGAGAAGATACGAGATAGAAAACAAGGACCTAAAACGTTAAAGCAACTCTACGGTTAAAGGACCGACAAGCAGTATCCACCCTAAACTCAAAATGAGATACTATTGTGTTGTGAAGAATGATTACGGGTATAATTCTTAAACCACTCGAGGTTGTTGTAGTTTCTTCTTTCAAAGTTTTTGAGTGGGAGTTGCTTTGTTATAGTTTCTTTTTAACTAAAATATTTCGCAAAAAAAAGTGTTATAGTGTTTGCGACGGAGTCAGAAATCACAGCTTGTTTTGAGCGCCACTGAATTTTTGTTTAAAAGCATTCTGAGATTCCCATTTTAATTTAAAGGGGATTCTTTAATACACTTTTTATGCACCAGGTCTATTCCTTCACTAAATTTAGCGGCTGAACGGTACCATAAAATTTCGCTAGGGAACTTTTTTTAATAAAAACTTAACCTTATAATTATTCTGTATATTAAAAAAGATAAGAAAAACCTCACGAGTTTCCACCGTAAGATTTTGTTTCGCATTACCGATAAGATTATCTAGCTGCAAGAGTCGCACGGAGTCTATAAAGTGTAGATTAAGGTAAAGAAAACGGTGGTAAGAAGCTGATGGCCGGCTTTGTTAAAACAAGTAGTAGAAGATTAACAACACCAAAAATATTTTAGAAAACTTGAGGGCCGGGTGGTGGTTAGATTAAAATTGTCTGGGAAATATTTGGACAAAAATACTAGACTAATTTGTTTTCGGCCAAAAGGTGTGCTAACATTTTTTTTCTTATTTTGCCCAATGTTATTTCTGCGTATAATTGCTACTTGCTTTTAAGCACTTTCCGAAGGACCCTGTGCTTATATTGTATCACAATGCACTCAAAAACCCAATCACTGCTATGTCTGCTTTGATTAACTTACGACACTATCAAGCCATTTAAATGGCAGCGGGAGCGGACGAATTTGCTTTACCACAGAGACCACGTGGCCACTATATTAATGAACACTTATCTCACTTCTCACCGGCTCATCTGAATAGCACAATATCATTGATACTGGTTGCGAGTACGTCGCGGTGCAATATGGGCGGATAAATGCCTGAGAGTGGAGTTTTATTTTATTTTTAAATTAGAGCTTTACCGTTTTTTCTTGGTACTAATAATGCAATGCTCTATCTCCCAAAATATTTCAGTTCAGGCTGAGTAATACCGATTTAGGACGCATATTCACGGTCCAGTATGCAAGTTGCGCTGTCGGTGCTCTTCTTTCTGGTATCTTCTGTCATTACGAGGTATTGAATTTTTGTTCCCGTATCCCGGAAAACAGTTTTCATCTTCAACGTTATCTAACAGCTCATATAAATTTGCCTACGGCCTCGAGAAGAAAGTTTATTTCTTATACTTAAAAGGCTCTTGTCAAAGTTATTAAAACACTTTGGAAAGTATATAATGCCTTATTAAACATAAGTTTACATACTATGTTTATTTTAAAAAAAGATGACGTCTATGTTTATAAAGCGTAAGGTCGATATGATTTTAAGATATGGCGAAAAGGGTTTACGCTGTAAATTAGAAATTTAGGCAGTCCAGTTCTACCACTAGCATGGGCTCTTTAACGTGCATCACGGATCAGTGATACTCGACCTCACGCCGGTATGAGGCTGATCCAGACCGAAACGGGCAGAAGTGGGGATTGAGCGCAGGAGGCCTGGGTTCTGCAGCTTGCTTCGAGCTGCGGTGAACTAACACACTCGGCCACCAGTGCAACCTCGTTTTTGCTGAATTCCACACTCTCCTTGTTGAAAACGCAGCAAAAAAATCAGTAATAAGAAACAAGGCAATATAATGACATCATTTTCTCAGAACGTAATCATAATCCTATTCATCGGACTTAACATACTAATTGATACAAATACATGAGTGCTCCAGGGTACTACTACCTAAAACGTAGGTATCAACACTTTGCTTCTTTTGAATAGTCTTTAATTAACAAAACATATATATTGATGTATATACTCGAACCCATTTCAATAAGTATAACCTCACCATTTCGACCTCAGGTTGAAGTGCTGATGTCATAAAATATAATAAGACAATGAAGCAAAACTTTTATCAAGGTTTCCCAGATATGGACGCATCATTCTCAAGAACTTACAAGGGTTTCAGGACATCGCAAGAAACGCCGAACCATTACAGCTGCCTGTGGGAAACTATATATGCGTAGCATATGATACATACGTATGCCCATGAGCCACAATTATGCTAAGTAGATTGATTCGTCAATTTTTATTGACGAAATAATATTTAACGTTTCCGCAAGTTTTGCCTTCTGGTGCAAAGGTTTCTTTTGCTACAAGTCACTTAGAGCAGTCAGCAGCAACTTATTCACTCAGTAATCGTTGAGTGTATATCTAAATGCTCTAATGAGTTTTCATTTCAGGCTGAAATATTTGGTTCTCTCTCCGGGCACGTTCTCGCTGCTCTCGCCTACATCTTGTGGGGACCCGCTCCGTTTATGGGATGCGAGGGGTAAATACATATGAACACCTTTCCCATTTCTAGGTGGTTGTTATTTTGTTGGTTAGAGTTGTTGATTGAACCATTACGAGCTATCATTTCACCTGCTCACTGTAACAAGCCGAATTCTTATTTATAAAATAGGCGCGACGTTGTCTGTTATAATTATTAATTAGGGTCCCTTGCTTCCGGCATTTAGTTTTCTTCAAAATAGGGGATTTATTTTCGGGGTTTAACCTTCTCCTGTAATTCGGTCCTTTCTGGTGAGAATTTCGCTTTGGGGAAAAATCGGTATATATCGGTGCTTACGTTGAAGAAATTAGGATAGGGCAGGAGGTCACCAACCTTCAGGCAACATGGGCATGACTCTCTTACTCGGAAAAGATTCCGCTAGCTATAAGAGACGGAAACGAGACATTGGGCGGTTTTCCCCCAAAAACATCTGCTCACCGATAATTCAGTATTGCCTGCGTTCCGCATCAGCACAAACTAATGCTGCAGATAAAAAAATTTACCTTGAAGCATTGATTTTGTGTCTCAAGGACAACTCCAAGCAGGGGTTTCCGTTCCTTTTAATTATTGAATGAAACTGGTTCCAGATTTAAGCTTAGGTTAATTTTTATTTACCATAGGTACGAAGCCCTATTTACAATTTCCAGCAAAATGATGCCTACATCAATTTGTATAATAGCGGTTAAACCTTGTGGACGGTTTGCCTTGCTGCATACCCGACCCGGAGGAATAACACGGAGCCAATGGTTTCAACAAAAAACTATATTTAATTGGACATGGACGAGAGGATGAAGAATATTAACGAAAAAACGAGCACCGGCGACGCTTGATTCCAGTCAGCGACTGCCTGCAACATGGGCATGCACCTTTGATCCGCCTTATCAAGGTGGTGCAAGCGATGTGCGCGTGGCCAGCTTGAGTTCCCTGCCAAGCGGAAAAGTTCGCCCCCTGTGGTTTGTAGTTGGGCAACTGGGCTGAGGAGTTGGCAGGATGCCCTCAAGCTTAGTTTTTCATGTCTCCAATTAAAGTATTCCTTTTTATTTCAAAGCAAATAAAACTTTTTTGTAGGTCATTTGCTTATTCCTTTGGGAAAAAGTAGGCAGCCAAATGAAACTCATCAACACTATCTCTCCTCCCTTTCATGTTTTTTTTTAATCAGACGTTTTAATGAACCACGGCCATTGTTTATATTTTGAGATTAAAAAAGTTTAACTAGTCCTCGGTCTCAAACCTCAGGCATTTATTAGCAAGTCTCTACTAGCGCAAGATTTTCCTTCGATGTTTTCACAAAACATTTGCAACACTTAGTGGCACCCTTCTTTGTAAATTCCCCTTTAAAATCTCAGGATTCATTTCTTTGTGATTTACAAAACGACAGATAGATCTATCTGGCGTAAAACATTATGTGCGATGGCACAAAAAGTGGTGGTGTATAAAATACCGTTTTCTTGTGTCAGTTCTCTCTGGATGGTGTACCTGTCACAAGTATTCACTGGGTTGTCCTCGGCAGCCATGTTCACATGCTCCTACTCTCACGCACTCAAGGTTGTTAGGTATGCTTGTTTGCTTTTTTTACGGTACCTTGCAGAAATAAGTGACCTTGGCTTTTAGTGTATTTGATGTGTAAACTCTTCATTCTTTGGTTCGTCTTTGTCCCAGAGATGTGGATTTTCTGATTGATTTTCTCCTAAGAGCAGTCCTCTCTCCCCCACCCTTGTTTCCCCTACCACCCTTAAAGAGGACCACGTGGACTCTGGCTATGACTGCCACATCAACATTTTTTTTTCTTTCGAAAGCCTTCTTTCTCTTTCTCTCTCCCTCTCCCTTCCCCCCTCTCGGTAATATCTTTCTGCGATATATCTTACAAGCAGTCTGAAATCCCAATCCACGATGAGAAGAAATCGCTCAAATATATTTGCGCGATTAACTCTGGGCTTGCTTTATACAGTTCGAGAAATGAAAAGTGTGACCGCTGTTATTCTCCACTAACCACGCAGCCCCCCTGGTAAATTTAGAGGACACCTCCTTGCCAAACAGACCGCGCGAGAATTGTAGCACCAATTGAATTGCCATTTGATTTGCCTTAACTGATTAAAAGACTCACAATATGTCTTCCGATTGCATCGCTGCACAATAAATATTCATAAGCTTCTGAAGGTGTAGAAGCCACGAGAAGCATACCAAACCACACGCTATGCGGAGATCAAGTTCGTCTGCTTCTTTTGCAGGGGTTGTGGTGACGTCAGAACACCAAGCTGTGATTGGCCCTGATTGAACGACAATGGGTAGACCTCAAAGCAGACTGCCTCGAGATCTAAACAACATCTTTCAGTCAGAGCTCGGCGCTCTGACCTATCCGCAGCCCCTGCAGAAGAAGTAGAAAAGAAGCAGACGAACACGCGTCTCGCAATAATGGCATATATTACACCCCGAACCTTTCAGTTCGGCGTACAGCGCACCGACGTTAAGCCGACGGTACCAATTTTAACGAGCGGCTTGATAGCCGAGTTGTGCAACTTATTAAAATAATCAATGTGCGTATAACAAACAGCAACAAAAAAATTGGCAGAGATATTTAAGATTTTGTATTTGTAGGACGCAGCGCATTCCTACAAGCAGCGCGCAACCTCTTCCTATTCCACACGGCGCTCCGGCGGTGACATCACGCTCCCCCACTGCGCAGGCGCGGCGAACACCGCCAGCTTCATGACGGCTTTCGTAACGAAGCATGTGTGTTGCAGTGCTTTTCGTTCTGTTTTATTTCTGAGGCGCGTCAGCTTTGACCTTGAGCGACCCCGCAGGATTTCGTGACGAAGCATCTGCGTTGCTGTGCTTTTCTTGGTGTTTTATTTCTGAGGCGCGCGCTTGATGACGTATTGGTGTTGCCATATTTCGGGCACAACGCCGCCGCCTTTTTCGCGTATGGGACAAGCAAGGCTTTCGCCTTAAAGGCAGTCATGGTTTTCATGGCCTTACTGCACAACTCAGTGTTTTTTTAGTTCAATACGTACTTTAGCTGTTTAATGTGTTATATCGCACCTCGCAAAAGTTTGGGACGCGTCAGTTCGACCTGAATACCCTGTACGCCGAACTGTAGTTTCGGAGTGTTTTATACGTGACAATGGGTGTAAGGCTGCACATCATTTGCCTGCTTCTTCACGAAAGGTTCTCAAAGTAGCGAACGGTCAGGTGAAATCTTCGTGCCGTTTCATACTGAAGCTGTGCTTCGAGTGCGTCAAACAGTTTCGAAGCGTTTTTGCGATACATACATAGCTAGCGGATATTTGAAGCCGTGTTTATAATGGGTTCAGCGATGACATAACATGCACAGAAACATTAGGAACGCCATGATTGTGAGCATTTGATGCTGTATGATTGGTCCCATCGGCTCGCAGCGTTAGCTGCGTCTGGACTTAAGATGAAACCAAATATAATATGAATTCTGGCAGCGCACGCAGTTAGCCACTTGCTCGATCCACGCCCCTAGAAGCTTAATGTACGCCTGTTTATTTTTTATATATAAAACTCTCATAGTGCTCAGGCATCGTTTCCATACCCTGACATATAACTGTGATTGTAATGCACACATTTATCTTTTTTTCTGCTGGGTTGTTTTGTTGGTATGCGACGCACCGCTATTTCCAGGTTTCGTGGATTTTCTGAAACCATCCGGACCAAAAGTTTTGTGTCCAGCAGTGTGTTCACGTTTCTAGTGTTTGGGTGAGCTCCAAATATTTTGAATTTCGGATGAACGCAACAAGAATGTTAGCTGCATTGTCTCCTTTTTGCAAACTGCGATCATAATTTTAGCAGGAGTATTCAGTATTCATTTCATTATTTATAATTCATATGTTACTTATTGTTCTAGAAAGTAATTTACATTTTATTAAACCAATGTAGTCACGGAATTAAGTCACACATATATTTGGAAGCTATTTTTACTAGATTCTAAAGCTGAACCAAAATAGTTTTGTAACATCGCTGGCAAATAACTGAATGCTGCTTTGGAATATTTATTTTTATGAAGAGGCGAACTCAACGAATAAAATAACGAAATATAATTTGGGCGTTGGCTGCATTTTCTTTTCTTCTGTCCAACACCTGACGCGTAAGAAACGTATGTGTTCACTGTTTGACAAGCCTGAGTGAACATGTTGTTCTTCACTAATTAGCACAAATTTCCTTGTTTGTTTTATTGTTAATGACCAAGCGGTCTGGTAAAATATCAGAGCCTTTTAAGTTCAGGTGGAAAATTGAGTTTAAAGTCATCAATGCATTCGTTTTCTTAAATCAGATAGTGTAAGCAAAGTTTGGTTTTTGCTCCAGGTTTTCAAACAAAAAAATAACTGGTTAATAACCTCTTTAACTAAAAATTAAAATGTTTCACTGTTTCAAAGTTTCGTTTTACACTAAGAATGGTCATTACTTTAAAACTTGTGCAAAAGCTTTGGAATTATATTTTAATCCATTTCCCCGAGTGTGCAATCGCGACATTCGATTTTAGTTTAATTATTCACAGAAAGCTAATGCTTTTCGCAACATTTTGTCATTTGCAACCAACAGAGGTATGATAACACCTCCTTTTGCTGGATACCTTGTTGAAATACTTGGCTTCAGAATGGCAACGATGGCTTTTTGCGGACTCCTGGCTGCATGGGTAAAGTACAATTGAATTGCCGTTAAAACTATGATCACAAAGCTTGGGTCCACACACAAGCTGTGCATGGTATTTGGTTTTCAATTGCAAATTTTAATAAGACATCGGGAGCGGTGGTTTGAAACATCACATATCTATTTTAAATTATTTTATTTCGTAGATTTTCGATTGAAGAGTAACCGCTACACTCGGTGGGGTAGTCCAGTAACATGCATTACTTAGGTTTCCAAATAAAGAATGACCATTTTTTTGTTGTTACACAATACTATGTTTGGTCTTACTTAATGTTTCAGTCTGAATAAATTACTTAAATTCTTCGAGCTCATCGTGTTTCTATACATACTTTCTACTGTTTCGTTGTTCAGATTATTTAAATCCAGTCGAGCTAGCGTAGTATTTTTAGTACATCTCCCGTCTCTATCACTTCAAAATGCCCTGCGCGTTTACTCGAGGTCTTCACGAATCATGCCTTACTGAAAAATCCACCGAGAAAATCTAACTCGTCAAGCTCGTAGTTAAGTTTGTCAAACTGATCAATGTGGTAATTAAACTGGTTTAACTACCAGTCAAGCTGGTTTAAGCTGGGCAAGCTGGAATTTGAGCTGGCTGGTCAGTCTGGTTTAAGTGTAAACCACCATGGTCTAACTAGAAACTAGTTTTAGTTTCAATCTGGTATAGCTGGGGCCAGTCTGGTTCTAACTGGTCAAACTAGTCTTCCATGGAGCCAATGTGGTAAAGCTGGGACTCGGGAGGCAAGCTGGTCGAGCTGGTCAGCTGGTATTGCTGGGAGCGCAAACGCCAGGGTTGGTTAAAGCTTGTCGAACTGGCCTTGCTGCGAGCGCGCGCGCCGAGGTCGGCTTGGGCTGGGACGAGGCCATTTACTCTGCTTTGTCTTCTCGTGTTTGGCATGTGACCAGGCACTTCGGGCGCGCGCAGAGCCCCTCCCACCCCTTCCACACCCAAAACGTCAGTTACATTCTTTTTGCCTTCTGAGGCGCTGTGAAATAGATCCGACGCCCCCAAACTGACCTTTGTCTCCATTGTGTGTTATCTTCCGCCCCGAAGTCGACACAAAGCAACCATCTTCCATCTCTGCTCGGCCAGAATGAAGAGAAAGAGGGTATAAGATCCATTTACTCTCGAACCGATGTTTCTACAAAAGGTCCATTTCGAAGGGACGACAATGAGTGACATACACAGCCACGGGCCGCGCAACACTTCCTTTGCTTTCACCGGACGGCAGTGGGCTCTGTACGTAGACTAATTGGACGGCGGTGCGAGCAAACTGGGTTTTGAGGAGACAACGAGCGGCAGTCCGTTGAGCGCGGGAAGAGGTCGGACGTCGCGACTGAGGCGTCGCTTCATATATTCGAACCTGTGTGTGCTCGTGAATGAATGATGGTGCCCAGGAGTATTGTGAATGCCATCCAAGCCACACGAATTTCCTCGCCTCTGCCGACCACGCAAAGGGCGCTTCGCTCCCATCACAGACGGGACCTAGGTTCGCTTCTCGCATCCGTGTAGTTATTTTCTATTGCTATCGCCTGTTTTTGGCGTGTGTCCAGTATTTTTCGTGTTGAGAGATAGGCATTTGGTTTTAATAACATTACTTGTTTTGCACCGAGAACCATTGCCTGTGCATCGGTTAGTACTATGTCAGTGCCGATGATGTGTAGCATCTGAGCTCGTGTGAGCAGGCCGCAAGTACGAAAATAATAAATTGGGTGCCGAGTTGGGTTTTCTGAAGAGTCTGGCTTGTTTATCTTGTGTATTAATTTAAACCGGTTAAACTGGTGGGGAAGTTCACCAGCATGCCATACTGGGCGTGCTGGGGCAATAAACCAGCTTGAAGCTGGGACCAGATCGACCAGCATGACCGGTATAACAAGATCAACCATCATGACCAGTATCACCGGATCAACCACCATGCCAAACTGAGCATGCTGGTTCAAACATTAATCTCAACTTACATTTTCATGTTTCTCTGATTACCGCGTTTGTTTGATTATGATCTAGGAATAATTTACTGCACGCACCGGATGTTGAGCATCTAAATTCACTTTGTACCGTACCCAGTATACCAATGCGGAAACACTTTGTTTTCTAACAGACATTTCAAAACTAAAAAATTCCGACCTTCTTATTTTGTTTTCACTTCTCAAAAGCGTTTATGTAAATATAGGGTGACCATCTTCCTGCCGGCGGAATGCGGGACATCCTTACCGGGGGGGGGGGGGGGGGGGGGAGAGGGGGGAGGGGGGAGTAAGAGGAGGACGGTATTTTCACGACTCAAGAAATAAGTATTAAGGGAAATTCTCCGACGCGCCCACCCCGAACTCCTATGCTGTCCGAAAGCGTATTATACATCTGGAAATTGTACGCAGCAACTAAACTGATGTTTCACTCACAGTGATATACTTTTGTTTATTCGTAATGGTAAATATTTCATCAAAAGTATCTAAGTTGAAAACATAAAGATGGACTGCACCAGACCGCAATGCATCAAAAGGAAATAAAAAAAACACTAACTATTTTTTGGCTTATTGTTTTCTGTCGATACTTACTCTTATATTAACATGCTCCTACACAAAAATAAAACCTTATGTTATATTTTACCGTTGTGAGCTGCAGGTGTTTTGCCTTCTGTAGCCGTCTTCACCACTACTACTGTTCACATGTTTAAACTAAACATAGTTTCTAATCTTCCCGGCAACCACTTTCGTAACCGGGCATTATTCCCCCACAGATTCCTGTCACGTTCGCAGTCTGGGTTCACTTCACCTGCACCACGGATAAAGTTTGAACCTTCCACGTCACATCATTACCGTCAAATCAACACTAAGTAGAGTACCTTATGTTGTACCAAATGTTCTCGTCATGTCACTATCCTAAATCACTAGAGTTGTGCTGATGTACGTGTTAGTTTACTTCTCAAAAATAAAGCAAATTCAAATATGTTCTGTTGCGTATGAATCCGCGTATATTCTGGGGGCTTTCATTTGGATTTGACAAAACTTGTCGCTGTTTTAAGTGGGGGGAGGGGCAGTTTGTTTTTAATTACCAGCGATAACTTTATATCTCCGAGATGAAAAAACCGCCCTTTAAAAAATTTGAACAAGAGAGTTCCACAGGGGAAAAAAGTCCAAAGTGCCAGAAGATGACATGGGTGAAATACTCAATTCGATTTCTTCCTCAAATTTGGACATCGTTTTAAGAGGCTTTATTCAAGCGTATGTTATTGTTGCACACTATTTTTATAAATACAGATATGTACAAGTAACTCGAAGTTAATTAAGTTACTGATTATTGGTCTTAAACGTAAGTTGAGTGGAGTAGAAATTAATAAAATAAAAAGCAATTCAGTAAAATACTGACTAGAGTAAAAAGGAGCGAATTACTTTCGAAGATACTTTCATGTTTTTTTTTATGTTAACAAAAAAGGTGCATATATGTTTTGTTCCATTAACGAAAGTTAGGCTAGCCAAATGTAAAGTAGCTTGTTCCAACAGAAATGCTTTAATAGCTGGTTCCGTTTGTGCGTGCCTAATTGTTTTGTACTGTTTTGTTTACTGGTTAATTATGTAAGGCGGACGTACTTTAAAAAAAAAGGTACCAAAAGAAATCAATAAGTGACTGTTGTGTCGTAGTTTCGGTTTATGTAGTAAGTCTGTCAACCTGGTATCGTGTATGCCGCTAGTGGTGTTGTATATATAAACATGCTTTGGCATATTAAAAGGATTGTTCAACTGCAGTCAATTGATCGTCTACTTCGGGCTCGTCACTTCGGTCTCGGTCGCTACACAACATTGGCGACGAGAATTAGTAGTCTCCCATGCGGCGTTACTTCCCGGCATGAGTTTTTCAGGGCTCGCTCCGCTGCCCCCGTTCCTCCCGGCGCTGGGCCGTCCAGCCGTTGCGCGGCCGCAATGGTTACGGATATTTGAGACCTTTCTCCTAGCTTCTAGAGCGTCCGACTTCACACCCGGGCGTCGAAAGGTTATGATTCTGCGCAGCCTCGGACTTGAAGGTCAGCGGATTTTCTTTTCGTTGCCGCCTCCTTCGGACGCCTCCGCAACAGTTCCGCCAGCTGCCTCCGCGAAAACGTCCGAAGACAGCGGCAAGCCTTCTCCGGCACTGTCCTCGTACGACAAAGCCGTCGCTGTTTTAACACAGCACTTCGCTCCGCGAGCAATGTCGTCGTCGAACGCCACAGGTTACGTCGTGGCGTCCAGCAACCAGGCCGAATCTGTCCTCTATACTTCGTTTCAGCTTCGTTCCGAGCGCGGCCAATGTTATGAATCGAAGGGCCAATCAAACAGCGCAAAAAGCGCAGCTTCATGGCGTGCTCTCTGTGCTTGATAGGACTAGCCGGCGGAGGAGCACGCACAGAGACACAGCGAATATCGGCTGGTCTTATCAACTGCAGAGAGAACGCCGAAACGTTTGCCTGTTTCGCTGTTTGATTGGCCCTTCGGCTCATAACATCGGCCGCGCTCGGGTTGAAACTGAAACGAAGTATAGTACGTTGCCGCACTTCGAGGACTTTCTCCGCGACCAATTTTTAAAAGGCATCGTTTTCCAGAACCTTCGAGGGCGCCTTCTTGTCGGAGGTTCAGCACTCTCGTTTTCGCGTGCCGTGCTGTTAGTTCAGCAGCTCGAACAAGTGGCTCAGTAAGGCCGAGAGTTCACTCCTAGCCAAGTTTAGCGGGTAACTTCAAACGTTAATTAGCGTCGGCTTATGCCAACGCGGCCTCGCTCGACTTCCCGTCGGCAGCCATCCGTGACAGCGAGCTACCGCCCACCGCCGCGCCGTGACTCGGCTGTTTCACGCGTTTCCCAGACCGCCGGTCAATGTCAACTTCATGAACACCCTATTGGAAAAAACCAGCAAGAAAATCAAGCTGGTCAAGCTGGTTTTTAAGCTGGTCCGAGCTGGTCTACGTGGTCTACGTGGTAATCAAGCTGATTCTAGCTGGTCAAGCTTATTCAAACTTGTTCGAGCTGCCACTGTAGCTGGACAAGCTGGTACTTGAGCTGGTCCGATCTGGTACCGAAGCTGGTTCAAGCTTCTCAAGTTGGTTCAAGCTTCTCAAGTTGGTTCAAGCTCCTCAAGTTGGTTCAAGCTTCTCAAGTTGGTTCAAGCTGGTTTGAACTTGCTCTGCAGCTGGGTAAGCTGGTACTTGAGCTAGTTCAAGCTAATACTAAAGCTTGTTCAAGCTTGTCAAGCTGGTTAGAGCTGGTGCTCAAGCTAGCCCAAGCTGGTTCGAGCTTGTCAAGCTCGTCTTGCTGAGAGCGCGCACTCCAAGGTCGGATTGAGGTGGTCCAGGTGGCATTGCTATGAGCGCGCGCGCCAAGGTCGGCTTGGGCTGGGGCGAGGTCACGTCCTGTTTGTTATCCTCTCATTTTTGGTAGACAAAGGGCGCTGTTAGCTTCCTTTGTATGCGACAAGGGACCCTATTGAAAAAACCAGCTCAAGCTGGTCCTAGCTTCAAGCTTATTTATTGCCCCAGCATGCCCTGCTTGGCATGCTGGTCATGCTGGTTGATCTGGTCACGCTGGTTGATCTGGTTATACTGGTCATTTTGGTTGATCTGGTCCCAGCGTCAAGCTGGGTTAATGCCCCAGCATGCACAGTTTGACATGCTGGTCATGCTGGTTCATCTAATGCCAGCTTCAAGCTGTGTTATTGCCCCAGCATGCCCAGTTTGGCATGCTGGTCATGCTGGTTAAGCTGGTCATGCTGGAGGACTTCCCAACCAGTTTAACCTATTTAAATTAATACACATGATAAACAAGTTAATCTCTTCAGAAAATCCAACTCGGCATTAAATTTTTTTTTATTTTCGTACTTGCGGCAACCTCACATGAACTCAGATGCTACTC
The DNA here is from genome assembly GCF_016920785.2 of Ixodes scapularis. Taxonomy (NCBI): domain Eukaryota; kingdom Metazoa; phylum Arthropoda; class Arachnida; order Ixodida; family Ixodidae; genus Ixodes; species Ixodes scapularis. The sequence continues at coordinate 45,225,065 of NW_024609857.1, read as the reverse complement.
ATCCTCGGCGCCGACACAGTACTAACCGACGCACAAACAGTGGTTCTCGGTGCAAAGCCAACAATGTTAATAAAACCAGATTGCTTATCTTTCAACACGAAAAGTCCTAGACACGCCAAAAACAGGCAATAGCAAAAGAAAATAATACACGGATGAGAGAAGTGAACCTGGGTCCCATCAGTGATTGGGGCGAAGCGACAACTTGCGTGGTCGGCAGAGGCGAAGAAATCCGTGTAGCTTGGATGGCATTGGCGATACTCCTCGGCATCACCGTCATTGACGAGCACACACACGTTCGAAGACACGAAGCGACGCCTCAGTCGGGACTTCCGACATCTTCCCGCACTAAAGGACTGCCGCTCGCTGTCTCCTCAAAACACGCTCCGCTTGCACCGTCGTTCAAGTAGTCTCCACACAACCCGCACACAGCCGTCCCTTCGAAAACCTGCCCAAGATAGCCAAACGAGTCTCAAATTCTCCGATCCTACCACTCTCTCTCTCTTTCTTTTCTCGCACACAAAGGTAGCTTGCAGCATGCCTGATGCGCCCGGTCGTCTACCAAAAACGAAAGGACAAAAAACAGGACGTGGCCTCGTTCCGGCCTAAGCCGACCTTGGCGCGCGCGCTATATCCCAGCAATGCCAGTTCGGCTATCTCTAGCCGACCTTGGCGTGCGCACTCCCACCATGACCAGCTTGACCACCACGATTATTAGATCTGCCAGATTTACCAGCTTGTCTCCCAGCATGACCAGCTTATCTCCCAACTTGACCACATTGGCTCCATGGAAAGCCGGTTTGACTAATTTGACCATTTAGGACCAGACTGGCTCCCAGCTACATCAGATTGAATCTAAAACAATATTCTAGTTAGACCATGCTGGTTTTTACTTAAAGCAGACTGACCAGCTTAAATTCTAGCTTGCCCAGCTTAAATCAGCTTGATTGCCAGTTAAACCAATTTGACTACCACACTGACCAGATCGACCAGATTAGCAGCTTAGCCAGTTTGATTTTCATGCTGGTTTTTCCAGTAATGGAGAGAGAAACAGCTCTACGAGCAGAACATTTGAGACACGTTTGGCTATCTTGGGCTGCGTTTTTAAGGTGCGACCGTGTGCCCGTTGTTTGGAGACTACTTCAACGGCGGTGCAAGCGAAGCGGGGTTTGAGGAGACTTCGAGCGGCAGTCCGTTCAGCGCGGGAAGAAATCGGACGTCTCGACGGAGGCGTCATTTCATGTCTTCGAACATGTGTGTGCTCGCGAAGGGCGGTAATGCCGAGGAGTATCGCCAATGCCATCCAAGCCACGGGGATTTCCTCGCCTCTGCCGACTACACAAGAGACCACTTCGCCTAAAATTACTGGCGGGACGCAGGTTCGCTTCTCTCATCCGTGTAGTATTTTTTTTTTTTACTGTTATTTCCTGTTTCTGGCGTGTGTCTAATATTTTTCGTGTTGAAAGATAAGCAAGTCAATTTTAACAGCACTGTTTGCTTTGCACCGAGAACTAGTATCTGTGTCGGTTGGTACTGTGTGAGCGCCGAGGTTGTGTAGCATACCAGTTCATATGAGTAGGCCGCGAATACGAAAATAATAAAGTGAATGCGGAGCTGGTTTTTCTGAAGAGTTTGTCTTGTTTATCCTGTGTATCAACTTAACTGGTTAAAATGGTGGGGAAGTTCACCGGCTTAACCAGCGTTCCAAACTGGGCCTGGTGGGGCAAGAACGCAGCTTGAAGCTGGGATTAGATCAACCACCATGACCAATATGACCTATCAACCAGCATGCCAAGCTGGGCATGCCGGAGCAATCATTCGTTAATATATATCCCGCTCATATAGATACCTGCTATATGGACGACGTTTTGGGGGGCGAAGTAATCAAATACATGCATTTTTGTTTCTTTTCCTTTGGACAACTTACCTTATCAACGACTTTTCGTAGAAAAGATGTGTCCATATTAACGAGGCGTCCTGTAATAAAGCGTCGCCTTTAGTCTACTCCCATCGAGTGCGGGACCATTATTCGGCCACCGATGCCCGCGTCGATACCCTGTCGCTCCGAGCGGCCTCATTTCAACGTGATGCAGTGCGTAGTTTTGTTTTCGCGGATTTGTCCGTTTCTTCCGGCCATAAATTGCAAAAGCAAAAAGCAAAAAAAAAAATGACAGGACATGTTGTAAGATGCGGGAGCACTGTTTCGCACGTTGCAATCAGAAATTCGAATTCTTTGTGTCTATGTGGAGTACACCGGGGCCGCGTCACATCATTGTGAAGTGCAGGACGTCGCACAAACCAGGGACGCATCCTTGGGATCCACTGAATACATAATTGAAGAAAGTTGACTTCCCTCTATCTTTGTGTTACAAAGTTTTGTCGATTTCTTAAAGGTGACTGCATGGGGTGAATACAATGCAACACTTCTGCAACGTTGTCGCACTGCACTCTTGCATTAAGAATCCAAATCGGTGCGAAGTCTTGTGAGTGATCGTGGGTGAACTCACAAAAAAAAGAACGTGAAGAGCAGAAAGGTAAGCTAATGGAATATTGTTACTTGACACATCGTTGGTAAAAAATAGCCGAATAATACTTCAAGCGTAGTGCGACGTCTCTTAGATCAACACCGCTTAACACCCCTTCATAAAGCAGCACTGGATCTTTGCCCCTGCGGGTACACGCACCCTCTTATCTGACCTTAATACCCAGTCCTTCTTCTCACCGTTCGACATTAGGAACATTTTCAGTACATATCTTAGCCCATGTTTTAACATATTTTTTCAGATTTTCTTTTGAGATTGGTGTGCGTCCGACGTGATTATTAATGATGTTAGGGCAACCTTGAGACGTTTGAATTACTAAAGCAACAAGGTAAGCATAGCATTCTGTACAGCTAGAGTAGCAACACATGAAACTGTTCAGCAATCATGAAAAATATTAAAGACAAGTTAACGACACAACGACTTCGAGCCGGGGTAGGCGCGGAACACACGCGCTTGATCAGTGCTGCAAGCTCTCCGCAAGTGTTCGGATGCAATGCCAAGAAGGATCTTCGAGGCCATGCAACAGCAGCCGTGAAACAGGTGGCGCTAAAAACTAGGACAGTGTCTCTCCTCTCCAAGAGTGAGTCAGAGCATGAGGCAATATTTGCGTGCAAGAGACTCTGCTTCTCATCCTTGTCAACATTGTTGGTTTCACGGTCATAAAATCATCTGATAAAGTGTAGAATCAGCTCTCAATTTTTTTTTAGTGCGACTGTAGAGAGGTTACTTCTGCGCTATCAAGACTAAGAGCCAGGGCCGTACCCAGAAAAAAATTTCGGGGGGGGGGGGGGGGGGGGGGTTTCGGGGACAACGGCGGCCATTTTGAAAGTGTCTATTGTCTTATTTTCGTTTATGAATCATGTGCATCGATGGCATATAATGGAGAGTTACAGCGAACCGGAGAACCGGTCCCGGTTTGGTACCCGGTAGTCGATCGGCGCCACCGCACGTGCGCAGAGGTGGAGATTAAAATTGGCCGGCTGCCAGTGCACCGACCAGGTCCGTACCCAGAAAAAAATTTCGGGGGGGGGGGGGGGGGGGGTCAAAACCCCCTAACCCCCCCCCCCCCCCCCCGCCCCCCCTGGTTACGGTCCTGCTAAGAGCTGTTTATGGGTGCAGTGAACCGAACAAAGCGACCTCAGCACTAAATTAGCAGAGTAAAAAAGCTCCCTCTATTCTAAACTGAAGATGTCGCCGATGTCTTGAGGTTTCGATTGTGAAATTGGCAAAACGTTACTGAGGTTAGACTTAGCGAAATTCAGCTCCTGCTAGTTTCTGAAAGTTAGAGTTAAACAATTTAAAACTTTCTTTAAGCTAAAATAAAAAAAAAAAATTTTTTTCTTTTATTTGTAAGTTGGAAAAAATAAAATGAAATAAAAATTCCCATTTCTTCAAGGTCTTATTTGGAACTCCTCAAACCCATGTACGGGAAGGGCCTAGCTCAACAGTTTCAAAGGAAGTTTTTATGTATTCAAATATTTAGGCATGTTTTTAGGCACATTGACATCGAGGCTGGCACGTGAGCTATGTTTAGCCGTGCTGAAGTGTTGGATCTAGTGTTACAGTCTTACTCAAGGAAGAGCTGGCAAAGTCATCACTGCCATTGGCTTGCGCCTGCTGACTATCTAGCTTGGTGGTTTGGGTTACATTTTTGAGCTTGGAGTCATTGATAGTGATCGCCACAATCGCACTTTAGTTACTTTTACAAGCGCACATTATTGTAAGCATGGTGTGATCCCCCTAAATCCACGCTTGATTTTAGTGGTTCTTCAGCTTGTTCTAAATATTGTATTGTCATGTCCCCACAGCTATGAAAACCAGTGTCCCATAAAAAATTTTACAAGCTTTCTTCTTAGTGCATGTGGTTTTAGGCCTGCGATTCAGTGTATCATGTGGCCGTCAATGCCAAGCTGGCCATGCCAACAGAGGAGGCAAGCCTTGTTCAGCGTTAGATTTTAAAAATACATGCAGACCTCCCCCCCTTTCCCGCCGAGGCAGTTTTAGTTGCGTTTTGTCTAACGTTATTTTTACCTTCAAGTGCGAAGAAAGGTTCGATCGCACATTCACTGACTTGAATACCGTATTGGTTTGAGCCAGTCAGGTTTAGGTGTTATATGAACCCTATGGAAAAGTCCAATTAGATATTGTATTATGGACATTGTAAAACCAATACAATATAGTTAATTGTATTTGGCGTAAAGAAGTGCTATGTTGTATTGGAATCTAAACCGTTGCTGTACCCCAATAAGTGTATTCTATTGTATGTTACCGTGTAATGAATATTGGCAACTCGAATATGCACGTGCTGATTGGGATTGCCAATATTGTAGCCGATAGGTATTGGTTACGATATTGACAAACCGAGTTAGCACGTTTTGGGGTCACCAATACTGGTAATCCTAATTAGCAATTAACCTTAATATCGAAATCCCGTTCCGAGTCACATTTTTTAGAAATGCCGAGGTTCTGGCTTCTTTTCTTTGTGAAGTTACAAAACGAGTGGAACTGTTAAATGATGAGGTAAACACTGGACTCAAGTGAAAAATATATTGAATATGCATTAAAAGGTCAAGATTAAAGAAGAAACTGGAAGAGAAAGTTGGGTAGAGTGTGTAGATTTGTGCTCAAGATGCAATAGATAATACCTACCTTTCGACCGGACGAAGCCAACTTGTGGTGGCATCATGGGAACTGTGGAAAACGTTAACGATCACTGTGTATGCAAGGAATTACAGTCGATGGTGGTAACATCTAAACTACATTGACAAAACAGGTTCCCAATTGTTTACAAAGGTTTGCCATTCATTAGGGTGGAATGCATACGTCCACAAGCAAGCATATTAAATCTATGTTAGACAGCTTCAATCAACGTTCAGTCTGTCGTTCACCGCGAAGTGAAAAAAGAAACCCACATGCTTATTTGAATTTATTACTTCTATTTCACAATCATACAGCAGGATATAAAACGCTGACGTACCTATTGAAACGACAAAGTTACAGCCCCCGCTGTCATCTCGGGTACTGCGAGAAATGTGTCCGAAAGATATCAAATTAGCAAGTGCGCAAGACGTGTCCTATTTTGGTCATATATATGGGACATAACTCAGGGGACATAACGCAACAGACATTTAATATTCAAACCTGCAAGAGAGTGTTCTCACTAAAGAGACGAGGCACATGACTCGAGGTACGTCTACGAAATATTTACTGGAACATCCCGACTCAGTGCCCGTCCATAAATAATCGGCCACCTCACTTTTAGAAAAAAAAATATTGAATTTTTTAAAGAACACCAAGTCATTGCCCACTCCTACAAATGCCTGAACCAAGTGTACTTGTGCCGTGGCTTGTTTGCTCCCTGCTGCCCCCGAGTTAACTCGAATTGGCAATATATTTTTTTAATCAAACCCACGTTCCTAGCTTTGGTTTCACCTGTTGAGGCTGCTGGATAATTTTGTGAAGCTTCCTTCCTATGCGCTTCTGAGTCAACATTTTTGCAATTGCAAACCCCGGACTTTGATTTCGCGCTTCTTTACGAATGTTAAAACCCACATAGGTGCGCAATAGCTCACCTTGAAAATAATTGCTGTTGGTTGCCAAGAAAAAAATCGTTAGGACAGAACGAGCGCGTTGGTATGGATAATTAAACTTGAGGAAGAAAACGAGATGGGACGGACAAACACAAAGTTCCAACTAGCAACAACATTTAATAACACCAAGAGTTTGCTTATACGGGAAAAAGGGGGGGGGTGAAAAAAGGGGATGGAAAGGAGGAGTACTATGCCGTCAAGGGTGCGTCGTCGCTGTTGGGAACGTGAGAGGAGATAGCTTCGAGATAAGAAATCTTATCTCTGCCCGAAAGGGGAATGGAAGGGTAGCCGATGTTGTCCTTGGATCGACACATGGCGTAGGCTTCCAGAATCTCCCGACCATACCTCGAGGCGTGACCCCCGATTCTTGTAGTAGAGGGAAGGACAGCCGAGCAGGAAGTACATTCCGATGCGTGTTTGGTGATCGGGTGGTGAATAATCTCTGAACCGTTGGAAACCGCTTTTTTAACCTCGTTCGTGTGATCTCTCAGGCGGTCGTTTAAGCGGCGCCCCGTTTGGACGATGTATTGGGCACAACAGGACATAGGAGTTGAGTAAACACACTCTTTGCGGCAAGGAACGCAACAGGTTTTGTGGTTCTTTTGGCAAGGGGGCGCCGGTCCGGGGCTGTTGACTTTTTTGCAAATAGATGCCAATTTAAACTTGCACGAAAAAACCACGTTGGTGTTGAAGCCCTGAGCTATTGATTTTAGTCGATGCAAAATGTTACGAATGTAGGGGATGCACGCAAAGCGGGACTTTGGAGGTGGCTTTTCGGAGCGTTTTTGCAGAAGGGGGACAACAGAATAATAATGCAAGACCACTACACATAGGAAATGGCATCCAAGAGGAATAAAACACAGAACTCATATAGGCAGGCAATAGCCCACTCTACAAGAACTTACCATGCTACCGTCCAGGGGGGGGGAAAGTTAACTAATACCAGGAGCATATCTGAGAGGCGCCTCCTTGCCACAAACATGTGGTTCTTTCGGAATAGTAAAACAAGTTAATAAAAAATGAAAGCCGTTTGCAACTCCCTGTAACGCCGAATTAGAGCACAGCTCTTGAGGAGAAGGAGGGAAGTGTGTCTGAGGGGAGGGTATACCCCTCCTCCCTTCTCCTCACCTCCTCATCCTGTCTGCTACTCCTCCCTCGGAGTGGTGTCGCCATCGCCACACGAGGGTCACGTGACGTCACGCCACGAGGTCACGTGACCCCCATGAGGTCGCGGGACCCCGGTGACGTCACGAAGCGAAGACGTTATCATAATGACGTCATCGTCATCGTGACGACATCATCAGTGACGTCACTAGTGACGTCACGTGTGACGAAGTCAGTGACGCCACTGCTGACGTTATCATCACTGCGGACGTCATCGTCGCTGATGACGTCATGGGCATCAGTGATTATGTCATCGTCACTGATGACGTCATTAGTGACGTCACCAGTGACGTCACGTGTCCCATAATGCACCGCACTGTTACGGCAACGGCGACGCCGCTCAAACCGGAAACGGGCTCCTAAGAGCTGCGCTCTAAAACGAATGGTGATTACCGCTTTTAAGCGGCTGCGTAATCGAATTACGCATGATGCATTTAATGAGCTTGCGCTATTCTTTAAAAGAAAAAAAAATACACGGGGCGACTGAAGAGGAGCGACGAGTGTGCGAGAGCGTTTCATGCGCTGTTCTTTAGTCGCTGAGAGGACAAGAACACAGGGCGAGTGAACGGAAGGCTGAGGAGGAGGAAGAAGAAGGAATTCTGGAGAGGAAAGGAGGGAACATCCCCCTCCCTGCAGCATTCCGCCGGCTTTATTTTCCCCAGCTTTCTAGCTTACTTTTCCTCAACCTGGGTACTAGACCTGTCGCCGCGTCATCATCCAATAAGCACTTTTAATTTTCTTTGGGTGCGACATGCGCGGCTGTAGCCTCCTATATACTGACAAAGCCTGGCAGATCACCGGGAAAAGTGGCTGCTGAAATGGAAAAGGTGGAGTGGCAGACAACGAATGAGAGGAAAGCCAGGTGACTGGCGCCCTGCTGCGGCGAGACGCCGAAACACACTTCTCCCGAGCGAACCAGTGTGTCTTTGGTTTTCGCCTCTGCAAAAGGTGTACGCTGACGTCCACGTTCCCCAGATCCTCGCACTCCAAATCTGCGACTGGGCACTCTAAGGCTTTGTCATCAAACTGTCAGGCTTTGCGAGTATAGGGGAGGCTATGGTGCGGCCCAGAATAGATATGTCCGTCGCATATCACTAGAGGCCGGATGTTTAGGCACTAAAATCTACCTTTAGGCGAGTAGATTGTTGGGCTAGTTGGTCTTGGAACTTGGAATACATTTTAGTGCTCAAAACAAGGGCAGAAAGACGTAATCAGACGAGTGCATAATCACAAAAACGAGCGCACTGTGGTGTCTGATTCTCGTCTTTGTGTCCTTGTGTCTTGAGCGCTAAGATATATCCCACTCTTAGGCGCCTATAAAATGCACTAAAATCTTTGTAATAGGCATTTATAGGCACAATCACATTTTATTCACAGGGTGCTTTTAAAAGCATTTAGGGCCTCTGCCCATTTAAAGAAATACAGAATAAAATGGTACAATAGGACTTACAATTAAATTTCCCCAAGATTCGAAAAAAGTCGACTCAAGCCCACACCGATACTAAGCTGTCCCGGCTGTAAATAGTCCAACTAGAAGCCATTTGAAAAATTATAAAAACAATAGCAAACGTGCACCGTCTCGAGACTCTTGGGCTCAAACTTCTGCCTGTTTTTGCGTAGAACCAGTTTGTACGCTGAAAAAGAGCGTTCCACGTAAACTAATGTGACTGGGGCGTACTTGTACCTAAAATATTTCACTTTTTCACAGCCACTGGCACCTTGGAGTGTTCCCCGGTTAGAACCTTCGAGACTTCTTGGAGTACAGAAAACCCACTATTTTTGCTCAAGACGAACTGAAGTTTTGAATGAACTTGTACAGCGGTGGGGCCTGCAAGGACGGCATCGACTAGTTCTTGAATCTTCGAAATGAGCCCGATGTACCGAGCCAGATTTTCGCCAGCACTTTCGAGGCTCTTGATTGTGTCCGCCAGAAACTTAAAATCAAAGCACAAATACGCCAGGTTACCTGCGACAGTGTCCTCGCGTGGGACGTCTGGAGCCTTACTGACTCAGACACAAGCGTCTGGTGGAAACCCCTTAAGGACCACCTTCGCACCAGCAAAGTTAGTACTCTAATACTCTACAGCTTTAAGCCGCGTTCCCCATGGCGTCACAATGGGTTCTGGTGGAAAAGGGAATCCTGGTAGCTAGCTGTTCCTTAAATGCACAAACAAGAGACGGTGACTTAAGGAACACAGTCTTCACAGCAGAAACGAGATCGTTTACATGCTTGAAGTTTCTCTTACCTCTGCGCAAATGCGGCGAATCCCGTGGGCGAGGCAGGTGACGTGCAACATCCGACGCATCCATCTAAAGTACCAACACCCTGCTGTCTTCCACTCCAGTTGGGTATAGCACCTTCAAGGACCCGTTGACACAGTACGCCACGGTCTCCCAATTCGTTGTCTCTAGCGTCTCGGAGCACACAAGAAAAGGCGTTGTTCTCTCGTCTGCTACAAGCTTCCCAACTACGAGGTGCGCGACAAAGCGTCCAGTCGCATCTGTCATTTCGTCTACGGAGACCCAAATGCACGAGTCCCCAAGTTCATCACTGATTTTCTTCAGTGTTTCCTCGTACATGCGTCGCAGGTAGTTCTTGCGCAAAGTCGACGTTGACGGTACGGTATGACTAGAGTATTTTTGCAAAACATTTTAGAAAACTTGGTTTTCTTTTTTCGTTCAAGGAATAATTGTTCAAGGAATAAGTCTGCGTAAAATGCGTTCTTCTCTCCATCCGTGAGGTTTTCTCTCAAAAATGACTGCCTAGACGTTGATGACATGTTGCACTCTGCGTTTGTTTGATGTCCTGCTGTTTTTCGCGTTGTGCCAGGTGGCATTTCTACTCGTATAAAATCTCTGAAAAAAAACAACAAAAACAAACAAACAGCAACAACAACATTACAATATGTTGAAAAGCTTAGTGCGCCGTCCTGAGCGGTGATGGCTTTAAGCAATGTCTTCCTAATACCTCTAAATATTACGACGCTGAAAATATATGTTTTACAATGGTGCAAAAACCTGCTCATTGTGCAAGCCTGTTCAGGTTTCAGTTCAGCATCAGAGCACACAGCTGTCATACGCTCCGTTGCCAAAGCTCACTCCTGCGAGACTATCTGCCGCTTAGGTAACAGGGCGCAGGGCTCTTGCGTGAACTATGACTCGTGCCCAAACTGCGTGTGTGCTGTTTATAGGTGGCACTGTGAGATGCTGCACGCTATTCGTCTCTCTAGAGTTGGTTTGCCGATTATGTCGCTCAAGATAAAAAAAATATTTCAGTTGCCTCTCCCCAAGCGTGAGTTTCAACTGTACACGCCCAACCAATGCATTACGGGAGGCAACAGGCACGTACTGGAGATGCGTAAACCGATAGAAAGGCAATGTGCGCTTTGTCTTGTTACTGAGTAGAGTTTATTTAATAATCAAAATTCCAATTAGCATCAAGAAGTTCGTCTGACCCCTTTTGGTGCTCCCTCTCCGGGACGTCACGGAGATAAATATTTCCTGAAGGACCTTGCGAACGCTCCGGTAATGGCAGATAGTAACTTCGAATATTGTTTTTGCTAAGTCTTTGAATACCGTGCGTACAGTTTAATTCGTGCGATCCTAATTTCACAGGAACAAGGCACAGCAACCGTTCAGCACGCTGGAACTACAGCGACGGCTAAGTTTGTTCTCGGGGCTAATAGATATCGAAATACGTTGTGCTTGATTGGTATGCGTCGAGTAAAAAATTACTGAAAGTGCTTTTTGGAGGGTCATGCCAGGATTCGGGAAACGTCTGTATTCCAAATTTATGTGCCTGTCTTGTCTCGGCCGCGGGAGGGAGGGGAGACACAGTTTTGTAGAGGCTCGTGAACTTTGCACAAGAAATTCTTCACGACCTATAGACGCGTAAACATTTCATTAAATAAATACATCTACATCATCTTTTTAATGAAGCTGCGGACGTTTTTCTTGGTAGGTATATTTATATGAGCGAATGATGTTTTCGTCATTAGAGAATATTTGAGTGGTCGAACGTTTCTGCGAATGACGTTTTAGCGAATAGGCTGGTTTTCGCTGGTGACGAGCTAGGCTTTTAAACTGGCGCAGTAACCCCACGTTGTCGATAAGGGGGAAACGTAGCTGCCATTCGTTACAGCACATTCGATGAGGCGTCGTGGTTTCGCTTTCATTTGCTAAATCGTCGTTCGATCAAGTGCTGTTTTTTCTCCGGAACAAGGCATTTAACGATGTCTTCGTACCTGCTTTTCACCACGGCAGACAAAATACCATCTCCCTGTCGGTCGAGTAGCAAAGGGAATGTTGGTTCATTGCCGAATCAGCAATCTTTCAGACCCTCTTTTTTTTTTTTCTGGCATTGTTGAGAAACTTTGAGAAAGCGAAAGCGAAGAGCAGCAAACCACAGACCACCGGACACAATAACGTTAGAGACCGACGCCCACGCGAAAGAAGGAATTTACGGCTTCCTATTTCCTTTACCTCACATGTAGGCTGGCACACACGCACACAAACACACGCTCTCGCTCACTAGAACAAAAAAGAAAAAAGCTTTTTGTTGGGCATTACGCAACGTTTCCCGATCTTCCAATGAACAGCAGCGAATAAGACAACCCCCCCCCTCCCCCCCCCCCCCCCCTCCCATCTCAGCCAATCCAGTACTACTCAAGTTGGGCAGAGCGACACGCGGAGACTCCAGGTCAAATAGCACTCTCCCAGCGATGGACTGGCTGGGACGCTCCCAGCATGCACTAAGGTCCATTTAGGGTGAAACGGAGTACAGCCGCACCCAGATCCAGACTCCAGCCTCCAGGCATCTCCCGGGCACCACACTGTTCAGACGTGTTAAGACAACAAACCCGCTTCTATGGGGCGAGGAGAGAGGGGGAGAAACCAGAGGCGTGGCAAGAAATAGAAAGAAGGACGATGCGTGGGGAAGGGCCTACTAGAAGGAAGGCGGCGTTTGCGCCTTGGCTTACAGGCGTGAAGAAAAAACAACGACGTTTGTGGTGGATCTCGGGACAGAGATTGGAGCAGCGTGTTGCCATGCACCGCAGCAAGATGAAAAATAGTTCGCTTAGAATTGAAACTAGACAGAACAAGTAATTTTGGGGTAGTGAACAAAAAAAAAGAAAACAAATAGGCGTTCATAGGCGGGAAACCGTAATTTTGGTACAAACACCGAAATAGGCATTTATAGGCACTGTATAACCAGTTTTTAAAATACTTTTTAACTCATGATTCGTGCTCACATATATAGAAAGGGCACGATAGAGACCAAAGGAACAAAATAGGCATCAGCCTAAAGATCCGGTCCCTACTTATCACTTGGCCAAAAGACGCCGAGTCACTGAGCTGTGGTCGCATACACAGCGTCTGATATAGACCCCTTTCGAAAGTCACGATAACGTCGAGCCCACCACACAATGGTAGAGCAACTGACATCGTCGAACCAGCAGTCATCCCATAATGTAGCGAACGTCGGAGCGCGACCAGCGATAGGAGTTGAGGAGCCAATCAAACAGCGTCGAAATTGCAACGGCACTGCCATGACCACTTTTTCCTTATGGTATTGTTTTACCTTAGAACAGAACCGAACGCTTAAACTCTGCCGTGACGCTGCGATTTTAGCAGTCCGTCATTGTACAGGGATTCAAAAATTGCTAACAGAGGGAAGTGTTTCGAAACCGCCAACAGAGGCACTGTTTCGGAATACGGCACAACAGAAGGAGGCGCATTCCCACAACGCGTTCCACAGCCCAGCAGAAAATAATGGCAGCGCGCAGAAGGTGATTTTTTAAGGTCGATTAGCGGAGAAATAGAACTTACCGGGGGCGCTACGTCGAGCTTGTCTTCCATAGAGTTGTGTGTTTATCAACAGAATTCACGTGCACTAGATTCTTTCAGCGTTCTGGATTGAGCGCGGGGCAAAGATTGTGCATCACTCGAGCCCAATTTTTTGTTGCGTCCGCGTTCGTCTTCACTGACTGAGCACAAGCCCCAGCCGAACGCTGCAGCAACGTTTGGATTCGTGGACCGAGCGTCGCGGCAAAACGCAAACAAATACGTGTTGATGTTGTCCTCACCGGCGTAGTTCTCAATTTAGCCACTAGGGGCGTGACGGTTGAATCTCCATCACAAGAGATACCTTAATAAACTTGAAATTCCAGACCGATTCGTATAGGCTCTTTCAATATGCGAGTTCTGTACGCTACCATATTTGTCTTACAGGTCTGTGAAGGGCGTTTTGACAATATGCTCAATAGCGTTCATAAGCGGTTTGCCAGACGTCGCGCCTGCCTGCGCAGCCCTGTGGCTCAGCATTTTTTGCCAGGCTGATAATGGAAGGAAAGATGTACAGGGTGTGTTTTTTTATTCTTTCTTTTTTTTTTAAGTTTAACAGATTTGTCAAAAAAGGCTGCGAAAGTCACACTCATGTGGTTCGGGAAGTTAAGGCAAGGGGACACGTATAAGGGCTAATCGTAATGATCAGTCGGCTAATTAACTATAATTTGTTAAATAATTTATAATGAGTGAAAACAGACATGATTCCAATTAGAAACTTGCTGAGCGTCAACGAAAACCGCTAACTTAAGGGCGTTTTCAGAGAAGATTGAACAACCATGTCCGGTGACCCACTTAAATGCTTCGCGGTGCCTGTTTCAACAGCCGGTGTGTAGCGTCTCCGTCTGCACGACGTAAGTAAGCAACCGGAGCGACTTTGCAAACAGATCAGCTTACAAGCTTGGTGATAATATGATATCGGAGGTAGGGCGGGGCAGAACCTCACCCTGCGACGCCACTGAGTGCTAATAGATCCGCCGCCGTGTAGAGCTGCACAAAGCTAAATATAATAAAAAATAAATAAAAATACTGAAAAAAATAATTGCGATTGAATGCGATTGTGTTTAATTTAATTTATAGGGCAATAATTTGAAGAATTGTGAAGTCTAATTTGTGTATGATCATTTTACCTACGTGAGGGATGGTGCAGCAAGCCACTCTAAGAACAAGTACCAACTACACGAGCTGCAGAGCAACAAGTACACGTCACCGAAGTGTCTTTTTTTCAGTAACTGGAGATGACAAGAGTGCCTGCGATAGAATCGGGTGTCGTGTCAAGCACCAGCCATTGTTGTACAACCTCCGACGGCCCATCCCGTCGGTGATCAAGTCGTCGTCAGAGATGGCTGCCCCCTTAAACACTGAACTGCCGAACGTGAAACTAACCCACCTCGGAAAGCAGACGTCAAATCGCTCAGGGACATGAAAGCAAAGGAGTGTGACTCTATTTCTGTTGTACGTGGATTTCAGTCTTGTCATTTGTGGCAGCGCACGTGTTCCAACACTTCGCAGCAACAGCTATTTTAGCAAGAACAGTAGACGCAGAAAAGATATATCTTTGAAAGTGAAGTCTCCTCTGGCTGGCGAAAAGCAGATCGAGGTCGCAAGCTTGCGGTGCCACGGAGGAGAAACGAACAGTGATCGCTACAGGCAAAACAGGAAAAAAAATGTTCCTCCTTGGAGTGCCAGGAAAGCGCCGTGACCGACTCAGGTTAGCATCCGGCAGAAAGATTGCAAGCAACAAGCGCCAAATGTGCACACAGGATCTTGGTTCATTAAACTCGTTTCACTTGTACCACTTTAAACATGGGTTCTTTCTTATCACTATTTAAACCTGGTCGTCAACAGCCCAGCCTCCCTACGAAGGATAGGTCACGAAAATCACTGATATAAGAAATTTCTATTTAAATAGCTGAGTTGTGCTTCAAACTCACCTGTAATCCTTTGTATGAGTTCTTATTCTTCACAAACTCCTGTCACGGTGCTTTCTCTTTACAAACTTTCTACGTTTTTCGATTCCTTTCTTGCCCCTGGTTGAAATCGGCAACATCCTATCTTTTTCTACTACCGTAACGCTCTGTAAAAAAAAAAGTATATATTACATTGCATTTTTGAAGGGCCTTATAGGACAGGTTATAGCCGCCTTGGTGGCTCCGAGGCGAGAGCGCCGGCCTCCGGATCCCCATGTGGCGGGTTGGAATCCCGGCCGAGGTGCCCGGAATCTGAAGAAGGCTTACTGCGGAGAGGGCGCCGTGTAACCGAGCTTTCGGTTGCACGTCAAAAGATCTCCATGTAGTCCAAATTAATCCTCAGTCCTCCGCTGGGGCGTGCCAAATGACCGTCGTTGGTTTGGCACGTAAAACCACCAAATTTGATTTGAATTTCATTGATAGGGCAGGTTATGAGCCTTAATCTGTGAAACGTAGAAGAAAAATTAAGATAACCTTCAACTTAAACTGATTTTCAAAATATCGCACAAACGATAACCAGTCTACATTTCAGTTTATATTTTTAAAAATATTATTGTCTTCAATTTCGATGACAATTTATCCAAATATTGAACAAACATCCAAATTAGGGATGCCGCGAAACACTCTAGGTTCGAGTTCAAAAGGTTTCTGTATTTTCGAACCGAACTGATGTTCGAATTTGAAAGGTTTCGATATTTTTGACTGTACGGAGGTTCGAAGTAAAAAAAATTCGCCACTTTCAAAAATCGTGGAGTTTTGAATTCGAAAAATTCGAAGCTTTCACGATTTCTAAACGTTCGGGGTCGATTACTTCGAATATTATTTTACTTGAGGTTCGAGAAATTCGAAGATTTCGAACTTTTCTAACTTGAAATTCGAGAGATCGCAATGCTTCAAATTTCTTTGGACCTGAAAGTAAAAAAATTCGAACGTTTCGAGTTTTAATAAACATAAAGGTCGATAAATACGTAGATTTCGAATTTCTTTCTACATATAGTTCAAAAAGGTGGAAGGCTTCAATTTTCTTTTAAAACTAAATTTCAAAAAAAATCTTCGAAGGATTTGAATTTTTTTCAAGTCCAAGTGCGCAAAGTTCGAAGTCCGGTTGTCATGTTCCGCCGCAATTTCAGTTTCAAATAAAGTTCACGCCTCAGTGGTTTTCACGAAATCAGGTTTAGAAAAGATCGGGTGTGATATTTAGACTGCACGAAGTTGGTCAGGCAATTAAATTAGACGACGAGTCTCCCGAATGTGCTGGGATATTTGCCAAGGCAGAGTGACGGTTGACCATAGATCAGTTATTGTGACCGCCAGCCCGGGGGGGTCATTAACGTGCATCATGAAGTAGTGATCACACGAACGCACTGTTTAACGATACTCATCCAGTTCGAAACGGCCAGGGGCAGGCAGGTGGTTGAGGCTAAGAAAAGCCTTGAAACGATCTGGCAAACTGCCTCCCTACCCCCTTGCACGCTGGTAGTAATCCGATCGAACGCCGCCTGAGTGACGCTGGCATAGAATAAGTTTAGTTTGTACATGATGCAAAATCCTGAAACTGGGAATGAAATTTGAAAGAAAAGTGTAAGAAGTCAGAAAAAAGGGGACAGGACAACGTCTAAAACTCAGCTCAGGACAACGTCTCAAACTGAACTGAGCTGAAAACTCAGCTCAGGACAACGTCTCAAACTCAACTCAGCTAAGTTTGAGACGTTGTCCTGTCCCCTTTTTTCTCTCTTCTTACACCATTTCTTGCAAATTGCATTCCCAGTATCGGGATTTTGCATAATGATTAACATACACAAACTCGCTTGCACCTTGACAATTTTTTAGCTTGTAATTCCTTCGGAGGTTTATTTTCCGAGACAGAAGAAACGCCGAGCAAAAAGCACAAAAGCTTACACAACTTGAGGTCGAGGAGCGTTCTACCATACCAGTGGCGTGGGAAGAGGAAAAACGGGGGGAGAGGGGGGGGGCTCCAGTTTTTTCCTTCTCCCCCCCTCCCCCACCCCATTTTTGCGGACTGTTAAAGGGCAACTTCGGTCCATACTTTCGATTTTGGGATTATGAATGTTTTTAGCGCACTCAGCGTCCCTGTATTGCAAGGTGCAATTTTCTTATCGTTATTGTGCCTAATTTTAAAGATATCGACGCTTCAAGGTTTTGTTTGGGGCGCGGCCAACAAAATCGAAACTAGCCGCTCGAAGCCCCGGCAACACTGGAAATGAGCCGCTATGTGAACGTGACGTCAGGATCGTTCTCGTTCAACGAGTATGCAGGCCGAGTGGCACCTACCTCTGTTGCGCTAACCGTCTAAAGATAGGAGATAAGCTGATTTTGTTCCTCTATACGTGGGAGTTATCCAGCATATGTAGCAAGAGTTAGTGCGTACACCGAAAAGCTAGCGACTGGAAAACCCGTGAACACGTACTTTGCCGTTCTCGGCGGCCGCCGCCGTGCGTGCGCTATGCCGTACTCGTCGCTTAAATACCCAAAAGCTAGCGACTGGAAAACGAGTGAACACGTTCTAAGACCGCACACACGGCTGTCGCCGTGCGTGCGGTCTTCCGTACTCATCGCTAGGCCTAAATTGTCATCGGGGCTCCGTGGATGGAGCGCCGTTGCTCTACGCCGCGCTGCCAGTGACCTATAGTACTGGGGGCCCTCTCGCTTCCGCCCTGCGATTCAGTCGCAGACACGAAGCTTTGAGGATTTCCTGCGTGGGCCGCGGCGCCCGAACACACGTGTGCTGGGCTGTACACGTCTGTTTTTTTGTTCTTTTTTCTTTGGGCGCGTAAAAGCCGAAGTCTAAAGTGCACACATCGAACAGCGTTCACCCACATCTTCTCCAATTTCCGGTCCGTCTGAAACTTGTGAAAAGGCACCTCCGGGTTGCGCAGCGGTTGTTTGAGGAGCCTAGAGCGCTACAAGTGGCACTCGGCATCTTTCGAGGAACAGCTGGGCAGTATTGGGCGCACCGAGTTGCTCGCTAAAACGAGTCTTGTCCTCACAAGCAAATAAACAAAAGGCAATACCGAAGCTATACATGGGCTAGAAATAAAAACAATGGCTAAACACACCAATCATGAGCCGAAATAGCCGCGCGCCACCCGGACCGGAGGAAAAAAAGGAGAACGATACTGACATCACGGCCTAATGTTGCTTTAACAATCCGCAACCCGCTGGCCGCCCGCGAAGGAGCAGCGGCTCGCCGCGGGTCTCAATTTTATTATCGGCATTAGTTGAGAATCCGACGTTTCCCGGACGTAATTTTTTGGCTGGAATCGTATTTTGTTTCACTAGAGCGATACCAGTAATTTATTTCATTTTGAGTTTTGGCCGGAGTTGCCCTTTAAAGAAAACAATACGGGGAAATCGGCATGGTCGACTTTATTTTAATCTGAAATTATTTATGGATATGTATCGCCTGCCGCTCTTCATTGCGTAAACGATCACGTAGATGGTCAATAGCGAGTTACAGTTGACCGTTTCCGCAACCCGCTAAGCACCCGGATGGCGCTCCGTCATCCGCCACAAGACCTTGAACTGTGCAGACATGGCTGGTAGCGCGCATGCGTAACTGCGGCGTTTTCTTCACTAATACCGTAGCGGAGAAGAACGATCTACTACAACACCCTATTGTTAGAAAGTTGTTGTCGGAAGGCACTACTCGTCACATGCTCGGTGGTTTGGAAGTTCAAAGCTATGTATTTTCGACCTAAATAACTGCGCCATTGGTAAAAAAAAATCATAAATAAATAAACATAACAATAAATGCAAAAATAAAAACCTGGAGAGAAAAAAAACTATCAACAACCCGACGGAAGTGTTTTATTCTTGCATATTCAGAGGCCCAGAACTACGGTACAAGTTTCTCCTACCAAAATGTGTACAGGCTAAAAGAAACAGGTCCCAGGAACGTGAAACAACTAAAGGATGTTTTTTTATGACGTGTTGAACTTTAACAATTTTAGAAATCTTCCCCCGTGAGTTAATTTATTCCTAACGTGAAAAAACAATAAATACATTATTTCGTATTTTGCAGACGGTAATAATATGTACTGTCAGTGGTGTTAATTTAAA
This sequence comes from Ixodes scapularis, assembly GCF_016920785.2. Lineage (NCBI taxonomy): Eukaryota > Metazoa > Arthropoda > Arachnida > Ixodida > Ixodidae > Ixodes > Ixodes scapularis. Next base: position 45,205,877 of record NW_024609857.1, on the reverse strand, counting down.
TGCTATATGTAAAAAAAATTTAGACTAAAAAAATTACCAAGTTTAGGGCATAATTGCCGGTAGATACATGTTTGGATATTTTTTCGAAACTCGTCTTGAACAACAATAATCATATCTTAAGACGACACTTGCCTAGGCTATATATAGATCATTCTTAAATAGTTTAACATCTCAACCATAAATAGCTTCGGCTATAGCTCGCTTCAGATATGACACCAACGACGATTGTCAAAAACCCGTCGTCCTTCCTCGCTTCTTCGGGAACCTATTTCTTCAAGCATGCCAGATGATTGAAATAAAAGGCATTGTCTTTCGCAAGGAATGTGACACCGCACGTGAGAATGCCAAAAAAACGATTGTACCTCACTGCTTGAATCCAAATGAAACCGCCCGCCGGTCTTTCGAAGTTCGACGAACTTTGAAAACCCTGAAAGTCTTCGTCGCACTTTTGACTTTTCAGGAATCGAAAGTGCAACAATTTTCGAATTATTAAGACTAATAAGTTCGAAATTTCGAAAATATTGAATTTCTTAACGTATGAAGTTCGAAAGTTCGAAAAGCTTCGACCTTTTTGTGCAAGAAGTTCAAAAGTTCGAAAATCATCGAATTTTTTTTTGTCTATACAGCTGGAAAGTTCGAGAAGCATCGAATTTTGCAGGGTAATACGTTCGAAATTTCGAAAAGCCTCGAACTTCTTAGTTTAATAAGGTCGAAAATTCGACTTCCGTCGAATTCCTCGACATGGAAAGTTCAAAAATTCGAAATCTTTCTACCCTTTTAAACCGCGTGATTCGATAATCAAACCTTCGGTTTGAGAAAAGTTCACGGCATCCCTAATCCAAATCATGTTAACAATTTTGAATTTCCAGTCTTGTAAGATTTGAATCCATAAAGCTCTGAATTGTTTAGTAATCGATAACACATGTTTACCTCTTTTTTAATGTACAGTCTCTCCACAAAAAGAAATATATATATATATATATATATATATATATATATATATCTTAAACCTAAGGCGACAACAGTTTTTCTTTTATAAATATCCAAAGGAACGGTTTCACGCAAGCCGAAAAAATGTGCGCTATACCGACAGCGATTTGTGATTTTTGACAAGTATTTTCGAAGGATGAAGAAGTTATTTGAAATACTGAGTGTAAGATAATGATCAATGTAATTAAGATAAAATAGCAAATACTCTAGACGAATTATATTTGCCAGATACCGAAATACTGCCAAAGGTATTTGAAAGGCACTATCTTGAGTAGCGTATTTAAGATAGGCACAACTCTGTCATCAATCTAGAGAGTACAATTTCGGTTTTGACCGCAAACCAAAAAAAGCATATTGTAGCATAAATATCGGGGATACAACTTTTTTGGGGCGAAAATTTATCATAAAGGCTATTTTTGAACGCGGATATAGCTTTTTTTTTCTCGGCGATTTCTAAGCGGCGAACTCGACGATTTTTTAGCTACCCCGGCTAAGCAAATTTTCAAAATCACCGGCCTATACCATTTTCGCTATGATATCTAGTATCGCGAAATTCAGAATAGTTATTGCGAAATCGGCTCTTAAATATTATGCCGAAACCAATATTCAAATATGTCCCCGCTTTTCAGTGACGTGACGTTAGGGAAGACAGGCTTGCAGGTCGTGCGGGCCGTCTAAAAATAAATTATGTCGAGCATTTGTTTTGTGTCGCTGCGTCGGTCGTAGAGCGAGCTTCCAAAGCATTCATTTGACACATTGAAACCGCTCGTAATCAGTTGGGACCGAAGTCTACAGGCTAATGTGAAACCCTGCCTTCCTTTGACGTCACGTTTTCGTTGTTGCCAATAGAGCTCCTATTTTGAAAAACTTGGTAAGGACAAAGATTGTTAATTGAATAATTTCGCGACAAAATATTTCGGGCCAATATTTAGGTTACTGTTTCAACGATATTTGTTGGCGTGTTTTGCAAATTTTCAGGCAAATCGAAAACAACGCATGAAGAAAACGCCTGAGTATACTTTTAAATGCTTCATTCAATGCATTATAAAACTTCAAAATTATAGGTCACTTGCCTTTTTCCGTTTATCGTGCCACTTGTGGGACATTTTGACGCATGCGTTGTCTAGCAGGCTAAACATAGTACACGCTCGGAGGTTGATTGCAGGATTGATACCTCTACAACACGCACATGTACTGCTCCATCTACGGCTGCCATCATCACTTCCACCCTATTTTTTAAAAATGAGATCGTTACAAACTCGTGATGGCTTCGAATAGACCTGCATCGCCCCAGAAGAGAGGGGGTGAGAACGGCTTTATGGAGGCTTCTGGAAGCCGGTCGTCCCAAGCGGACGATGAAGGTGCAATAGAAGTGCTCCACTTCAATTTCGGATCGACCGGGATAACTACAGAACGGAATGATGCCGTTAAGTGCGGACGTTGGCTATCACGATTCAAGCCATACACTTGGGGTCTGCCCATGATCTACGGTTACTTCTGTATCACACTTGTGTTCTCGATCTTTCAGCCATTCTTCCCGGCCGAGGTAAGTCTGTTTAGGCCTCTCTTTTTTCTCGGAACCTGAAATTTAAGATTTCTTAATTAAGTGAGGTTTGCACCGTTTGACCTAAATACTGACACTTATTGCCATCTACGCTTCCTGGAGACATGATTAAAATAGCGCAAATTTGACAAGGACAAAACGAAGGCACACGAAGAACAGGACTGGCGCTTACTTCCAACTAAGTTTATTTGATCATCAACCAAGCAATATATACCATCGCCAGCGAGCATAAAAACCCCAAAACACACAAAAAATATACTTTAAGATTATATGCCTACAACGCGCCGTTCTTTAGATAAAACCATCAAGAAAAACTATTTCTTTGTCAATGAGACCTACCGACGGCATGCTGACGCACTTGTCTCCCGCTTTTTTGATAAAAAACGCCTCTACAATTTCCCTCTCTGGTTTGTCTCTTGCTTTCCTTAGGAACTTCGTCATATTCAAGAGTGGTTGACACCCACATCGTTTTGCGTGCTCAGCAAAATGACCACCCGAATTGCTTCGTACAGATAGATTGTGTTCACGCGCTCTCTCATTGAAACAACGACCCGTTTGTCCAATGTAAACGCGGCCACAGCTAAAGGGAATTTAATAAACAACCCCAGTTGTGCAGTTAGTGTACATGACGGCATGTTTTTTTTTTTTTTTTTTTGCGCATTGATCACTTTTTTTCCTTGTAAGCATAGGACATATCTTGCCAAGCTTGCAGGGAGCCGAAAAAAGGAGATTAATACCATATCTACCAGCTATCTTTTTCAAATTATGCGATACCCTGTGCATATAAGGCACGACTTGCACTCTTTTTTTGTTGATCTCTTCCAAAGTACGTTTTTTATTCTGTGATCCTTTAAGTTTCTGTAATAGGCTCTCGCAAATGTTTGACAGTAACATGTTAGGGTAGCCTGCAGATTTTAACTTCCTAAACTGCTGATCGAAGGCGGTTGACATTTTGTGTTCGCAACTTTTTGTGAGGGCAGCCAGTAAGCAATTAGTAGCTATTCCTCTTTTTATCAGTTTGGAATGGGCACTTTCAAATGACAAGAGACTTTTTTTGGATCGCGGGTTGTACATCCAGCACAAGTGTTGCCTAGAGAAATCAAGCTGTAAATCTAAAAACTGAATGCAATTCTGGTTTGTAAATTCGTAAGTGAAATTTAAACCTCCCGAGTGAATATTAAAAATGTCGATAATTTTCAAAGCAACATCAACTTCATTTGTCCCAGTCAAATCACCTAAAACAATTAAGAAATCGTCAACGTATCGATAAACCTTGAGCACATGTACATCTTCAAGAGGCCCAGATATACGTTTATCCATTTCGCCCAGATAAATATCGCACAACACTGGGGCGACAGAAGACCCAATACATATACCATTTTTTTGTATAAAGAACTGGTCATTAAGGCTGACAGCTGTCGACTTAACATAAAATTCCAGGAGGGTTAAAAAGTTCTCACAGTTGATGCCAGCCGAATTCTGGAACTTGATCCGCCCGGATTCCTCGATCTTGTCTCTCACAGCATTGAAGAGTCCGTCATGTGGCACTGAATAATACAAGTCTTCTACGTCCACTGAGAAGGCTGATCTGGCCGTCATAAGTCCGTCCTTGATGTCCTGTACCGTCTCCATTGAGTTTTTTTACAAAAAAAAAAAGGATCATCACATGCCAACGTATTCAGTTGACGCTGTAAATAACGGCTCACTTGGACTTGCCACGTATTTTTCTCCGATACTATTACCCGTAGAGGGCACTCTGGTTTGTGAGTTTTTCCGAAAAAAAAAAACACTTCCAAAACACCACTTTCTGCTTTAACAGCCTTTGCTAGGCTATCGAGGTTCAAGTGTGTTAGCATTTTGAGTGCTGCTGTCTTCTGTTGCTTCCCCTACGAAAATGTCAGATATGGCCCTGATATATTTTATATACGTTCAGATATGATAATATAAGCAGTCAAATAGGGCTGTATTTCGCCAGATATGGGAGCTAATACGGCCGTATTTCGACATATAGATGGGCAAATACTGCCAGATCTGGCCGTATAAGTGCGTAAATACGTCCATATATCACCATATACGCGTGCAAATATAGCGCCCCTCATAATGATATATGGGCCCGTTTCAGTCGTGCAAGCAACAAGTTGATTATCTATATTGCATGAGTCTCATGTAATTGGTTAACTATTGTCAACATCCTGAAAGTGAAGTTATTCCAGGTATGTGGACCTATTAATCAATTGCGCAATTTGAAGATTGAAAGACAAATGAAATTTGGTTGTTTGTTTTTTATGTGTGACAATATGACGAAGTGCGATCGGAGCGCGAGTTAATCAAATAATGGATTTTAGTCGCAGCTCTTAGGCACCCGTTTCCGAGTTAAGCGGTGTTGGCGTCGCCATCGGTGTAACCGCCCCGCTAAATTTAGCGAGAAATTGAATTGGTACGTATGTCACGTGACGTCAATTTTCCCGCGAAATCTGGCAGTGAAACTAATTTTTTTTTTACATGTTTCCCCGCTAAATTGAGCGGGTAAACACGTACCGTTAGCTTACTCAAGATGCAAGACGCTACTTCGCCGTCCCGAATCCTTTTCCCTTCGAACGGAAGCCGTTGCGCCCGGAGTACAATACGCGGCTCTTTCAAAACCGTTCGCGCAGCATCGCATCCGTTCGTTTGCGAGCGATGGCGATTCATCGTATGTTGAAAGTCGGAAGATGTGCTGTCCGTGGTGTCCTTTATGTATAACTCGTTCGTAAAAAAATCTGAAACAGTGTACACGTGATTTTAAATTTATTGGTTAAATTTATAAATATATATACATATTTATTTATCTATTTATTTGTCGACATCATGCACAAAAAAAAGTCGCGTTAATTTGTTCATTTAAAATTATAATGTGGTTTATACAGCGTAAAACATAGTATCTTGAAACTTGCATCGTTTTGAGTTCAAAAGCTAGACTTCATAGAGCTGTATGTTCACTCGGTATTGACAGCAGGGTAGACGCTATGCGTGTTTTAGGCAAATCGTGTCTCCGGTTAGGGTCACGTGACTACCGTCTAGAATCTGGTGACAAAGCAGGACATCGCACCAGCCTTTCGCCCAAGGCCACACATAGCATTCACAGCACTGCCAACCTTCGTTTTAAGTGACACATCTCCAGGTTGTGGCCCCCAAAGATAAGCCTTTTGTTCGTGAAACCCCGTTTTGGCCGCTCCTTCGATCCTTTTCTCTCTTCCAAAGCTGAAAGCGTTGTAAATGGTGAGTGGTCACGTGGTTTGACGGATGACGCGTTAGCCGTTGCCGATCTCGGAATGCGTTTAGCCGGACCTAGTTTGGCGCGTGAATTCTCCCTCTGTGGGAGATGCGTATGTCTGCTTCGGCAGGCGATTTCTTCAAAGAAGCCAAAGAATGTTTTGTGATGCGTTTAGTGTTCGGTTCTACAAACGACAGCTTGTGTTACACCGTGTTGAATCTTCACGGACACCTTCTGGTTTCTGTGTTCGAGTGGTGGTTTTGCCGTGGCCGTGTCGACATCTCCCTCGTACAACACCTTTCAAGTCACGTCTCGTCAACGTAAGCGCGCTGCAACCTACTTCGTGACAATTGATCGCTTTTCCTAAATGTATTCTTCCAGATTACCTCTAGATTTAGGCCGTGTCTATCTCCTGGCAGCCTGGAGAATCATTGTGCAGAATGTTTCGGCATTGGGCGATTGCGCTACAAGCAGAAAGTTTCGACATGCCGCCGACAAAGTTTTGACGTGTCGCCAAAAAACAACAGCAGCACAGACTCTTAATTACGCGTTCCAAAATTTGACGAGCGGCTTTACGAGTCGCTTGCAGAAAGATTTTTACGATTTTGCGAAATACTGGTAAACAATGCTAGGTCATCCGCGGGCTTATCCCTCTCCGCCCGCTTGTACTTTCTCTAACTTGACGGACACTCTGTCTCGCGGTTCATGCTGACGAAACGATCGTCGGGATATCGGGTAATTGCTACAGCCGAGCGCGGCACAGTTTACCATTGCTCCCGCTGTGGAGGGTCGAAGAGTCAACTACCAGCACGGTGGATACCGTTTTTTTTTTCTTCTTTTATTCTTGCAGATTTGTTTTAAAAGAAGCCGTGAACGCTACACATATGCGGTTTGTGCGAGAGTGATACGCCCAGGGGGACGTTATGTAGTTTGCTAATTTTTACGATAAGTCGGCTAATTAAGTAAAATTTATTAATTAACTTTTAATTAGTGAAAATAGACATACGGTTTCAATTAGAAACTTGCTGAGCGTCGTCCAAAACCCCTAAACCAGGAATTTTTAGAAAGACTGAGCGCGTGTGAAGCGCAGTAGTGCGCTGAAGTTACCACTTATGGACCAGGTACAAGGCTGGGGCTAGATAAGAAACAGAAAAATTGCGCGGGCGCCTTACCGAAACCGCTAGCCTTGTACCTGCTCCACGAGTGGTGGCTTTAGTGCGCTTCTCACGCGCTGAAAGACTTTCTGAAAATGACTGATTTGGGGATTTTGGACGACGCCCCGCTAGCTGCGTATTGAAACCGTATGTCTACTTTCACTAATCGAAAAGTTCATTAGTGAATTTTAATTATTTAGCCGAGTAATCGCAAAGCTTAGCGCCCACGTAATGTCCCCCTGGGCGTATAACTCACTCGCAGAAACCGCATAAGTGTGGCTTTCATGACTTTTTTTAAGAACAAATCTGCAAGAATAAAAAAAAAGCACCCTGATATGGGAGCCAGATATACCCCTATTTGGCAGATCCAGATATGGATATATAAAAAATTGGGCAGATCTGGTTATATAAGGCTTGTATAAACTGATGTGCTTGATATGGCCAGATCTGCCCAATTTTTTATATATCCATATTTGTTTTTTTTATATAAGTCCAGATCTGCCATTTTCGTAAGGGTTAGGCCGAAAGTCACTTGTTTTAAAATTCTTCTCTATTGCCGATTTCGCCTTGTCTTGAAACATGCCTTCAGGCATAACCATGAATCCGCCTTCCTTGTCCGCCTATACAATCGTCAAACCACCCTGCTTCAAACAATTGACTACCTTCTGGAAGGGAGGTTTTCCTTTAGGTTTCAGACTTACTGTGCGACTCAGGCTGTCCACACCGTCACCGACGACTCTCTCCCTGTCCTGTTCTCCAGCGCTTCCTGCAACACGATGAACCATGGCTAGTAGCTGGTGCCGACTGGAGGAAGGTTCGTAGCTGTACTTTGGGCCTTTTTCCAGGACCTTGTGTACACTTTCCGGTAGTTGGACGTTCCCCAGAATCGTGACGTTGCTATTTGTTGCTGCCTCGTGTTTTTTTCTTGATGAAGCTAGGCTTAATCGCGCTCTCTGCCACAGAAATTCTGTAGTCTGCTTTGCCAACTTCCCGTACTCGGCATACCGACGGTCTTGATTGTGGGATCCGTCTTCTCCTTGAGCTATGATCTTCAGCCAGTCTTGTAGCATGCGAACCTGCTGTTGTAAGTTTGAACTCTCACTCGGAGCCCGGGAGGGCAAGAAACAGAAAAACCGACAACGAGATGGCGATAAATCTCACGTGGTACGGCGCAGCGTAAAAACGTAAACAGACAAGACGAAAAATAAGCACACACAAAGAGAGAACACCGATCACGAGGAAAGCACGTGGATGCTCGGGTAACCTCGACTGGCACCTGACGGACTGAGCTTTGCACGCGGCCTCACGTCATGTTTACACCAGCTCGGGCGAACTTGAGCAAGACGAGATGCCTGCCGCCGCCATCAACCATCTGGGGGTGCGAGAAGCGGAATCTGAAACGTCGGTCGGAGGAGAGAGAAGGAAGACACGAGCGACAGCAACAGCCCGGTGTGGGAACAAGAGAGATCGAAAAGGAACGCCACGAAAGACGCCACGCAAAATAACTCTTCTGTGCTTAACGAAGCTTGAGTTGTAGATTTAGAATAATAAACAGTTTGTATTGGGTTAAACCTTGCGGTTGTCATTTAACAACACCTGTCTCCAGTATTCAGATTTCAGGATCTTGCACATTCTTTTTGCATGCCCCCAAGAAGGCTCCAGTACTCCGAACAGAGCTTGAACCTCTAAAGGAATGTATTTCCTTTTTACGCAGTACGCCAGGACCCGGGATTGGCAGATGGAAATGGCAATAAGGTTGATACAGGTGATGGCAGGTTCTTGCTTGGGTTGATGAAAAATGAAAGGAAAGGGGATGAAAAAGGAAAGCCTATTACAGAAACTTAAAGGATCAGAGAATAAAAAACGTACTTTGGAACAAATCAAGAAAAAAAGAGTGCAAGTCGTGCCTTATATGCACAGGGTATCGCATAATTTGAAAAAGATAGCTGGTAGATATGGTATCAATCTCCTTTTTTCGGTTCCCTGCAAGCTTGGCAAGATATGTCCTATGCTTACAAGGAAAAAAAGTGATCAATGCGCAAAAAAACATGCCGTTATGTACACTAACTGCACAAGTGGGGTGGTTTATGAAATTCCCTTTAGCTGTGGCCGCGTTTACATTGGACAAACGGGTCGTTGTTTCAATGAGAGAGCGCGTGAACGCAATCTATCTGTACGAAGCAATTCGGGTGGTCATCTTGCTGAGCACGCAAAACGATGTGGGTGTCAACCACTATTGAATATGACGAAGTTCCTAAAGAAAGCAAGAGACAAAACAGAGAGGGAAATTGTAGAGGCGTTTTTTATCAAAAAAGCGGGCGACAAGTGCGTCAGCATGCCGTCGGTAGGTCTCATTGACAAAGAAATAGTTTTTCTTGATGGTTTTATCCAAAGAACGGCGCGTTGTAGGCATATAATCTTAAAGTATATTTTTTGTGTGTTTTGGGGTTTTTATGCTCGCTGGCGATGGTGGGTGATTTCAGATAAGATCGACCCAAGGGTGGCTGGTCGACATTTTTAAATCAACTGATGTTTTTATATGACATTGTCAAGTGTCTGGTATAAACGAATCCACACTTAGTTTTGACTAGAAAAAAAATTTGGAGACAAGAAAAATCGTAAGGCAGGGAGAGGTGGACAGTTGCAATAACGCGCACTGATGGAGGGGGCAAGTTTGAAACTGAATAATTAAAACAATACAATTAGGAGAATTTTAAAACGTTTTACAAACAAACTATGGGTACAACTTGCTCGTAATATAAAGTAATAATATTTATTAAAAATTTATTTATTTTTTTTAAAATTGCCAAACATGCCTGCTCGAACGACAAATGGCAAAATTTGGAAATCTGTATCTCATGAAATAATTTAATTATTATTACATAACTTGCAGACATTATTTTACTAATATATGGCTATTATTGAAAAAATAAATAAGGTGTCTGAGTGACACAATAGTTACAATATATTTAGGCAAACATGGGAAAAAAATCAAACAAAGAAAAATTCCAATGCGAATAAAAAAAAAACACCAGCTTCGATTTTTTTTAAATTTGGATACCCTGTTATACTCTATTTCGGCATTCATTTCTATTAAAAACATGGTGCATCATTGCACTGTGAAAGAAGAAAAAACTCCCCAAAGTAGGGTCCTTTTTCAAAGCCTACACTTAGCAGTGTCCTATAGACCTTTTCCGCAAGGGCGCCGCCATCTTCCGGTCGCGGCGTCTGGGGCGCCGTCTATCGGCTTCGCGCCGCTGATTGCGGCGACAGAGCGGTTATCTGGGTAGGCAACCGTGTGGGTATGGGCGGAACTTGGCTAGACTTGGCTGGGCACTTGATGGGCCCCAACCGAGCTGGTTTGCAGGCTATCACCGGAACATCCGGCGAGCGTTTCCCGTTTCCAAGGGGACGCCACGCAGGGCCAGCCAGGCGCTCGCACATGTCGCCGAGTGCTAGCTAAATTGTTTCGTCTTTTGCCATTTTCTTAGTTGAATTTACCCCGAGAAACATTTACGTCTTGTTTCCGGTAGAGTAGACAATCGTCATGTCGCCCGGCGCGACATCGGCGATGCTGAGCTCTTCAACACGGACAATTGACATCGGAGGTGAGACATGCCAACTTGTTACTAATCGCTTATCATCAGTGTGAATTTTGATGAGCTGTATAATTGAATGAGGTGCTGCTGCGAACGGAATGTCGCCAGCGATCAAGCCTGTCTCGGGTGGTGCGGCAATTAAAAATCGCAAGCAGTGCAGTCTGTCCGTGCTCGTCAACTCATTCACTCATAAAGTTGATAGTCAAGCCTCGAACGTAGTGTCTAGAGTACCCTCCGACGGCACTCCTGCAGAGCGTTCAAGTGGTGTCCGAAAGTCTCATATAAAACGAGTTCTCAAAACGAGTTTTTTTCGAATCTGCAGCGTAGCTTAGTGGTAGGATCTGTGCCTGATAAACGAGCGGTGCCGGGTTTGACCCTCAGTGGCGGCTTACTTTTTTTTTTTCTCGAGCATTTTGTTTTGTCGACGCATTTGGCGATATTTCCATTTCTTTTGTACGATTAACACCGGAAAAAAAAGACGAATGTTTCCGACGAAACTTCGCTGAACAAAATGGTATGGGATTTCGTTTCCGGAGGTGCATGAGGGACAGCGGGGATGGTTTGCCGGCTGGACGCCGCGAAGCGGCGTGTACGATGGGGCCAAATGGGTCCATATTTTTGTAACCTGCAGCCGCATACTGTCACCGCGCAGAGGCGTGAACGCAGGGAGGGGGGGGGATGTTAACGAGCTCCAGTGATGCACGCACCGTTGACCATCTTCCGGACGGCACTTGTAGGCGCGAGTGGAGAGCCGTCGGACGGCACTGTAATGTTAGCCAACATCGAATGACATCCCTAAGATTATGTGTGCTATTAAGCACACTCCAGAAGCACACCACCCGAGGTACGAAGAGACAGGCACGTAGCCAGGGGGGAGGGGGGGGCGCCCCCCCCCCCCCTCGAAATCTTCCATTTTGCTGGGGCCTCCTCTCTCCCCACTCCCTCATACAGCATCTTGTCATGGGCGCCCCCCCCCCCTCCCTCTCCAAAACAAAATCCTGGCTACGTGCCTGCGAAGAGAATACATTTAATGACACTGGGTATGGGTGAGGAGCTGCAGACAATGAAAATGGAGCAGATGGTCTGCTCGCAACATTAATTAGTCAATCATGTTGTTTTTAAATCGCTGATGCAGCGGCATTCCGGTACCGCTGACATGCTTCCGGCAGCGATACTGTGACATCGCCGTGAACGCTCATGAGTTCTCATTTGTGCACCTTTCTACATATTTTTGACTTTGCTTCAAGTTGAGTTCGGAGATAATGTTTTGATAAAGCGCCATGCAGAAAAACAAAGAAAAATATCTCTTCCAATGCATGTTTGTTTTACACGCACGTCTCGGGAATTTCCATCGTGATAAACATGCGCCAGCTCGTGTGCACCACGACTATTTTTTGCTGTTGTGTGTTGTGTGTATCTTTCTCTGCTAACTCTTGTACCTTCTGTTTGCAGATAACTGCCAGTATCCTCACCCTGAGCGCATCACAACGTGGGAAGACAATATGAAAAAGTGGCCGGAGATACGTTCGGGCAATATAGTTTGCTACTTACTGGACACTGAAGCATGCGATCTCAGACAAGCGAAAGCATACAAAAGTTTAGATGCCTACAACTATGTGATCAGTGGCTGGGTAGGACAGCTCCTCAAGCACGAAATCGACGGAGACCTGATACTGTTGAAAGCATGCGTACAAGGTTCGCAGTCAACAAAGAAGCTGAACAATGCTTGGGTTTGTGCCAAGAAGGATGGTGAAGTGGTCACAGCAGGCTGCACCTGCATGGCTGGAGAGGCTAGGGTGTGCAGCCATGTTGGCGCATTGCTCTTTAAAGTTGATATGGCAGCGACTTTAGGCTACACCGGGCATGCCTGCACCGATGAAGCTGCCAGATGGAATCAAGGGACAAAGAAGAATGTGGTGCCCGCTGCCCTCTCCAACATTGACTTTAAGATGGAGACAGGGGCATCCACAGTCAACAGGAAAGCTCCCGAGGCAAAAAAGTATCATTCCTTTCGTGACGACAAGGAGCTACACGAATTCCTGGCGACAGCTCCGTCCCAGGGTCTGTTCAGGGTGCCAGGCAAGTACACGCTGTTATTGCGGTGACATGCCTATGTGTCTGCCCCTGCTCAGTTTACTGTGGCTAACTCCACATTGCAGTTTCATTTTAATTTTAACCAATGAGAACTCAAGAAACAAATTGCAAGTTTGGGCATGGTACATTGCATTAGATAGTTCACAGAAAGGAATATTTTTTTCTTGGAGAACAGAAAAGAAATGCTTTGGGTATTTGATACGCAATTGTTCTGAATACGAAATGCTTTTGGTGTTTGATATGTGATTGTTCTGATTTCAATAACAAGTATGTGATCTAAGTATTAAAATTCACTGCATAATGGGGTAAATTAGTAATGGAACTCCACAAGGAGCTGAACTTTCTTTTGCTGTGGTTTTTGAGGGACATGTTCTTTTTTTTACACGAATTACAGTATTTCAAATTTAAAAAAAAACTCTATACTCCCAAGAAAGGATGCAAATATGTTGTAAATATTCGTAGAGCAACGACACCAGGTCCAATAAACTGGATGCAGTGCTTTGTTATGATATTTGAGATTCAAAGGTTTTAAACAGGCCTAGTCACGAAATATTCAGGCAAAAATTTACAAGTGGTCTTTGAATAAGAAATCGCTTCCACCTGTTAATACAGTGATTCTGAATGTGGCGTGTGCACTCAGTCCCACTTGTGGATAAGTATGTAATGTCAGACTTTACTGGCTATGTTAACGCCACACATCCGCTCCGTCATACTTGTTCAGTAACCTGCCCGACACATGGAAAAACATGAACATGCACTGGAGCATTCAGGCCCCTGTGCACTGCATCCAGAAGATTAACATGTGAATGCTCGCAGCTGTCTCAGGTGAAGCCTCCAATGTGTGTTTCTTTCCCCATCATTGCAGGAACGCTGTTCTATGAAACTCTCACTGCTCCTGTCCAGGTGCCAGCCTGCCCCTCTGCACCCGACCCGCTGCCAAGCCACCAGGGCCACACCGATGTAGAAGGCCTGCCAGAGAGCTGCCCACGCTGTAATGTTTTTTACACAGACTTTGTGGTATTGAGTAGTGCTGCGGTGGTACAGCTCGAAAGCCAAACAAGAGGCACGACAAATGCCTTGTGGCACGAGTCAAGGAGGTTACGTGTCACAGCATCTAACATTAGAACAGTGCCAAAAATGCCACATACTCCCCATGAGAGGGCAGTACTGTCGCTTACAAGCAGTACATTTCGGGGGAACGCTGCAACCAGGCGTGGCCAGCATTTCGAGCCAGTCGCACGTGCGCAGTTTGTGAGAGAGACCGGATTAAGTGTTTCTCTATGTGGAACAGTTGTCTGTGCAGAGCTGCCTTTTCTCTCTGCTACTCCCGACGGTATTATTGAGTCTTGTAATGCCATTTTAGAAATTAAGTGTCGCGACACAAACGATTGCAAAGCGCTGATAGCACGAGGAGGCTACGAAGTGAAAGGTCAAGGCGACAATTTTTTCTTGGACCCCGAGCACGACAAGGGGTTTTACAGTCAAGTGCAGTTCACGATGCTATGTGCTAAGAAGACACTCTGTTTTTTTACGTATGGTCACCCTGCTCTGTAGCATCATTCACAGTGAATTTCAATGAGATGTTCATCATGCAAAACAGGGCTCGCCTGACGAAGTTTTTTTTTTCTTCAATGTTGCCATACCTCGAAGAGAAGTACAGGAATGGTTCGCACCAACTGTCCTCAGACTACAGGCGGTTGACACAAATGTAATGTAACAGCATATATGCATCCCAATGTGTACTACCATATTTTCGGTACTATAGTCCGCATACTATGCATGTTTGCCCCAGTTTGTGATGAATGAAAAAATTGACTTATGAACTCGAATAGCATCTTTCTCATTTGGCAACCAAATCTGCGAGAGCTGCTTCACGCAAAGTATTAAGTATGTATGTGCAAGTTCTTTTTTTTGTTGGGTCCAATTAATTTCTCGCTGCCTAAAAGTTGACTTTACTTGTAACACCGTGTTTTTTGTTGAATGCCGTATTATTCCGAGAGATGCCCTACCCCTTGTCTAGAAATTGCACTGTTCAGTATGGTGACCTGCACAGGAATGGGGTAAGCTGCGGGGAGAGGTAGGGAGTAATGTGTACTGGAAACTAGTTATTGGTGGTTAAGTTGGTCTTTGCTGCAATAAGAGGTTTCACAACCCATTGAGTGAACATAGCATCATGAAGGTCAGAAATAGCTAGGTTCACCAACCCGACCACAAATAAAAACTTGTTTAGAAGTCTGTAACTGGCCTTGCTTCGACAATGTTTTTCTTTTTCCGATCGCACATAGAAGGTTAGCCCACCCCTTATTTGCCCCCAATTTGCTCTTGAATTTCGGTTTGGCCAATTTAAGTTCTATACTATGTGTTCATTTATATTGTACACCTTGTGGTGCTGTAAGCATGCAAGTTTCTATGCCTTAAAAGTATGTACCCCTTTCGTTTCTGCAACCCACATCATCAAGTGATGGCTTGTGAAAATAAATCAATTGCTTTGTGTGACCTTGCTGTTGCGTAGTTGAGTAGCCAGCAATATGAAAAACCAGTTTTGGGCATGCCCTAGAAAGAAACTACTAGGGAAACAGTATGTTATAGGCAATTCCTAGGAAAGAAGTGTTCTTTATCCATACATGACATTCATGATTTTACAAGTAATACACAGGAGAGACAAAAACTTTCATATAAAAGTGTGGCTTGTACTTCTCTTGTCCATCTGCACCACATTCCTAATCAGTTGTGCATGGTCATGCTCAGTCTATTGCACGGTACCAGACCGTACACGAATCTCAGGGTGTCTGCAGTGGCAGCCATGCCAGACAGCTCAGTCAATAAAAGCCATGCACACAGACGGGGAACGAGTACCAAGCCTCATTAGGCGACTTCCAACAATGCCTTCAGCACAAGGTCTATAACTGCATCACGAAAAATGTTGGGGTGTCCGAGACTGTGCTTCCTCTTCCATTCATTCACAACTGACAGTTCTCCTAGTTATGTGACATATTTAAAGACAACAGTCCAAATAAATATTTATTTTTCCCAGAAACATAATTTATTTGCTCTAGAACAAGTGGATAAAAATAATGGTACAGGACTGAAAACAACATATGTACACCAATGAGATGCTATGGCACACTTGGGAATTACATCGGTGCAAAGGTGGAAATAAGTAAATATCGGTTCCACTCCTAAAACTCAAAATATGTTTGCATCTCAAATGTAGTAAAAAAAGACAAAAACAATCCTTTTCAACAATAATTCATTTTGTGCCGTACCTGTCCCGTCCCGTCAGTAAACAAATTATGTTTTTCACAAGTTCAGTGTCCCTTTGAAGGGCACGCTGCAGTGATTTCACAGCAGATAAGCTTCCAGGACAGTCATTAAGCTTCAGGCTGGAACAACCTGGTGTGCTGGAGAAGCCCATGCAACATTTGTCCGCGTTATCTTTGACAGAGGGAGACAGCAATCATTTATTACAAAGAATGAGTCCGAAAAACTCAAGTTGCAAATATTGGGACAGGAGAGACTGATTGTCAGATTGTTTAGTGGACACCAATCAGAATGAGTGCTTAACAGGGTACTGGTGCTCCTAACGGCCCAAAACTATGATATGTACACATCGCGACACTGTTAGCGCGGAAACAACATCGGTGCATTTTTGCATTTTACTTCTAAACAGTATTTGCGATCACGAAATTTTATCGCTTACATTATAGAACTAAATTAGCTCTTTCTGTAGCAACCATAACTTGGATGACATCTCTTGGTTTCAAAGAGAAAAACTGGAAAAACCGGCGAAAGCTTGTTCGCGCTAACAGCGTCGCGCTCTGTACCACCTCAAAGTACTGGAAACGGACCTGATCTCCGATCAGAAGATCCCGATCCTTGCTTCAAGAAATTCCTTGGTAAAATGAAGCTAGCCGACATGACTCGGTGATATCTGGCACTGTGCACAGAAGGGCACAACCGCGGTGGTAAATAAAAAGACAACAAAGATTATGCCTGACTAAGCCAGTCAGTGCGGTCTATGTCTTCAATTTGGAACATTGTCCCTGACAATGACTCAGGCGATGTGCCTGGCATGGATTATCACAACTGGCAACGAGCGATACATAATGGACGCGCACGTCTTATCTGTTTGTCCCGCATCAACTCCAGCAGCCATGCCTGCCATTGGGAAGGTAGAACCGTTCAACTCTGCTACGTCGGACTGGACCGAGTATCACAAACACGTGGAATTATACTTTGCCGCGAACGACATCGCCGCAACGATGAGGACTGCCGTGTTTCCGACGTGCTGCGGGTCAGAAACTTACTCGCTGCTGCAGAGCCTGCTCACCCCTACGAAGCCTGCCGATACAACATTGGCTGTGATGTTCGAAGCTTTGAACAAGCACTACTCGCCGAAGGTATCGTAGGTGGTGGCGAGCTTCAAGTTATTTTTTCTCGATCGGCGGGACGAAGAGCCGGCCAACGATTACATCGCATCGCTTAAGAAGCTTGCCGACGACTGCAAATTCACATCGTTTCGGTAGCTGATGCTACCGAAACGATGTGAAATTATGTGCTCGGCTGGCTGAAGCGACGCCTGTGCAGGCCTGGGAGTGTGCAAATGTTGTAGAGACTAAGCCGACCAGACAGCAGGCAAGTGGTTCTTGCTTCCGCTGCGGGGGTAATCATCTAGCACACCAGTGTCGTCACGTGGGCAGCATCTCTTTCAAGTGTGAGCAGAGAGGGCATTTAGCACAACTGTGCAGATCAAATACATCTCAAACGGAAAAGCAAGACAGAGGAGTGGATCGAGTCCTGTCCACAATGTGGATGACGAGCTGGCAGCGTACGACCTTTGGGTGCTTCAAGCGACCAGACCAGAGCCAATGCGTGTCGAAGTTGCCGTCAACGCATGCGAGTTGGATACCGGTGTCAGCGTGTCAGCCATCAGCAAGAGGAAGTATCCAATTCCTTCCGACGCTGGCGCTGTACACAAAAGGGCGCCACCATAGTAAATAAAAAGACGACAAAGACGACGCCTGACTGGGCCAGCCTGTGCGGTCTACGTCCTCAATTTAGAATGTTGCCCCTGACCTTGACTCGGGCGATGAACTTAGCGTGGATTATTACGCTTGCAACAAGCAACGAAGCAACGTTCAGCTTCTTATCGGCTTGGAGCATCACTGGGACCTTGTGACAGGAAAATTCAAACCATTCGAGGAAAAGCTCGGAGCAGACGAGAACACCTTGGAACGGATTATCCCAGACCTTGGGAGGGGCAATGCTTCATGACGCACATTGCATGCAGACGACAGCCCTGAGAACATTGGTGGTGGAATCTGAAACTATGAACTGCTTGGAACGAATCTGGAGACTGGAGTCAATCGGAGTGACCGACAAGGAGGAGGCAACTCTGCAAAAAGAATGGACGCTTGGGTCATTCAAAGAAAGCAGCAAACAAGTTGGTTTCAGAAACAAAGTTGATGTTCCCCGAAAACCAAACGTCAGTCTTGATGATAAAAGGGAACCAGCGGAAAATGTCAGACCCATCTCACAAATTGTCTTCAAGGAAACACCACACCTGCTTCTTTAGTATGGCACTGCAATGAGACAGTAATGCTGCTTGGCAGAAGCGGTAACGATGATAGTCGACAAGAAGCCGTCCTACTCCATGCTACATGAGGTGGTGCTCAGGAAGTTCTGCATTTGACTTTGAACTTATTGAATCAGCTTCTCATGTTAGTTGGCACTGTGTTAGACCGCATCATTTTGGTGTGCGATAAGTGGTGCTTTCAAGTTACACAGACCAGCACACACAAAAACCATGTCGTTAATAGTTTTGCGAGATGCTATGGGCAAAGCAGACTTAAACATACGATACGTTTTGATGCGGTTAATGGCCCTTTCCACGTGGATCCGCACAGACGCAATACGTCGAGTCTTAGTCACCTCAGTCTCCGACAGTTGGGGCTTTCCTGAAAGAAAAAAGTAAATATTGATAGTTACAAAGTCTGGTAGGAGTATGCCACTGCATCTCTTCCCACTCTTCTCATACAAGCGAGGTATACCAAATGAGAAAACCACCAACTGAGCAGAACCCACCACCAATTTTGTCTATCCAACGAGTACCTCAGAAAACTGGAAGGGGGATAAAAAACCTGTGCCGACTTAAATATAACTAAATATGTTGGCATAGTTTTATGCCAATGAGCTTTCCTGTCATTCTTGCTGCTTGCATACAGGCAACACTTTAATCCCAACAGATATGTTCCTCGGATGCCCAAAGGCCATTTATAGGAGGTTTGAATGTCTTCAGATGTCTGCAGGAATAAGTGCTTTACCTGTGTAGCTACTCATTAAACCGAGCATATGTTGATCATGCAAGGAAATTGTGGCATGCTTTCTACAAAGCATTCTCATGCAATGCTTATGCACCATTTTCAATTACACTCTTGGAAGTATCCACTCGTAGAACAGCCAGACTGCACATGGGAAAAAAATGGGGTTAATGGTGAAATATTCGAGGATGCACTGTTTTCCAAAAATATCTTGGCTGCATAAAGGTTATTGTTGCTAATTCCTTACAAATATTATACACCATTACACATGGTTATAACAGCAAAATTTAATTTAAAAGTTTAACTGGTCCATGCCACACATTTGTATGATTTATTAGCTTATTTGTACTTGTCTATTTTAAATGCCCAATAACGGCTGGAGCCGACGTATTGGTGCACTTGTAAGCTACAACACAGAATACATATAAATACAAACAAGAAATGTTACATCAATTCACATATAAGCAGGAATTGAACAGTTATGAAGCATAAATGCTATTTCAGAACATGATGCAAGCACTCCTGAAATTGAGGTAAGTTAGTGTTGAAATTTAACATATCCAAATTTAGATTGAAATTAGTTGTCATGTAGTATCCAAAGCATTTCACAACATAAGAGTAGCTTTTTCGAAACAGCCAATTTACCATACCCCTCGTGAATGCAGGCACATTCAACTTGATCCCCCTGGCCTCCAAGTGAGCTTCGAGTGCAAAGCCTCGATCAGCCATGATTTCGTCTCCTCTCTGTAGGAAGTCCTCAACCCCGCAGGTCCGAACGATGTGCTTATCAGAGGCTCTCCCTCCGTAAACATCAGAAACATACATGAGATGCCCATTAGGTGCAATCACAGTAAGAAACTTTAAAGTGTTTGCAGCCTTATATGCACTGTACGTTTGCGCACGGGCCATTAACTTCCGTGGCCTCTGCAAGGTGAGTTCTGCGCAACCGAAGATACACGTTGTCCTGCCATAGCCATTCTCTACAAAAGATGCTGGCATGGTGCTCTGAATGCGTACACGTGGCAGCCAGACCACGATATACGTCATAATCTTCTTTAAGATTCCAAGTATCTTATCGAAGATAGCCCAAATGCGAGTAACAGATATGGAAAATCGCCTGGCGAGATCACCATAAAGGAGGCCCAGACGTAGCCGCATTAGAGAGAGGAGTAGTTGATCCTCAAGAGGGATTCGTGAGTTGGCTGTTGTCATTAAGGATACCATTTCGACTAGAGACAAAAATGCATCCCTTGAAATGCCAGTGTAAAACTGAATGTCAGCGTCTGACATCGTTAGCGAAACTGCAGCTTTAGATGGCTCCTTCGTGCAGTAGTCGTGGTCAGCTGCTTGCCCGGCGTCTGGGCTCTTCGTTGTTACCTGAATGGGCAAAGTGAGACCACACATACTACTTACAAAGAATAGTAACTCATGCTGTTGCTTCAGTGCTCAGTATATTAAAACCTAGTTGGGCAATACATTACCTGCTCAAAACTTGAAGACCAAACTACAATGATAAGCTACACAAATTCCACTTGTTTCTGCTCAAACCCGGTGAACAGGGTACATCTCTCACATGCATAAATTTGTAGAGAAGACAGGAACTTCTGATGTCAAATATTTTCATCAACGTCTCACTTCTTTTTGAGAAGGGGTATTCATGCAAATCGCAGTGATGTGATTGCGTGCCAATTACGCCAAAAGGCTAACCCTGCTAAATTTTGCCAAGCCTGCGCCAAAGGACCAATTTTGGTCGCCTTTGAAAAACAAAACTAAACTTGAGCACACATGAGCTAGGTGGTGCAAGCAGCTGCCCGACTCAAAGTACCATCCATCAATCGCTCATCCAGTTCCGTTGCATGGCTTTTCCCGCCACCTCTTGTCTTGCGTTTTTTTTTTTTTAATTTTTTCAATGATAGACATGGGCGTGTGTGGACTCTCCGACGCTAGCGTGCTGGGGACCAGCCATGCCGTCATGCTGTTAAACGAAACCATGTTTTTGCGCGGTAGGAGTTAAGTTTACGGGCTGAAGCACTCGCTTCTAAAAGCAACGGCCGTGGCCAAAGCATATGTGGTCCCTGCTTGCCAGTCACCGTCGTCGCGCAACGTCGGGTGTTGCCGTCCCCACGTCGCTGCAAATACAGTAAAACCTCGTTATAACAAAACGGGATATAACAAACTAATGGATATAACAGAGCAATCATAATTCCCCTTGCTTGCTAATAGTGGGAAGAAATGGACATTGGCTATAACAAACTAATGGTTATAACGAAATAATTACGACCGCTCCTTCAACTTTGTTATGACGAGGTTTTACTGTATGCTGCTTTCTAAACTGAAACGTAAGGACTGCCGCATGTTCATCAACATTCCTGTTCAAGTTTAATACGGTACTACGGAAATCTCTCTAGCTCAGAGACTGCTGTGTCAAAGTATTGATTACCTAGGTTTCTCTCGGTAGGCTTTCATTTCAAGACGGATCCCGGTACGTGAAAAATCTGCCGCGAAAGAAAGTTAGTGAAGTGAGCTAAAGCAAAGAAGGCAATGTCTGCACGCTGAACCAGCACAGCGCGCTTGTTTGTCCCGATTTCAGTTCAGCGCCCCAAGGACTTTTTGACCCTGGCTCACGGTGTCTTGCATCGATGCGATGAGGTTGTTTTTTCATGCGTTTAGCTTGTATACCTCGCCTGCCGGCCTTGCAAGCACGTGCCGCTGGACTGTTTTTTGTCGTATGCTGGACAGTTACATTTTGCATACAATTTTGGGAACCATGTTGGCGACGGAGTGGAGTGGCATGGTTTAGATCGAACAGCCATCTCCGCTCGCATGAGAATTTTGCATTGTACGGCAGTAGTTACGTATTTGATCAGTCCGAGTCTGCTTCCATTTATTATATTACTAGTCAAGCTAATGCTGTTATATTTACTACTAAGCTGGTCATTTTCGGATTTTAATATGTGGAGTTTGTTTGTTATTTACCTGTAGCGGGTACATATATATTGCTACGATAAGAAAGTGTAAGAGAAAGACGATGACGGGAACTGAGAATGGGAAGGCTGGACTAAGTGACTGAGGAGTGACGTCGTTCAAGACGTTCAGACATGCGAGCACTGCCAGTTCCGGGAGACATCTACTACTAAGTTCGAGCTAATTGGAATTGACTTTCTCAGACCTTTTCCGAAGTCTCGGAGCAGAAATCGTTATGTCATAGTCGCAGTTGCCTACTTAACCAAATGGGTAGAGGCCCTAGCGGTGCCAAATGCTACTGCAGATTTCCTAGAAGAGTTTATTGATGTCTACATTGTTCTCAGACATGGCCCGCCACGCGCAATAATTTCAGACCATGGTACACCGTTCATGTCTCACCATTTTAGAAACTGTCTGGCGAGACATGGCATGCGACCTTCTCCGACATCCGTGTACCATCCTCAAACGAACAATCTAGTTGAGAGGAACAACTGTACACTTACAGATATCTTGTCTGCCTATGTAAACTCCACGCATATTAATTGGGATAATTTTGTCCCACACGCCATGTTCGCACTGAACACATCACAGGAAGAAACCACGAAGGAAGTACCGTTCAGATTCTTATATGGTCATGACGTGACGCTGCCTACTGAGACAAGGCTTGGGGTGAACGGGACACAATATTGCAGGGACACTCAACAGGCTTCTCTTGATGAAATTCATAGACAGGCACGGGACGCCATTCGGCGAAGTCAGGAAGAGACTGGCAATATGTCAGAGGCCGGTATCCATAATGTGCACGAGTTTCAAACTGGAGATAAAGTTCTGGCGAAACGGACCTTGCGGTCTGTCTCTTGGTAGACCGCAAGGTCTGCCGAGAGACAGACCTTGGGTTCGATAAGGCCGAGGGCCTTATTGAGTCTTGGAACGGGATGGGCGTGCCACCTACTTCGAGGACCTCACTGATGGACGACCTCCCAGCACACACCGCTGCTTTCCTGAGCATGTATCACATCTCAAGCTATACATCCCACGAGCGCGCCAAGTTAAGTTCCGTAAAGAATGAGAACATCTTTTGCAGACGGACTACGATCAACATCACATTAACTGTATTTTTAAAAGAGATTACCACTTTTGTTTCTTTTTTTAGTGGGAGGGGGAGAGTGCTACGATAAGAAAGTGAAGGAGAAAGAAGACGGGAACTGAGATTGGGGCGGGTCGACTGAGTGACTAAGGAGAATTGGGCCACTTTCGCTGCTCCAAAACATGGTTTTGGCTGCTCCAAAACGCCTTAGGCCAATCACATCACTGAAATCGCCATATGAAGGGAAATTCTACATAGATTGAATTCAGTTGTGCTAACTGATTCAAACAGCTGATGAGGCTGAAGTTCATTGTCTGTCGCAGAAGTCCGTGCCAGGGACCGCTGTTTTAAGGGGGATGTGAACAGTCGCTGACACTGGACAACACAGGGTGAATCGACAAGCAACCGCGACTGTCTGCTTACTGTGCTGGATAGCGTGGAGGTTCCTCCCCCCACCGCGACTGTTGGCGTCCGTGGCCCATTTGCAGCAGCAGTGCTTGCTGGGGACTGTTGTGTCAAGAAAGAAGCAAAGTCATTGATACCGCACTGTACAGAACAAGCTAAGAGGCAAGTGCAAAAGTCTGCCTACTACTTTGGGTAGCGGAGCGACTCCTGCAACAGGTGGTGTATGTTGCCCGATGCTTGTTGCAAAAGGGCCTGCTGGGGACTGCTGGGCAGGGAGAAAAGCAGAGTTATCAACACCGAACAATGCAGAGGGAGCCAATAAGTCAGCGCAACTGTTTCCTTACTGTGCTGGGTAGCCTCCCAGGCGAAAATTTCTAACTGGGACCAGTTGGCACCTCAACTGGTTTCAACTGGGGCTAACTGGTACCAACTGGGAAGCAACTGGGACCAATAGGAGTCCAACTGGGACCAGCTGAGGGGTCAACTGGTTTGAACCATTCCCAGTTGGGAGTCAACTGGTTTGACTTCCAGTTGGGAATGGAGTGAACTCAGACCAGTTAGGAACGTAACTGGTTGGAGCGATTCCCAGTCGGACTTCAAATGCCTTTCCCGTTCCCAGTTCACACGGGGCAACAATTTTGACAAGTTGGGGGTGTATTGACCTTTGCTAATTAAGAAAACTAAAAACACTTACATTTTTAAATTTATACAAATAGGGAAATTTTTAATTACTGGGGTACATTTTTATATTTATAAAAATAATATAAAAGTTTTAATTAATAGAATATTTTTTTTAATTAGAAAATATAATTAGTGACAAAATGTGTTCACCTAAATGAACATTTAGTGCATCATAAAAATATATTAAAACATTTATTTAAACACCTACAGTATTTGTTTTCTTTTTACTTTTAATAAATAAATTTATCTTTTGGCCAATCAGAGCTAGCCAGCCACCGTGGCACGCAGGTGCGGATTAATGGTACGCGCTGTCGACAGATAGCGCTGCCTATGCTGACGCCGCATGACGCCGGAGTCGGACGGACGCGGTAGAGAAGGGTCGCCATCGCCGAAGTTGGCGTCGTTATGAAAATGTCAAAACTACAGCTGCGCTTCTTTGGACCTAACTGCACACACACCATGGTGGCGGAAGTGAACTTCGGGGATGGAAAGATGCAGTTCAGCGATCGGAGGGCACCCAGGAAAGACCGGACGGAAGAAAACGCCGCGGAGAGCACAATGGCAAAAATGGCGGGAGGTCTACCTCGAAAATGTACGACTGTTGTGACAGAGATTGCAAGGTGGGAGCGCTACCGCATCCTATCAGGACTTCACCTGCGCAACGCGGGATCACGGGTGAGCACCTTTCTTTATGCGATGGGGAGAGAAGCTGAGGACGTCTTCACTAACAGACGCCAGCGGCTGATCTTCCTTCATCTCACGAATACTACTTCTGAAAAAGCGATTCAACCGTCGCAACCAAGTGGCTAAACTCGGAGCGTGTACATCACCGAATCTATTATTTAGTTTCATTCTTCAAGTTTTTGACAATAAAGTCTTATCAACCTTCCATTTTGTGCCGTGTTTCATTGTTGCTGAAGTTGGTACCAGCGGTAACTGGGACCAACTCCAACTGGGACCAGTTGGACAGCTCCAACTGGGACCAGCTGCAACTGGGAATTGTTCCATAAACCAGTTGCAACTGGGACCAATTGGTCCCAGTTGAAAATTTTTGCCTGGGCTACAATTTCCCCCCATAATCATAGATACGGTCGATTGAGGTCCAACCCCTGTGGCAGGAGTGCGTACCGGGAACTGATGTGCACAAAGAAAAGTGAACATTTATCAACACTGGACGGCATATTGGGAGCCGACAAGTCAGCACAACTGTCTTCTTACCGTGCTGGGTACCCTACCAGTTCCCCCCACAATCGTGAATGTTGTCACTTGAGGCCCACCGTTTGGGGCAGGGGTGCATTCCGTAGGCTGCCGTGGCAAAAGAAAAGCAGAGCCATTAACACTGGACAGCGCAGCGCATGCCGGCAAGCAATTGCAACTGTCTGTTTACCGTGCTGGACACTCCCCCTCCAGTCATAAATGTTGGTGAGTGAAGCTTGTCTGTGGCAGGAGTGCATGCCAAGGACTGCTGTTTTGAGGAAGATATGGACAGTCGCAGACACTGGGCAACACAGGGCGAGCTGAGAAGTCATTGCGACTGTCTGCTTACTGTGCTGGATAGCGTAGGGGTTCTTCCCCCCACCGTGACTGTTGGCGTCCGTGGCCCATTTGCAGCAGCAGTGCTTGCTGGGGACTGTTGTGTCAAGAAGCGAAGTCATTAATACCGCACTATACAGGACAAGCTGAGAGGCAAATGCAAAAGTGCTTACCACTCTGCGTAGCTGAGTGAGCGCAACTGTTGGCGTCTGTGGCCTAGCAATTGTTGCACAGGGGCTTCGTGCTGGGGACTGATGTGCATTGAGAAGAATGAACAGTCATCAACAGTGCACCACACAAAGGGAGCCGAGAAATGAGCGCAACTGTTGCCTTACCGTGCCGGGTACCCTACCAGTTCCCCCCACAATCGTGAATGTTGTCACTTGAGGCCCACCGTTTGGGGCAGGGGTGCATTCCGTAGGCTGCCGTGGCAAAAGAAAAGCAGAGCCATTAACACTGGACAGCGCAGCGCATGCCGGCAAGCAATTGCAACTGTCTGTTTACCGTGCTGGACACTCCCCCTCCAGTCATAAATGTTGGTGAGTGAAGCTTGTCTGTGGCAGGAGTGCATGCCAAGGACTGCTGTTTTGAGGGAGATATGGATAGTCGCAGACACTGGGCAACACAGGGCGAGCTGAGAAGTAATTGCGACTGTCTGCTTACTGTGCTGGATAGCGTAGGGGTTCTTCCCCCCACCGTGACTGTTGGCGTCCGTGGCCCATTTGCAGCAGCAGTGCTTGCTGGGGACTGTTGTGTCAAGAAGCGAAGTCATTAATACCGCACTATACAGGACAAGCTGAGAGGCAAATGCAAAAGTCTGCTTACCATTCTGCGTAGCTGAGTGAGCGCAACTGTTGGCGTCTGTGTCCTAGCAGTTGTTGCGCAAGGGCTTCGTGCTGGGGACTGATGTGCATTGAGAAAAACAAACAGTCACCAACTGTGCACCACACAAAGGGAGCCGACAGACAAGTGCAACTGTTTCCTTACCATGCTGGGAAGCCTACCAGTTTTGCCCCCAATCGTGACTGTAGGCGACTGAGGCCCAATGTTTGTGGAGGCACTACGAGCCAGGGATTGCTGCGCCGAGAGAAAAGTGAACAGTCAATAACACTGCACAACCAATACAGAGCAAACTGAGAGGCAAGTGCAAATGTCGGCTTACCGTGCTGGATAGACAGGTAGTTCTCAAAGCAGTTGATGACTGAGACCCAACATTTGTAGCGATGCTTGCCAGGGGTTTCTAACACAGTGTAACAACAATTTTGAATGTAATTTAGCACTTTTGAATGTTTATACTCGGGACAGAAATAATTCGAACTGTTTAAATAAATTGCCCTAGAAGGATGCCAACCAAAGTAAGAACTTGACTACATTGTGTTTGTTCAGAATATGTCTATGCAACTTACCTTGCCTCCTTGAAAGCATGAGGACGAAAGCTGTGGGGCGTTTTGGTTGAGTTTCTACAATGAAAGAAGAGACTTTAATGAAGCCTGTATAGACCCTTTTGCTGTTTACAAACATGAGCTGCCTCCTGCGTCCCAAGCGACTTCCGATCGTTCCGTGCTCGCGAGCCTGTCGAGCCTGCTTATGTCACCAGTGCTAGAAAGCACAAATGCTACACGTACATCAAACTTGGAGATTTAATGAGGGCTCTCGGCTGGACAATCTAACGTCTTAAACAAGAGAATTTGGTTTACAAGGATATTCGAAAACGTTCAACCCATCTCGCGCTTCTGCGTTCTCTTGGCGTTCACTTGGAGAATTGGTGGTTAAACGTTTCTTTGTTCATTCTTTTTATGAACCGGAAGTTCTCTGGGACGTCAAAAGAATGGAGCACCGCCTGGTGGTGTTTGCCGCTCTTCACAACTGGTACCTGCATCTTGAGCGGTGGCACATAGACTCTGTCAAGCCGCCTTCGTCCTACGAGAACCTGCAGAAAATTTCACCGGCGTGATTAAAGACGAATCAGAATATGTGACAAAATATATGATTAGGGAGTTCGCATAGCTTCACAGAGACACGCTTCATCGTCGCATGTTAATTTCGTCAACGTTTTGACGTTTCAGTGAAACTCGTTGGACGAACCGCACGCAGTAGACACGTTTCGCCGACACTTTTTTTTTTCGCTGGGTGATTTTGATTTGGTGGTTACTCATGTCGCTTGACTGTAGTACGGCTAGCAACATCTTCTAGAGTGCAAAGCTGGGTGGGACGGCGAAGCAATCGCCGCAGAGAATGGGAAGCCAGCCGTAAGCGGTGCTGCGCTCGTGGCCCGCGGATCATACCGACAAGCCACGCTCCCAAACAGATGGTCTGCCCTGGCTTTGCTTCTCACAGAAGAAATTAAATAAAATCTCAGGCTCGAGCGTGAGGCAAGCCTCATCGGAACCACTAAGGGTTCGGTTTCTGCGAGCCAGGCTAGCAATCAGGGGAAGGCGAAAACTAATGCCAGCGGTCGCCTCGGCCGTCGCTCCCGCTTGTCCCCCTACGCTCGCCTCACCCGCCGGTGGTCACCTCAACCACAAATTAACAATGACCTCTCAATCTGCTGTTGAAATGATTGCCCCTCACAAGCAGAGACGCTCAGAATACATTTAAAAGAATAGCACATGCTATAAAACGATGACATACCTTGCGGTGGTAACCTAACCGAAGCATGGGCACTGGGTTGCATTCGGTTCGCTTGCCGTCGATGAAGTGGTCCGAGCACACTCTAGATGACGAGTTTGGCACAAAGCCCTCGCGACTGATGCTCGCAGTCCACTTGCGTCGCAGATCGGGTTCAGTCGGGAACGCGTGAAGTACAAATACATTGCATCCGCACTCGCGCTGCAGCTTCTCGTGCTCGTCGCACCACTTTCCGCGATTCTGTTTTCGCTTCGTGAAACTGTTAGAACACCCGAAGACAACGCAGTGGTATCCGGACGACCGTAGATTCTCCGACATGTTGATTTGGCACAGAATAAACCTTCAGAATCAACTCACTCCCGACATTGCAACTTCTAAACGTACCGTGATACACAGGTAAATACACCCACTAGGCCTACTCGCCCATACCCTCCGCTGTTGCAAACACTGTGCGCCCGTGATAATCTGAATGGTGTCTGGGTCGAGGGTGCGGGCGCGCTGGGTTGAGGGTACGCGGAAAAGGTCTATACAAGAAGTGACTTTGAGTTCCAGTTTCATGAAACTTGCACAAATCTTTTATATACATTTATTCAGATGAGGTCATTGATAAAAAGAGCGATCGGTCACACAGTAAAAGGGAGGAGAAACTATATACAGCATTTTACATAAGCGTACAAAGTGGTATCATATTAGAGACTAATGATTTGAGAAAAGATGATGCAGTGTGAAGTTGTACCTTCCGGTATATTTTACATCTAGAGTAAAATAAATAACTTTACTTCCACACACAAAAACAAAGATATAATAGTAAGATATTTAGGTTGGCTGTGTATTTACGATTACAAACAATTTCAGGTGACGGATGCCATAGTGCCTAACTGGAGCAGCTTCGATGCTCTCGGTGTATGAATGAATCGTGGCAAGCCGATATATTTTATCCTGCTCGAGGATAAGATTTTGGGATTTTTTTTATAGTGATCAGATAAAAATTATTAGTAACCACCAACAAAAAAAGTAGGTTAAATACCCCGTGAAGAAAAATGTGATAAATAAGATGTCCCTGCATTCAAAATGAGCAGTCCTTGGGGAATCAAATTCGGCACTTTACGCTAAGGTTTTCCTCGCTGTACCCATTTAATAAAGTTGCTTCCAAGCAGATCCGACTGTCCGTGCTACATATACGTCACAGGTCCCTTCTGTTGATGACTTGCTGAGCCGCCACGCGTGCCAAGACTGAATGCCAGGGAAGGCGCGCACCGTCAGCCACTCTTCTTTTTTTTGTTCACGATACCGAACAACCTCATTTTCGTCCAGATATACAAGATGCACGCCTTTCAGTTTCTTTGATAGAACGCTCACCATTGTCCTGGCCGTCTGAATTGCGCTTACTGAACGTTCTCTCAGGTTGTTCAGCGTGGCCTGGTGCTTCACGAGTCCGCCAACTCCGTCACATGCATTTTTCCCATGTCCAGATGCAGAAAATAACCACTGGGCTTGTGGGCAATCGTCCTTTGCAAATTGGTGAAGCTGGTAGCGATTCTTGAAATGACTGGCGGCGCCGTCACTTACGTACGTCACGTACGAGTATACCGCAACGTTGTCTTCAACCCACTCCTTCACATTTTCTAGAGCCAAGCAAGCGTGAGCGGCGTCGTGACACAGGTCCTCACTGATGATGGCAAAGCTGTCTGTAGATTTTCTTGTCGTCACTACACATGTAAATATCGAAACTTGTTTTTTTTTGTTCCAGTGATATGCTTGAACTTCGTCAGGAAGCACGACGGCCCAGTTTTCAGCAAAGTCAAAATGAAAGACAATGCTCCCGCGTTGCATTACTTTACCTTGCGCTTTACCTTGCGTTTGCCGGATATGGTTGTGAAGTACCCAACTTCCAACCGTCACTTGGATGACTTTTAGGAAAGTCTCAGGTTCTAAAGTTTTTTTCACAAGGTCGCCGGACTCCCATGTTGCAAGCACAATCTCTTCATCCTCCGGGATATCAAGTTCCTGGAGTGTAAGAAACTGGCCTTTTGGGCAGTGATCACAGTCTCCTTGAAGGCACAGTTCTGTTGCTAGGTCGCACAGAAATGCCGAGTTCATTTCACCAGTGTTGAATGTTGAGCCTGTAACGTTCTCTAGAGCGGCAATACAAAGATAATAATTGGCGCAGCGCACACAAACGCACACTTCCTGGTGTGGAATACATTGGACCCATCTAGGGCGCAACGAATAAAATTTCGTTAGCCCAACGCCGGAATCGGGATGCTTGTCTTTGTATATATGGAAGGCCTCTCGTATTGAGCGTGTCATGAAGCGCTTTGGCACGAACGTTTTCTCTCCGTTGAGCATGACAGAGATGACGTCTTTCTGGTTGGGACTTTGGCGCGAACATTGTAGCTCGTCTTTCGTGAAGTACTCTAGGGCAGCAGACAGGTTCTCAGGGCTCACCTTGCACCTCGTGTAAGGATCCGGCTCATACCACACGCCATGCTTTTCCTTGAGTTTTCGGGATTTACTGATGAGGTACATTGAGGCCTGTGGAATCATCTTTTGAACCCCATTCTTCGTCAGTGTTGACGGCAGGAGTGTAAGCAGTTGACAACGTTCCCGGAGAGAGGTGGCGGTTTCAAAGGCCTGCCGAAAGTTGTCCACCCACTCAGTGCATGTGGAGCATGTTGGTTCGGACGACCCCGATGGTGCGTCCCTGTCGTACGCAATACGTAGCCTTGAGCGTATATTCTTGACAGCAACCTGCTCCAGTTCTGTCTGCTTTCTGTTGACATAGGCAGGCCTGTCCCGACTTCTTACGACGCTTGGTTGTCTCAGCGGCGACACATCTGTAGGTAGTATGCTGCGATTTAGATCTTCAATTGCTTCTTCAGCTGGCACAAATATGTCAGGGCACTGCTCTGAGCTTCGCATTGAGATCTCCTTAGTGATGTGCATGAAGCAATGGTAGCACAGGTAATCCGTCGCACTCACTTTGGTGGAACAGTCAGGCGGAAGAATTTGCTTCAACGAGTTTAGGTCCAACTCGACAACACTTCGAAAATTCCGCTGCTTTGGTATAGTATTTTTGTGTTTGCAAAAGTAATCTGCACAAAACACTCGTTCGGAGCTCCAGGACGTCTTCATAATGTATACATAAATAATAGAAATTAAACCCCAACTGATGGCATATAATTGCCAATTGAAAGAACTACTGGGTGCACAAGTGACAAGTCCGAGGCTGAGGAGCTCACTCACTGCAAACGTACATTTGAAAAGAGAGGTCACAACTGAGGCTGTCGGCAAAGCTTGATCCACGTCAAAGGAAGAAAGAGGGAAAGTCTCCAGACAAAAAATTGTGGTCAGCGGCCTTCGAAAAAGACTTTCCGGAATCGCACTGTCGTCCCTCCACGTGCTGATATGAAAGCACCCGAGCTTCTACCACGTGGTTCATGACACAGCCTGAGCCATGTCGGCGACCGGTTCGCGAGGGGTTGGCGGTGGGGTTACGTTGATGGTCACTCGGATTAGCCCTTGCTGTACTGAGCTACCGCCTGCAGTGCCTTATCGCCGGCTGGTGTCAACAACGAGAACACACACACCCTGTCCACACCAAAACTACAAGCGTTCACCGCACACGCGTCGCCGCCGCTTCTAAGCTTTTGTGAAATTGCTTTCTTTTGCCGCGGAGAACCGCCTTATCTTAACTACGCGCCTGAAATCCTTCCAGGCGGGTGTACACAATATCAAGCGTTTCGAGAAATGCCCGTGGAGTAGAACTATGGGAAAATTCGGAGCCCGCGATGTCGATATCGTCGCCGTTGTGTTAGTACGCCGTCGCGTACTGCAGTCCCCCGTTGGGGGAGGGGGGGGGGGGGGGCGGCGGTCTTACTACGATAACATGGCGACAGCGTTTACACTCTATGTATTTACGCGAGGCTCGAGTATTTGGGGATAATGCTGCCGGTTTGTGTGCCCCTTTGTGCCTGATATTATCGCCCGTGACGCCAGCGAGTGAGATGGCGACAGGCATGACTGCTTAGTAAACAGGCGTCGGCGGCCATGTTTTGCTGGTTGAAGCGAACCCCCTTGTCCTTGACAGCGAGCGGGGAAATGCGAAAAAAAGATTGTATCGGTCGTTTTGCCAGAACTAGCAACGAGTGTCGTCTGCGGTTTCCGGCAACTATTTTGCCATAATCGTGAGCTTAGCGAGGAAATGATTTTTGCTAGCCACAGAACACTACCACGCAGAAAGGGAATGCTTGAACATGTTTTTGTTCTGGATATATATCAGGGATATATATGAGAGAGAGAGAGAGAGATATGAAGGTAGAGCGGAAGAGGGAATAGCATATAGTGTCGCAGGAGAATAAAGTAAACAAAGTTCCGAGTGGCCGATGGCTGCATGATCTTATCTCGGATCACTAGTCCGTAATATGATACCTCTTTGTACACAGTAGTTTCTCCTTAATTTAAGTGTGTGAACGATTTCTTTAGTTATCATTGGCCTCATCTGAATAAAAATATATAAAAGATGTGTGTTGGTTTCATGAAACTGGAACTCAGAGTCAGTTCTTGTATAAAACACTGCTAAGTGTAGGCTTTGAAAAAGGACCCTACTTTGGGGAGTTGTATCTTCTTTCTCAATAAAATGATGCAACATGTTTTTAATGGAAATGAATGCCGAAATAGAGTATAACAGGTTACCTAAATTTAAAAAAAATCGAGGGTGGTGTTTTTTTTTTATTCGCATCGGAATTTTTCTTTGTTTGATTTTTTTTCCATGTTTGACTAAATATATCCTAACTATTGTATCACACAGATACCTTAGTTATTTTTTTAAATATTAGCTATATATTAGTAGAATAATATCTGCAAATTATATCATAATGATTAAATTATTTTATGAGATACAGACCTCCGAAGTTTGCCATTTGTCGTTCGAGCAGGCATGTTTGTCAATTTTTAGAAAAATAAATAAATTTTAAATAAATATGATTACTTTATATTACTAGCACGCTATACCCATAGTTTGCGCCTAAAACGTATTAGAGTTCTCCTAATGTTATCGCTTTAGTTATTCACTCTCAAACGGGCCCCCTCCATCAGTGCGCGTTAATGCAACTGTCCACCACCTCATGCCTTACGATTTTTCCTGTCCCCAAGTATTTTTTCTAGTCAAAACTAAGTTTGGATTCGTTCATACCAGACACTAGACAATAACATATAAAAACATCAGTTGATTTAAAAATGTCGACTAGCCATCCTTTGGTCGATCTTATCTGAAATCACCCTGGTATATATTGCTTGGTTGATGATCAAATAAACTTAGTTGGAAGTAAGCGCCAGTCCTGCTCTACGTGTGCCTTCATTTTGTCCTTGTCAAATTTGCGCTATTTTAATCATGTCTAGTAAGAACCAACTAGCCCAAACAAAAGTCGTTTTACAACATATTCCTGGAGACTTCGGATATACAATGCATCTTCCTGAACTACAGAAAAAATGGTTAATTCCTGTTGTCTCGTCCACTTTACTAATGCCCAAGTTTCTCGACACTATGTCTCAATAAACATGCGGTCTTTATGGCCAAAACGATGAACGCCTTCCAGTGGTGTCGCCACCAGAAGGCGTTAACGTGTTTGCCATTTAGTGTGGCAAAAACAAAGTCGACGCCCGCACCTCTTCCCTTCTCTGAGGGCGATTTGACAAGGGTAGACCCTTCCGGTGCACAAGAAAGAATGAGAGAATAGTATCCCTACAAATTCTCCCCCCCCCCCCCCCCCGCACAAAAATAAAAAAAAAAAAAAAAACGGAAATCTGGATCCGCCCCTGATTCAGTGTGGGCAATGAACAAGTTTACCCTTATAATTTTATGGCCGTTACTTTCAATACGGTGGTCGGCTAGCATGTTATCTGCTGCTTCTCGCATTCAGGTGCAGGGGTCTCTCTCTCTCTGAGTCACTGGTGTACGTGCTTTCAGTCGTACAATGTTATATACAATTACATGAATAATCGTGCAAACATAAATCCTAGGCCATACATATTTCTTGCATCTTCACAGTGTGACTCTTGAATTAAGTTAAAAATTAAACAAAACTAAAAGAAGAAACGATTTTGGTTGTTAGATTTAAGGTAGTGGAATCAGATTATTTCACAGCTGCAGAATAAAAAGCAATGTGGTATATATATATATATATATATATATATATATATAAATAGTCGATGAATGATAATTCTGGCTTTTGTTAATAGCACGTTTTCTGTATTTCTAGGCTTCCTCGAAAGGGCTGCACGCCTGGCAGTACGGTTTTGTTTATTCAGCATACGAGATAACCATGTTACTCGGTTCCTTCGTCACACCCAAACTGGTGAGATCTAAAGAAGTGCTCCCTCTTTCTCTGTGCTATAATTTGCCTTGCCACTGGATGTATGCTTTTCCATAAAACACTCTGAAAAGCAATCATTGGCTTTTCATTAGTAATTTCAACGGATAAGAAGGGTAATCGCTATCATGCTTTCTATTAATTAACGTCTGGTCAGTGAGACTGCCTGACCACTGGAGCACGATTCCTATGACTGCTCTCGCTGGCATAAATCTATAAAAATGATTATTGACGTTTTGAGTGTATCACGGTGTTGTATGTATGCCGGAGTTTTTGGGAAGAACGCGTGTGGAAATTTGTTTGAGGATGTCTAGTAAGCGCGTTTTTTTTCCAGTTGGAATTGACCTCGGCGAGAACATGCTACTTGGTAGCCCTTGGCGTTTATTTTCTTTTCACGATTTTTATGGGGTAAGTGAACATTTTCTCGGAAGGTCCTTTAAATTATAGAAAACTGGTTTTGCAGAGATAAAGTAAAGGGTCTGCTGAAATTAACTGAGGACAAAGAGCGAAGACCCTTAGTAAAATGCAGTCCAGAATCAGTGTACTGAAAACGTACTGAGAAATAAACCAGTTAGCTGAGTTTGAGACGTTCTCTGTGTCTGTTCCTTCTACTGTAAGTTCTTCCGATTTCTTGCACCGCAGTCTCAGGTGTAATAGGACATGATTAGCTACCACCAGCTCGCCTGCACTCTCACCGTCTTTTCACTTGTACTGAGAGTGTACTTATAAAGTGTACTTATGAAACAAGAACGTACACTTTCTTTCGTAGAAGTCACGTGTTCCCCGCATTTTTATCTAGGCCTAACTCAGACAGGCCGTAGGGCGTCGCCATGTAGGCGCGCGTCCCGTGTGCGAGGCGTGGTCGTATTCCCTTGTGGACGGCTCTCCCTCGCCCTTCTTGGGTGATCTGCCAAAGCCATACTCTTCGCGATCTTGATAATTGGACGCGTCCGTCCTTCTGGGGAGCAAACCTAACTACGACCACTCCGGGAGCGTCCATTTCCGCAGGCTATATGATACTGCCAAACCAACGGCACAGGAGCGACTTTCGCTGGGTGAGGCTCAGCTCGACGGCGCCTTCCCTTCTTTTTTCGATCCTCCCCCCTTTTACAATACTGTTATTCGCGGCAGCGCGGACTCCGAGTGGTAACACTGTAAAAAGAGCTTGCGCCATCATTTCGGACTTTGTTGGCCATCGGGCAAACGTGGTGCCCACTCGTCATTAAACACGTCATTATCCTGAACCAAGGCACCTACTGTGTTTCTACGTAGTACCCCCAAAGGGGGAACCCACACTCTGTACTTACAGGCTATAGCACACTGCCTCTATTCTTCCAGTACAATGCAAGTACGCTGTAAGTACACAACATCTCTACATTCAGTAGATTGCAAATGCACTCCTAGTAAAGGTAACAAGATGTCTTCGCGATCAGATAAATAGCTCTTGCATTTCTATACATATTGTTTTATAAACTTCGACACGGTATTATTCTAGACAAAAGCTGAGTAGCTAACACTAACTTGTTGTCACATAGCTTGTACACTTTAAATTCACTACCGAGTAAACTTATGGACTACTTAAGAAGTGTAGTTAAAACACTAACCGATGTGCATTATAAGTGTACGTTATTAGTATGATATGAGTATGGTTACACTGCAGTCTGGCTGCACTTTACGTGCATGTACCAGTTTTGTATGTAAGTGCATACTTTCAGTATGGCACCCTTCGTACTTGTCAGTTATATGTTCATCTTTTGTACGCTTTCACCATGGAGACTACACTTTTAGTATTCTTGAGTGCATCTAGAGTATACTGATTCTGTACTGTTTTTACCAAGGAGAGAGAAGGCCTAAGTCTTCTGTACGTTGTGACAAAATCCAAAAACTAGGTTGTGTTAAATATGTTTCGAGTATCGTCTCATAAAGGTTGTGACTGTTATACCTGGGTCAAACCGGCACAACAAAGGCCTTCAGTACGAACACCTTCATAGAATCGGCAAATCCGTGCGCGATCTTGCGCGTACTGGTTGGTGCTGGTTTGCCGACCCTCTAAAGGAGTTCGGTCTGAAGGCCTTAAACGTGCCCGGCTGACCCAGGGGTTATTCACTTTAAACCAACTAATCATGTACTGCTATATCCAGTGCTACATTCCTCGTACTTGAAAAATAAAATAAAACATAGCAAATAGATGCTCTCTTAAAACGTACTGATATTTTTTTGTTTGTCATCTTTCCATCTTTGTGTTTCTAGAAGCGTGTACTGGATTGCTGACGGGACGGCACTGCTTGGGATATGTATTTTTCTTTTCGCTATCGGTGGCTTCACGGAAATTGTCTTGACAGTTGTGTTGTTTGCTGACATCACTAATCATTTCAAGGAAAAGAGTGGTGTAATGATCGTGAGTGTTCGCTTACTGGAATATCTGGGCCCTTCTTTTGCAATGTTGATTGAGGCGTCTTCGGTGTTGTTGTTAATTATATGTCCTAATAAACAACAATTAAAAAAAGTGAAAGCCGTTTACAACTCCCTGTAACACCGAATTAGAGCGCAGCTCTTGAGGAGGAGGAGGGAAGGGTACTGGGGGGGTGAAGTGACCTGGGGGGGTCACGTGACCTTGGGGGGTCACGTGACGATGCCGATGATGTCATCAGTGACGATGACGATGCGGACTGCGATGACGTCATCAGCGATTATGACGATGACGATGCGGATGTCGGTGACGTCATCAGTGACGTCACTGATGACGTCATTTGTGATGATGACGATGACGATGCGGATGCCCCCAAGTCACGTGACACCCCCAGGTCACGTGACCACCCCCAGGGTCACGTGACCCCGCCGAGGTCACGTGACCTCCCCGATGACGTCATCGTCACAGATGGCGTCACCGGCATCCGCATCGTCATCGTCATCATCACTGATGACGTCATCAGTGACGTCACTGATGACCTCACCGGCATCCGCATCGTCATCGTCATCATCACTGATGACGTCATCAGTGACGTCACTGATGACGTCACCGGCATCCGCATCGTCATCGTCATCACTGATGACGTCATCAGTGACGTCACTGATGACCTCACCGGCATCAGTGACGATGACGTCATCGGGGAGGTCACGTGACTTCGGCGGGGGTCACGTGACCCTGGGGGTGGTCACGTGACCTCGGGGGGTCACGTGACTTCAGGGGGGTCACGTGACTTTGGGTGTCACGTGACCCTGGGGAAGGGGTCACGTGACCTCTGGGGGTCACGTGACCTTGGGATGACCTTGAGGATCACGTGACCTTGGGATGACCTTGGGGGCCACGTGACCTTGGGATGACCTTGGTTACGCCGACGCCAACGGCGACGCCGACGGCGACGCCGACGCCGCTCAAGCCGGGAACGGGCCCCTAAGAGCTGCGCTCTAAAACGAAGAGACAATTAGTCATAGGAATAAACGTTTTGTCGTATCTACGTTATTATGCTACCTGATTTACGACAAAAAACACTTTCTCACGCGGTGCTCACGCACATTTTGCTACATAAAGAAGGAATGCAAATAACATCATATTTAAATATCCCCTGTCCATTCATTAAGTTATTTTATTGGTTTATTTTTTGCACACAGAAAGAGATAGACGAGAAGGAATTTCACTATTATGTTTCAGGATGAAAAGAAGGAGCACTTAAAACCTCCCCAGCCATAAACAGTCCGCCATAAATACTGCCTGTACACGTGAGAATTGGGGAACGAGAGATGACACTCAGAAAGACAACCGCGACGTTCGACGTTTTTCTTAGGCTCCCATAGTACACACATATATATATATATATATATGTGTGCGTGTGTGTGAGTGTGTGTGTGTGTGTGCGTGTGTGTGTGTGTGTGTGTGTGTGTGTGTGTGTGTGTGTGTGTGTGTGTGTTGATCGCTGGTATCGCCACAGCGAAGAAGAAGCGCGCAGTGGGAGCGCGTGCCAGGGGAACGCGGGCATAGAAAAAATGGTAGCCCAAACCGAACGCTGTTCCGCTTCTTGGCCATCACGTTACAATTGGTGGCAGCGGTGGGATGGCCACCAAACCTGTACACCCCGTTCTCGCGCACGTCTTCACCGGTGAGGGAAGCTTTTAGTAATGGGCAAAGCTCTTCTCCACTTGCGCGGCAGCCAGCGGTTGGGACGACGCCAAAAAGTTGGTGTACCTGCCGACACGCCTCTGAGGATGGGCCTTCCGCGTCTTCCAGCATCATCCCCACCAAAACAAGGCGACTTCTCCCGCCCTAGTGAAGGCGTTGACACTTCGTTTGGCGTCGGCGGGCCAGCGTGCTGTATCTGCGGCACAGTTTCAGTCCCGCGGCCATCAACCCACGGAAGCCCTTGACGTCTATGCCTATACCTCGTGGACCTCTTTGGACAGGCTTATCCGGAGGTGTCACTACACGTGGGCGACCCGATGGTACGGGACCAGTTCATTGTGGGTCTCCAATCCAAGCTGCGTGACAAAGTACTCGCCGCTGACCCTGCAACATTTGAGGAAGCTCTTGAGATAGCCTCAAGACTAACATCCATTGGGCATCTGTCTGCGACTACGGGGACACCAATACTGTGCGCCGCCGTGGGTAACACTTCAGAAGCCACTACGCGACCCAGAGGCTATGCCATTGCGGCGTTGACCAGCAGCGTGGCCCACCTTCGCGCCACAGTGAACAGTTGCTTTGAGTCGCAGAGTCACTTCCAGGAGCACAGCCAAAGCTTTCCCGCGCGGAAACACTCCTAGAAGGCGACCACGATGTTTTCAGTGTGGCGGTATTGGCCACCTTGCAACATCGTGTGCAAACTCTGACCAGAGTCAGCCACTGCGAAGTGACAGCCCTACATTTGTAGAACATGGAAATCAGGGAATTCTTCCGCACCCCAAAATAACAGTGAGGGGAAAGTGGGCGGAATTTTCATGAACATGCTTATCGACTCCGGGTTGTCAGCGACCATTTTACGAGGCGACAAGTGGCTTGAGCTCTCGCGCGACAACCCTGACCTTGAGTTCACTCACCGAGAGGGAGTCATTGGCCTTAACGGCGCCGCCTTCGAAGTATGGGAAACATGCAGCTCAAACATTGAGGTTGGAGATCTCTCGGTGAGCCATCCTGTGATTGTTATTCCCGGCATCCTACATGAGTTCGTCCTGGGACTGGACTTCTTAATAAAACACCGATTTCGGGTTGACTTCAGCGAGTGAAAACTTGAACGACAAGTAGAGAGCCCGTGCGCTTAGATCCAAAGATTTCATCTTTCAGTCACGTCGGTCCTGCCACCGACGACCGTAATCATTGTTCTCGGGACCATTACACCGAATACGGCAGAGTTCGGTACCGGGCTTCTCAAACTTCGCCCGGATCTCCTCGTGAAAAGGAATAGTGAAGTCACCTGGAGCGTGTTGACAGTGTCCGATAAGCTGCCAGTATGTGTCATCAACCATTCCGAAGAGCCGGTCACCTTATTCAAGGGTACAAGTCTCGGAACCTTGCACGCTTTTGACTACCCTGAAGGCGAGTACTCCACTGCTCCACTTGACAAGAGGCACGCGCAGGCTGCACGAGACAGCGTCTGCTCTGCGACGAAAAGAGAGAAATGGACAGTCAGCTCGCTGCAAGATGAGCTTACCGCATCACAACACATCCAGGGTAATCAACAAAAACTGATCGAAGGTACGCTCTTGACTTCGAGGATATAATTTCTCAAGGTAATTAGGACTTGGGAGAACGTCAGTTCTGACGCATCCAATCGACACTGGTGCGGCCGGTCTAATCAAAGAATCCCCGCGCCACTTACCTCCAAACCGCCGCGAAGTTGTGACCACGAAAACGCATGAAATGCTGGACGCGGGAGTAATTCGTCCTTCTAACAGCCCATGGGCTGCGCCCGTCGTTCTGGTGAAAAAGAAGGGCGGAAACTTGTGCTTCTGCGTAGATTACCGTCGGCTGAGCGAGGTCACACGCAAGGACGCATATACACTGCCTAGGATCGACGACACAGTCGAAGCCCTGAACGGTGCTAAATATTTCAGCACCATCGATCTGCCGTCAGGATATTGGCAGGTGGAGATGTCGACGGGGTCTCGAGAGAAAACAGCGTTTGCCACACATCAAGGACGTTTCAAATTTAATGTCCTTCCATTTGGGCTGTGCAACGCTCTTCCAACGTTTCAACGGTTGATGCAAATAATCGTGGGAAAATTTTACTTCTGTCTTTGCTATCTCAACGATCTTCTCATATTCAGCAAAACGAAAGTCAAACATGTTATGCATCTTCGACAAGTTCTGAAGGCGTTGAGAGATACAGGTCTCAAGTTGAAACTTTCAACGTGCTGCTTCTTCAGCAACAGCGTTTTGTACTTGGGCCACAAAATTTCGGCTACAGCAATCAGAACCGACGAGACAAAAACAGAAAAGGTCTCGAAGTGGCCACAGCCTTTAAGTGTCGAGGCTCTTCGCTCGTTCTTATGACTTGCCTCGTACCACCGGAAATTTTTTGCAAACTTTGCCAACATCGCGGCCTCGCTTCACAAATTGTTGGAGAAGCAAGTTCAATTCGTCTGGACACAACAGTGCCAAGACTCCTTCGAAGAGCTCAAACAGCGCCTCATGAACTCTCCAGTTCTGGCGTTTCCAAATTTCGACCTACGCTTTATCCTCAACACGGACGCAAGTGAAAACGTTATCGGCGCGGTACTATCCCAAGTACAGGATGAAATGGAGAAGGTAATCGCCTACGGCAGTCGTATCCTCACGAAGCCTGAACGCCGCTACAGTGTGACCAGGAAAGAAATTCTGGCCCTGGTTTATTTCGTCCGTTACTTTAGGCACTACCTGCTTGGACGGCGATTCACATGCAGGACGGATCACAGCGCGCTTCAATGGCTACGCAGCTTCAAAGAACCGGAGGGCCAAGTCGCCCGCTGGATTGACCAACTCAGCGAGTATGACTTTATCGTTTCGCATCGGCTGGGAAAACAACATGGAAATACAGATTCGCTGTCCCGACGGCCTTCCCCGGCTTATGAAGGCCAACATGTGGCGCTCATGACAGTTGCACAGTCTTCATTTACCATGACAGACCTTCCAGAAGGACAACGACGTGACCCGCAGCTTTCGCCCGTCATCGAAGCCCTGCTTGCAGGCACGCTGGCAGGAGAGATTCGTCGATGCAGCGCGGGAGTGCTCTTCCTCAACCGGCAGACTCTAAGGCTCGTCGACGGCTGCCTTATGTGGGCAAAAACAACAGAGTCAACCCCCGTTCCCGTGATCCCCGAGACTTGGATACCGCTGGCCCTAGACTCCGTTCATGATGCACCGGGGGGCGGACATCTCGGGTGCGCCAAGACACTAAAGAAGACCGCAGAAAGGTTTCTCTGGATTTGGTTGGTCTGAGATGGCTACACCCAGTGTAGCCAACTCATGCTCGAGATATGTTAAGTGCTCCGCTCGTAAGGCTCCAAACCCCAGACCACGAGCACCACTGATTCAACAAGCGGCCACCTTCCCTTTTGAGCGAGTGGCTATTGACATCACTGGTCCGTTTCCAACGACGGAAAAAGGACAAAAGTACATCTTCGTGGTGAGTGACTATTTTACTCGATGGGTTGAAGCGTTCCCTCTGAAGACTCAAGAAAGCAAGGAAGTCGCCTATAGCCTCGTCCACAACTTCCTCAGTCGCTACGGGATACCGTCAACACCACACTCTGACCAAGGCAGAACTTTCGAGAGCAACGTCTTTCAAGAAATGTGCTCAATTTTGGGCATCCGAAAGACAAGGACCTCCCCTTACTACCCCCAGTCGGACGGATTGGTTGAGCGATTCAATCGCACGCTGATGAACAGCTTGAGTGCATACGTAGATAACAAACAGACTGACTGGGACAACAAGCTCCCTCCCGTCATGATGTCCTATCGCTCGAGCGTGCATGAATCCACTGGTTACAGTGCTCATTATCTGCTTTTCGGTAGACACTTGAATATACCAACTGACATGCTGCTCGACGTGCACGTCCATGCTAACATGGCGTCGACGTCCAGTTATAAAAAACACGCATCGCGCCTACTGACAACATTACAAAGGGCTCGCCACCACGCAATTGTAAACGACATGAAAGCAAAGGATGCACAGAAGCGCCACTACGACCGCACGACCAGTGACGAAGACTACGAACCTGGCGACAGAGTTCTTCTACATTCCCCCGCGGTGCCGCGAGGACAGTCCTGGAAGTT
Organism: Ixodes scapularis; assembly: GCF_016920785.2. Classification (NCBI taxonomy): domain Eukaryota; kingdom Metazoa; phylum Arthropoda; class Arachnida; order Ixodida; family Ixodidae; genus Ixodes; species Ixodes scapularis. The sequence goes on along the minus strand of NW_024609857.1, from coordinate 45,162,989 downwards.
ATATTTGCCATGGTTGGGTCCTTATGTAGTCCTCGAGAAGCTTCCTAACAACGTGTACAGAACCCAGGAAAAACAGGAAAAAGGAAGCGGCAGGTTTTACACAACAACCGTTTGAAGCGGGTAGCCGCTGGGAAGGAGCCAGTCTTGTTGCCTGCCAGGACGTTATCACACGTCACGAATAACGACGTGCCTTTCCCTGCACCAGCACTCAAAGACTTCTTTGATATAATCATCACAGAAAACAAAGATAATGACCCGACTACTTCTCGCACAGCAGTCCCAGACTACCCAGACGTAATAGACATTGAAGGTGATGATCTGTACGTCGATGGGGTCGAAAGTCTACCACCGGTACAAGCAGCTGAGGATCCTAATTTGGCGGACGCTCTTGAGAACCCACCGCTGTTGGACACCCTCGACAACGAGCTACACGTTGACGACCAAGTAGAAGACAACGGTGACCAGGGCACTGACGGAGGCCAGCACAACACGCCACCAGCGAACGGTGCCAAACTCCTGGCCGACGATCAACTTCCAGTCGTTCTTTTGCCCCTTGATGACGTCACTCGAACGGACTTGCCTGTAGACGTCCCACAGCAGGCAGAGCCAGAAGAGCGATACGTCCTTCGGCCACGAGAAACATTAAGTCGACCCTCGCGGTATCGCGATTGAGTGCCCCTAGTGTGAGAAGCCTAGTGCCGGGACGGCACCTTCCTCATGAAGAGGGATATTGTGATGGTCGCTGGTATCGCCACAGCGAAGAAGCACGCTCTGGGAGCGCGTGCCAGGGAATGCGGACATAGAAGAATGGGTAGCCTAAGATCGAATGATATAGCTTCTTGGCCATAACGTTACACACACACATATATACATACATACATATATATCTATCTATTTATATATATATATATATATATATATATATATATATGCACATCTACTGGGGTGACGAGTCTTAGCCTGACATGTTGAGACGTTCAAGCATAAAAAAGTGCTCAAAATGTGGGTTAGGAATTACGTCACAGGAATCAGCGGCACGTTTAGTGACTGTGTCGCGATCCTGGCGGTTTGCTCATAGAAATACTGGCAAAAACACAGAGAGGGCTTCTCTGTGGGGTGGCGTTCCTTGAAACTAGGACGCGCGCCAGTCAATGGGAATTTATCCATCAATTCGCTGCTACAGGCTACAGGCTTCTCTTTATGGGACACGGGCATTTAGGTGCCGTTTAGCGCGGCTTCAAAGCCAGATAACGTCGGTTCGCTCCATGGGAGAGTTAATGCTTTTGCAATAAAAGTCGAACGCTCTCTAGGGTCGCTGTTGTCGCAGCGTTTCGATAAAGGACCAATAGATTTAAGAGATGGGGAAAAATTAAACCGCAGAGATCCTTTCCAATTTAATAGCGGACGCCTTCTCTGCAGATTGGTTTCAAGTGCACACTCATTGTGCTGTTCAGTGTCAAGAAGGAAAGCAGACAGATAGACAGAGACGTAGGCATACGATAAACTCTTTTGTCACCTCCTCGGAGCTCGTATTGCAAACGCGGCCCATAACGCAGGTGTTCTAGATTGAGCAGTTGAAAGCACTCTAAAATCTATGCACACTACGTCCCTATCGGTGGTGGGTGTACATTCCGTCGACTGACCGGCTATAGAACGACCTACAGCAAAACACACATGTACAGTAACCAACTTTGCTGCTGTGACACAGCACAGGTTGCGGCTAGCGACTAAATCTGCGGCAGCTCTGAAAACACGCGAAAGCAAATCAAGGTACCAGAAAATAAAGTCTTCTTAAAGACACACCTCTAGAAGGCGCGTTTCAGTCACCATGTCTCAATAATAAAATATTTACTTCGAATATCTACTCGTTTATCTGAAGTTGAAACATTTTTAATACCCACACAACGTTCTCGGGAAGTCTTTAATTTCTTGATGAAATACATTTTTAAGTGCTGTGAAAAGTGTCTAGCGAAGAACTATGCCAGGCACACGTGCCCCGTAGAGCCCAAGATGGCTGCGAGGGAACAGAGACGGGATGGGAAAGACGACGACGACGGACCGGGGGAACGTGCAGTTAGGTTCTTGGATTGAAAACTGATGGTAAATGTTCCATCTTAACAGTGCATATGTTTTATTCTGTCGTAGTTTGTCTCGAGGCAGTTCATTGCAAGAGAGGGTGTGTTTGAGAGAGATAGAAAGGAAGGAAAAGAAAGGTGATAATACGTGAGGAAAAAACTAAACACATAAATGAGAACAATTTAACTTTTTTTAATAACATTAAATTTTTATGTTAGTAAAGTCTGCCTGGTATACCTTCTGCAGGAGGGTCATTTTTCTGTAGAATCTTGTAACGCCGAATTGGAGCGCAGCTCTTGAGGAGGAGGAGGGAATGGCACTGAGGGGAGGGTATATTTGTCCTCCCTCCTCCTCCCTCGTGATCCTGCCTGCTACTCCTGAACGAAAGGGCTCCGGTTCAAAGCCGGCCGAGGGACAAGAGATAAAAGTCTTTTAAAATCATTTTTCGGAGCAATGAAAATTCGCCATTCGTCCCCCCTGCTCATTCTCCCTGCTCCCCTACTTTCTCCTCCTCCCCTCACGGGGGTCACGTGACTCCCGGACCTGGGGAGGGGGTTCACGTGACCTGGGGGTGTCGCGTGACCTGGGGGGTCACGTGACCTGGACTGGTCGCGCGTCCTGGGAGGTCACGTGACCTGGGAGGGGTCACGTGATGGGGGTCACGAGACCTGGGGGTTCACGTGACCTGGGGGTGGTCACGTAACCTGGGGGTCACGTGACCTTACGGTTAAGCCGACGGCGACTGCGACGCAGCTCAAGCCGGATACGGGCGCCTAAGAGCTGCGCTCTAAAACTAGAAACACAAATGAGAACAATTGAACGTTTTTTTTAATAACATTAAATTTTTATGCTAGTAAAGCCTGCCTCTATACCTTCTGCAGGAGGGTCAATTTTCTGTAGAAAAAAAAGGTGTTCAACAAAAATGTATGATAACATATATCAGAGTATGGGGAATATTCTTTAGTACCTTCAACATGCCACCTTTTTTACCTTTAACTTCGTCAGCAATTAACTTCGTCGCTCATTAGGACAGATGGGTGATGACGTTCGACGTGTTAGTTTTTTTTTAATTCTTGAGGTGGCATTTAAGGGGAAAATATTTTGTGTGTTGTGCGTATTTTTAGGCGGTTGAAAGTTATTTTTTACCAACGGGCGTCGAATAGCTTCGCTGTAGATGATAGCTTTAGCCAATGCAATACCATTGCTAGCTTGTGGTATCTAACTGTCATCAAGCGCAATAATGGTACAATACCGCACACCGGTACGATGACCTGAGCCACCGAGCTCAGATCAAAACCGCGCAGGGGTGGGATTTGAGTTCTGGGTTACTTGGTTCTGCAACGTGAGCCACCGCTGCAACATCAAGGTATAAGAGAAAACATACAACTAAGCTTATATTTCAACTCAATATTATATAGTTAGGGTTGTTTTCTTGCCCGTATTAGTCCTACTAAAAAATAATTCTTCCATTCCAGTCGTTTATAGATTTAATCTGGGTAGCTGCAAATTTGATCGGGTCAAGCCTCGGTGGAATACTAATTGACGTAAGAAAATCATATTTTATTGCGGAAAGTTTTCTTACAATATTCACTTCATAGTGTGCGCTTCTCTCGTTGCAGTGGTGGGCATATCCGCTGCCATTCTCCGTGTTCAGCGCAACTCTTGTGCTTGCTTTCCTTTTTCTTGTCAAGTTTCGTTTTCAAGAGGACCTGCCAAACGGTAACTTTCACAGATTAAATATGTTGCTTCAACTTAGTAATGACCCCACACAACACTTTCACAGATCCTTAAGTACATAAAAGGAGACACAAAAAAAAAGCGGAATTTATTTTTACACGCTCAAATTCCAGTCACCTTGAAAGTACCTGCGCTTGATGCAATACACTTGTCGAAAGGTTTCTTTCATTTCACAAAAAACACCCTTTCACCTCATTGCTTCTCATACCTTCCAGTGCTTCTGCCGTTTTTAGAGCGCAGCTCTTAAGGGCCCGTTCCCGGCTTGACCGGCGTCGGCGTCGGCGTCGCCGTCGGCGTCGGCGTCGGCGTCGCCGTCGGCGTCGGCGTAACCAAGGTCGCCCCAAGGTCACACGACCCCCAAGGCCATCCCAAGGTCACGGGACCCCTCCCCAGGGTCACGTGACCCCCAAGATCACGTGACACCCAAAGTCACGTGACCCCCCCCAAAGTCACGTGACAACCCCCCCCGAGGTCACGTGACCTCTCCGATGACGTCATCGTCACTGAAGACGTCATCGCCATCCGCATCGTCATCATCACTGATGACGATGCAGATGTTGGTTGGTTAGTTGTTACCCCCCCCCCCCCCCCCCGAGGTCACGTGACCCCCCGAGGTCACGTGACCCCCGAGGTCGCGTGACCCCCCCCCCCCCGAGGTCACGTGACACCCTCCCCCCCCCGAAATCACGTGACCATCCCCCGAGGTCACGTGACCCCCCCTCCCCCGAGGTCATGTGACCCCCCTCCCCCGAGATCACGTGATCCCCCGGGGTCACGTGACTACCCGCAGGTGACATGACCCCCCTCTGTACCCTTCCCTACTCCTCTTCAAGAGCTGCGCTCCAATTCGGCGTTACAGGGATTTGTAAACGTCTTTCATTTTTTTGTTTGACATCTGCAACATGATCAAACTTTTTTTTCCCCCTTTGAAAATATTTTAATGCGGGGAAACTAAAAGAATAGGCATCTGGGACGAGGTCGGGTGCATAGGGAGAATTGAGCATAGGGTCAGGCCAATTTTTTTTATCAAAAACGGCTAAAAGCACAGCACGGTGTGGGCAGGCGCGTTGTCGTGGTCGAATAACGAGTCTTTAGTCTGGCACAATTGGTTGCATTCTGCCCACACCGTGTGAAGTGTTAGCAGTTTTTTTTTTATCAGGACCGGCATGACCCCGTACCCCACACTCCCTATTTATAGCCCGCACCATGTGATTTAATTTTTTTCCCCTGTGATGAAAATATTGTTAAACGAAAACTGATTGCTGATTGAAGAAGTTAAACAAAAGGCGACAAAAGCTCCGAAAGGCAACAACATCAACGAGCATAAAGAGTGGTTTGAACCCTGTAAGACTCGTTTCGAGAACTGCGTTGCATCAGGCGGAGAGTACTTTGAAGGTAATTGAAGTTTGAATGTCTAAGCATAATTACACGATATGGTAAAATAAAAATATATTCTGGTTTCTTTCGGGTTTCCGCGCGCATACAGCGCCTCATTGCGTTCAAGGTACGAATAATTGATCGCCCTTTAAAAAAGTTACATTAATGTGAACTACTGTTTATTGTAATGACTTTGGGGTGTCAGCGTCAAAAGAGGTGGACGGTTTTGCCACCGAAGTTATAGGACTAATCGGGCATGGTGCTGACTGCTGATCTCAATGTTTAAACAAATGGAAAGAAGGCTGGTGCTTCAGGTGCATCACGGTGCTCTCTAAATTTAAGAGACTCCGAGAGTCGATAATTAGGTGAACTGAATTCACAAAAAGTAACGCTCAAAGGGGAAAAAAAACATATCTTAAAATACTCCGCTTGTCAAAATGTAACTTTGTTGGTTAGTTGTTATCATTGGCGAAGAATCGCACTCATTAATTCAAAAACAATACACGCGCTTATTCGCACAAATATATGTAGATAACATGCATACATACTTATGCGCACGTACAGAATCGGAATACTAAAAATAATGAATCTAAAACCTGTAGCGTATAATACACGGCAAAATGTGAGAAAACAAGCACCACGGTATTTTGTGAGCTCCACGCCGTGCGCCTTGCATGCACCGCATGGGGATAGGTAATAACCTTCAGTTCAGCAAACTTTTTATGCTTATATTTCTTAAGTGAAATAATGGTTCCACGTAAAACAGAAACAAATTATTTTTGACTTCGCACATAACCAGTTTGTCATTCATTTTCCAAACGAATCCAATAATGTCGGATGAAACCGGCGAATTAGTATCACGAATCTAGAATAGACAGTGTTGTCTTTGTAAGTGCTTAAAGTAGATCGAATAAAACGAAGTAGAACCGGCAAATTACAGCATTGTATTTTAGGAGTTATTTGTTAAAACTAATGGCAAAATCCACAGAAAGGTTTGGATCGAATGCTCGAATATATATACGCTATCAACCGATAATCGCTCGAAATTTTCAAACACGAGAAAATTGTTCGGCATAATTTTCATGATTTAATATCTAACCACGCGTGAGTACGAATTGCTCAAAAATAGATAATAGGTTAGAATACAGACAAAGCATTACCAGATATATTGCAGTAAATAATTTTTTTTTCTAAAAAATACTGCGGAACAGTGGCGGATGTTCCCGATTTCCCACAATGTTCGTTCGGTAACTTCAAAGCGTGTTCAAACCTTAATTCATTGGAGTTTTTTTTTTTTGCCTATTTTTGTTAGAGTGATAGCAGAATTGATAAAAATGTGTGAGAGTATAGTGCACATTGACGCCTTCATAATAGCACTCCTGGGTTGTTTTTTTTTACGGGTTGACGATTAAGAAGTGCAGTCGGTATTGTACTCCTGTGGTCTCAGTAAAAAAGGAGTTGACGACTTTTGACCTACGATACTGCAAACCAAAGCCAATAGTGCGTTATGGCGATTGCCTCTATCTTTTGTCACACTGATCAAAATCAGAGACACCTAGTATATTCGCTGGTAGCTTAAGTACCGTAGGGGCCGGCGAGTCGCCAGCTTCATGTTAGTGCTCCGTTACCAGTGAGGTTCCAGTATTAGCCATTGACAATGCCGAAAGACGTATCACGAAGCTAAAACCGTGAACACAAAAGCCACAACCGGCATTTCTTAAGTGACGAAAATGAAATGGTTATATTTAATGAAAAATGAGGTTCAGAAAATTCAGACTGGGCATAGAACTTCGGTTGTTTGTATTTAAGAAATATACTAATTAAGGAGCAGGGGGGGGGGGGGGGGGGGGGGGCGAGCCAACAAAAAAACAGAATATTTTCAGAGAGCAGTTGGTTATCGTTCAGTACGGGTTAGTTTAATTCAAAGATTCGAGGCCATCGGGGGGGGGGGGGGGGGGGGGGGGGGGGTCTTTGTCCTTTTGTTGCCTTCCGGACAAAGTGATGACGGAAGCTGGATTCATGCTGGATTGTGGTGGAGCGTCACGGTGCGGGCGTTCTGGCTTGCCCATCCGCCTTCAACCGGTTGAAGGTTGTTGCATGCCGGTCGCTTCTCTCCAGAGAATAAGTTTTGCCCGAGTGTATAGACGAGCCGGTATTATTTGTTGCTTACACCCTGGCAGCCCATTCTTGGATCGGAGCGCTTGACTTGAGCGTCCAGTCCTGGCAGCAGGCCCCTGGCTCTTCCGTTCTGACACCTCTTTCTGAACGCTCGCTCTCGCCCACTTTTCCCCCCTCTTTCTCCTCCTCTTTTCATCAGTGCCAAATCCCCAGAGTGACTGCACTGTCGCGAGTACGTTGTGGTGTAGCCTGCGCTCGGGTGTATCCAATGGAACATGAGCCTAAATATTGGAAAATGAAACCTCGTTAATTTTGCTAGAAACGTCTCTAAATTTCTTACAAATTATACTATCAAAAACCTGACAATTGGTAATGTCTCTGAATGTAAATATCTTGGCGTTTATTTTCACCAATCACTTAAATGGAATAAACATATTGACTACACAATTAATAAGGCCAGTAAAATGTTGTTTTTTATCCGTAGAAATTTCAAACACGCGTCCCGAGACGTAAAAGAAACTCTTTACTTCTTGCACGTAAGGGCAATGCATGATTATGCGTGCGTTATATGGGACCCCTACCAGCAGTATCTGATCGATAGATTAGTGAAACTTCAAAATCAAGCAGCGCGATTTGTTAGTAACAACTACGATCCATACGCTAGTATGACAGATGTTAAAACCATGCTAGGATGGGAGCCCTTGAGCATTCGAAGGCAAAAATTAAGATTGAAGTTTTTCCATCGCATTTATTATAATAATACTGGTATTAATAAGAATGAGTATCTTTTGGGGCCAACGTATGTTTAAGCTAGGTGTGATAACTCTAGAAAAGTTTTTGAATATTCCTATAAAACAAACAGCTTCTGTAATTCTTTTTTTGTAAAGACTATTAAAGAGTGGAACTTGCTGCCTGATGATGTGGTGAGCACCTTGGACAACAGTGTATTTTTTTCTCGGCTGTATATCTAATCTGTGTGGACAAGTGATCACTGTGTTTTTATGTATGTGTGTTATTTCCTGCCCCTCCTACAATAATGCCCTCGAGGCGATGTAGGTACTCTGTAAATAAATAAATAAATAAATAAATAAATTGCAGGTCTGGTTCACAGAAATGCGGTTGGAATGTTATCGACTGCATTCCGGGCAGCCGTTGAAGGCTTCAAATATGCGTATGATGTGCGCATAATTATTTTACCGCGTGCTTATAACTAACTATGACAATACTAAATGGTACCATTCCTCATAGATCGTGCACAGATTTGATCTCGCAAATAGTTTGGAACTTTCAGTCAAGTCATACGCGTATCGGGAGGCTTCTGGGACTAACTTCTGGAGAGCGCCAGTGTGCCAGTGCGTTCTGTCGTCCTAAGCGGTTGCAAGCGCATGCACGTGAATACATATACAAGTCAGGGGAGTTTGCCATAACACCGTCGAAATCCTGCGGTGAGTTCAACATATGGTTCCTCATTCTACCCGAATGAGACCAAGAATCGTAAGCTGTAAACAAACCTTCTTGAGGCCACGGAGCGGCGATCAATATTTTACTAAGAGCCTCGTTTAATTCCATAAATACTTTAGAAAAATGTCGGCTTACACCTTGCTGTTAAGGAGGCTCCATCTCAAGTTACTTCAACAAAATTGATTGTTCATTTGTTTAGCCGGAAATAGATAGATTCTAGGACCGAATAAAAGCACGCAATATTAAGTAGTCTAAAGTGTCCGAAATAAGCGCAATAAATATTTCGATATAAAACCAAACTCGTATAACGCACTTTTTGTTTTTGTCTCAATTGTTGCAGAAACCTCCAACGTAACCAACACAGAGGAAAGTCCGTTTACTAGTTGCTGGAAACTTCTCCTTGACCGCCTTTTCCTACCCGATCTGGTGACGATTATGATGTGTTGGGCTATCACGGGTTTCAACGAAACAACCTTGGAGCCCAGTCTTCGAACGGTTTGAGCACCTGATGTTGCATGCGAAATTTTATTAATGTTATTATTTTAAGGACGAGTGCTTTTACTGGTTGATTTCTAGATCTAGAGCAGTGGTTCTCAACCATTATTGTTTCGCGGGCCCCTTGCGGATCGGCGGAGATTATGAAGGACCCCGTTCATGCTGAGGGGAAGGGAAAGGTATGGGTTCATTATGATAACGATTTAATAAACAGATATAACTATAAGGGCTAGTGTGAAGCAGACTTCGCTCATCGACTTACACACGAGAAAACTCACCCAATAATTGAAATGTTTCCTCTCACTCTGAAAAAAGGCAACTTTAACTGTAGGGCTTCGGGGGCCCCTAGGATGCCTTCGCGGACCACAAAGAGTCCGCGGACCCCATTGGAGAACCACTGATCGAGAGCATAACGAAGAGTTCTAACACAAACATGGTAACATGGGCTTACGACAGTGACGGAGTTGTGGCCACTATGGACTACGGTGTCTCGTGATGTGACGTCACGATTCACGTGACGACGTAAGTTAGCTACGGAGTAGAACGTGAGCACATTACCTGACGTCACGGTGCAACTTGACTCCGTAACTTGATGTTAAAGTTTCACTGACTACGTAATTTGACGAAACGTTATCACGTATCCGGCATCAGAGTGTAATGAAACCGCGTAAACTGACGTCACAGTATTAAATATGAATCGCAACTACTGTGTGTCACGTGACACCACAAGGTAAGTGAGATGCCGTGACATAACCAAGGGAATCGTTCCACGTGACCACTGTTTGATAAAATTATCCCCTTAAGTTCACAATCCGAATAACACGATATTTTTATCCATAATAAATGTGTGGATAATACATTCTTTTTAATGCATTGTTTCAGTTTGGGTTGAGCCGTACTGAAATTGGAAAGCTGTACGCGGTGCAATATGCGTCTTCCATGATTGGAAGCGTCGTGGCTGGAATCTCTTGCTATTTTAAGCTACTCTTTTTTCGGTGTAGGACTGCAGGTAGGTTTGTTTCTTCCTCGCTCCGGGTCCGTCATAAATAAAAGTATGGTGCTATATTTACTTCCTCGAGGGATGTTTAAGTGCGCAACCGAGTCGAAATTGATCTAAGTGGTATTCATGCCGTCAACAATTGTATCAATAACAAAAAAGGGAAAACCGAACTGGGATTAAAAGGAACAAAAAGCAAAGAAAACAAATGTTTCTTTACCAGCGGGTATATAGACCGACACGCGGGCTTGATGTCACGGAGCTGCGGCGGCGCTGCGATCGCGCCGGAGCCGGCTGGTGTGGGCAAAAGGGCGCACGTTTCGCATGGGCTTCACAGCTTTTCAGAATGGCGCGAATCTGTTTTGCCGTTAATTGCACCGAAATGTACAAGAAAAGTAGCGGAGAGAGTTTCCACAAGTTCCCGGCAGACTCTGAAAGGCATATATAGAAGGTCGATAATATCCGTGGATCGAAAAGTATGGTCGCCTCGCGCGAACGACCATTCGTGCAGCAAGCACTTTCTTGAAGGCAAGTGCGGCTTCCATTTCAATCTCCGCCCCGAGGCTTGCTTATGTGCAGGGAAACCGTCGTCTGATCGAAACCACACAGATTTTGTTCCCACGGTGTTCGTGCACAAAGCACCGGCCAAGCACTCGTCGGAGGCTCGCTACACCCGTGCTACCCAGCAGAAGGGGATCGGCGACAGAAGGGCTGTGTTGTAGGCGTTATCGAAAAAAAGTAACGAAATAAGTTTCTCGTTACTTGCAAATAAAAGGTACGCGTTACCGAGCTAAGTTGCCTGAAAATAAAAGAAACGCGTTACCGCTACCGATAAAAAGTAACACACGTTACTTCTGCGTTATTTTTTAAATTACGGTTTAATACGTTTTACGGTTTCGACGATACAGGTATGCATAAACTCATATGTCAAGAAACAATATGTTCATCCAGAAACTGAACATAATTACTTTATATTTTTTTTGCGGTTTCACCTAAATACTCACGAGAAAAACGAAAAAAGGAAAACATGACTTGACGGCTTAGAACACAGAAAAAATCGAAGCGTAATTTCTTTAAGACTTGGGAAGTAGTAACAAGTAACGTAATTACGTTATCCGTTACTGTTTCGAAAAGTAACAAGTAGGTTACTAGGTTCATGAAAAGACTAACGCGTTCCCGGTAGCGCCGTTACTTGAAAGGTGGTACCGCCAAGACTGCAGAACGGGCAAAGCGTTACGGCTTGTCATGCCTTGTACGCAATGGCGAAAACATGGAGAGCCGGGCCGCTTTTGCCCACACAGCTACCGCGCATGCGCGGCCTTCCAGCCGTGTTGGTAAACAGAGCCGCTCCGCGTGTCGGTCTATAGGAGAAGGCGGGAAAATGCGAACATAGCACGTTTTTGTTTGTGCCTGTGCCAGTATATATTGTTACGGTAGCCTCAAACGCTTTTAATAGGTGGATATATTATTGGTCGATAATTTTACAATGATGATACGTGCTAGATTTTAAATATACTAGTTCGGGATTGTTTTCAAACAACCCGTAACGAACTGACCTGATATTGTAAAAAGTAAGTTGGATCACTTACTGGGTAACCTAAAGACAGTGTGCAGTTCCTTTCCTCGTGACATTATTTTACGCCTTCGTTTTAGTCAAGAAATAAGGATGGTAAACTTTCCAGAAATTTAATAGTCTAGTGACCACATGGACGGTCAATACTCATTTTCAGTACTCAATGCACACACAGAAGGACTTCTGAGACTGCGCACGAAAACATAGAGTATCAAAAATCGTGGTGGTGCTTTGCAGCTGTAAAAGAAGCAATTATTTTGAATTTATGAATTTCAGGTGGAGACATTTTTTTGTTTCGTCGGACAAATTTTTGCAGCGCTTGCGTACCTTTTGGTGGGGCCTGCGCCATTCATCCCCTATGAACGGTAACCACTATTTTATTTTCTTGTATAAATCATAACGCGAGTTGGTTTTTAAACCCCGGTAAGGATTGTTTTCTGTCAAAGGGCACTTTGGATGATCTACCTGGCACAAGCCTTCATTGGACTGGCGATGTCACTGATAATGACTTGCGCGTATTGCCACGCACTGAAAGTAGTCACGTGAGTACTGTGAAAATTAAACAACAAAAACTTTAAGGTATATGCTGCATGGATATGCACACGCAAACGCCACATGTATATTACTACGAATATGTTCTATGTACAGTGCAGGTATAAGCGGAGTGTTGAACACCCACTTCGTCTTTAGGTTGCGAGGCTGCCCGGATACCATTCAAACCAAGGGATTTGTGAGCAGCAGCCTCATGGTAGCCATGATGATAGGGTATGGTGCCGTATGTTTCATTGCTTTCAGCGTTTCGCAAAGAAGTTTTTTGCTTACATATTGCAGGCCAGAGATACTCTTAACACGAAACAGTCTTTTCCATGACACTAACCATTTCATAACCTCTATCAGACATCCCGCTACCCAAAAACAGAGTACAACTTTTCGCTATCTGGATTATGGAACTGGAAAACTTTCTGGAATATATCCGGATTTCAAGTTTCCAGGAATGATTTCTCTGACTGCAGTCTGAACTTCATTTTTCCAGAGACAATTCCAGTTAGGTTTTTAGTTCCATAATTCAGATAGTGAAAATATATACTGAGTTTTTTGGTAGATACCCAAGCAACACGTTGTGAATGGGCCATCGCTGGCAAGTGTACTATGGCCAACCAGATTTTCGATGGCCCAATCTTGGCCAAAGTGCTCGGCAATAGAAGTGTTTTCGTCCTCGTCTGTTGACTTGCCATTCACTTTTTGCCAGTCGCTGGCCATTCACTTTAGGCCAGTGACTGGCCATTCACTTTAGGCCAGTGACTGGCCATTCACCTTCGTCCAGTGGCTGGCCATTCACTTTAGGTCAGAGACTGGCCATTCACCTTTGGCCAGTGACTGGCCATTTACATTTGGCCAGTGACTAGCCATTCACTTTAGGCCAGTGATTTGCCATTAACCTTTGACCAGTCACTTTCGGCCAGCCACTGGCCAGTGACTTCCGGCCAGTCACTGACCGAAAGTGGCTGTAGTTTTACACTTAATACATAATTTATCACAGACTGCCTCAGTGTTCCTCAGAAGACTGTCAAGAGTTTCGGGAGGTCATGTTTTATAACTCAACCCCAAAAACTCTTACATAGTAATGACACGCGAAGCTGCTGCAAGGCTGCTCAATATGTATTGGACTTTTAGAGCGCAGCTCTTAGGGGCCCGTTTCCGGCATGAGCGGCGTCGCCGTCGCCGTCGCCGTCGCCGTCGGCGTAACCGCGCGGTGCATCATGGGAAATGTCCCATAATGCACCGCGCGAGCCCCCCACCGGGGTCACGTGACCTCATGGGGGTCACGTGACCCCCCGAGGTCACGTGACCCCCCGGTCACGTGATTCCCCTGAGGTCACGTGAGCCCCTCCTCGAGGTCACGTGACCCCCGCCGATGTCGAGTGACCCCCCGATGACGTCATCGTCACTGATGACGTCACCGGCATCCACATCGTCATCGTCATCATCACTGATGACGTCACCGGCATCCACATCGTCATCATCATCATCATTGATGACGTCACCGGCATCCGCATCGTCATCGTCATCATCACTGATGACGTCACCGGCATCCACATCGTCATCGTCATCATCACTGATGACGTCACCGGCATCCACATCGTCATCGTCATCATCACTGATGACGTCACCGGCATCCGCATCGTCATCGTCATCATCACTGATGACGTCACCGGCATCCGCATCGTCATCGTCATCATCACTGATGACGTCACCGGCATCCACATCGTCATCGTCATCATCACTGATGACGTCACCGGCATCCACATCGTCATCGTCATCATCACTGATGACGTCACCGGCATCCACATCATCATCGTCATCATCACTGATGACGTCACCGGCATCCGCATCGTCATCGTCATCATCACTGATGACGTTACCGACATCCGCATTGTCATCGTCATCATCACTGAGGACGTCATCAGTGACATCACTGATGTCGTCACCGGCATCCGCATCGTCATCGTCATCATCACTGATGACGTCATCAGCGACGTCACTGATGACGTCACCGACATTCGCATCGTCATCGTCATCATCACTGGTGAAGTCATCAGTGACGTCACTAATGACGTCATCGGTACCCGCATTGTCATCGTCACTGATGACGTCATCAGTGACGTCAGTGATGACATCGGCATTGGGGGTCACGTGACCCCCAAGGTCACGTGACCCCCCCTGGTTAGTTTAAGCCCCCCCCCCCCAGTGCCCTTGCCTCCTCCTCCTCAAGAGCTGCGCTCTAATTCGGCGTTACAGGGAGTTGTAAGCGGCTTTGATTTTTTTTCAGTACTAAGTCTTACGACGCTGGTTGCGATCACCATTCGAGTCGTCGTAGGTTCAGGGATGGTATGTTGTCCAACCATTAAGATCCCCCGGTAGTGCAGCAGTAAAAAAAAATAAAAGGAAATAACTTTAGGTGAAGGGACAGTGCAACAGTAGAGAGTTTTAGTAGATCGTTCCGATACCTCCGATAGTCCCGATAACGATACCATGCATGCGCAGAGAGGCGGTGGCGGAGTATCGGGTATCGTTATCGGAGTCATGGGAGCGATCTACTAAAACTCTCTACTGTTCAGTTACAATATTTTTCACTTCACAAGCTTACTGGCACTAATGGGAAAAAGAAGCCTTGAGTACACAGTATTTTTACACACTTAAGGGTGTAAATCAGTTTGTCCCTAGGCTAACACCCTTATGGCGTTTAGGCACGCACCCTTCACAAAGGGTGCATGCTAACACCCTTGGTGAAGGGTGCTTGGCATGAACTGGGTTCCTGCTGGGGTGCCCCAGTGGATGCTGGGCCACCCCAGCCAATCTGGCGCCGGGAGGGTATCATGCGACGTTTTGGTTATGTGGGGTACAAGGTCACATGACGCTCTCGCGACGCTGGATTGGCTGGTAGCGTCCGCCGCGCTCGGACGAAGAGTGAAATGAAGTATAGACCCCAGTATACATTTCATTGGAATGTGGCCAATACACATATCAGAACTTGTAAATTGTACGAAAATCATATATGCTATTGCATATTCTTATATTATTATTATATGATTTACAGCTTATCATGTTTACTGAACACATTTACACTTTTTCACTTAGAGGGATTGCCACATCACCACATACGAGGCATGTGATAAAGAAATAATGAGTCACACTAAACACAACTCACTTCATGAAGTAATACAAAAGTGTTCCTTGCAAGCCACATCATAACCCCGTGGGCAATTGGGAAGTGCTACGGCGCCTCCCTTTCTCGAACTCTAAAGGCCGGTTCACACATGCAGCGAAGCGCTAATGTAGCGCTTCTCACGTGTCGTCTGCTACTTATTGTCTGCCATGAACAACAGTATTGACGGTGCGACACAAAGCTGGTGAACGCTCCCGTCAGCACGCGCTTAGCACGAGGTCAGCGCTACGCTTGTAGCGCTCCGCTACATATGTGAACAGGCCTTAAGTGAGCAAGCAGTGGCCCCAAGCATCGCACTGCACAGCTGAACCATTGTGAACATCATGGTCTGCCACAAACGAAGCATGTAAAGCTTTCCTGTTTGGAGATCAAGTGACATGATTTGTTTGTCTCAGAGGATTGCAGGCAACCCACGCTCCGCTTATCACTTGTCTCCTACGCTCATCTGGCTCAATTCACAAATCGCGCATTGTACCAAACGGTCCAAGAAGACGGAAAGGAAGGACTCCCCTCATTCTCGGACCCTCGTTCGTGCAACCGGAAACAGCGATTCTACCCCTAGAAGATTAGCCCGTTGCTCAAAACTCGAACAAAAGTTGCTTTCCCCACCCCGTTCAGCCCTAAGCTGACAGTGTTGTGGAAGCTACGTGCTCCTTGGGCCAGCCCACGTGGGCCAACCACACGCTCGTCACGCCACGGGTACTTCGAACGGCTCGGTTGTAACGCGCTGACGCTATTGACACCACCACAACCCTGCCAGCGCCACCAAGGGCAAAGCTGATAACCACGCCTGCCTTGCCACTCCACGAACGCGGGGAATCTTTTCTGCTTTTGTTTTCGCCGGATATCCCATGACGCATCGCGCTCTCCGTTCGCTTCTCTTCGAGCGCTTGCTGTCGAGTGCACCGTTTGGAACGCAAAATATAGCCAGTCGTTCAAAATACAAACGTGCGATTATCATTTACGGTTATTATCCCTCATACTTCATTCACTTCCGAACGAAATTTGAATATTTCAATTTTTGTTTCCGTACTCTTTAAAGAACACAACTGTGATGATTTAATGAATGATGATGATGAAATAATTTTGACTAAACAGAGTGACCACAAGGGTATACTGAAGGAATCACTAACAATGATGAAACCTAGAAATCTATTAGTGCCTTCCCTGTGTTTTGCCATTGAGCGGAAGACGTTTCTTGGCCTATATTTTTGTTAGAAACAGGTGTGATCCGTCCGTCTGTTTTTTTTTTTTTTTTAATCTTGATGTTCGGCATATTTTTTATTTCCTAGGTTGAAAGCTCAAGGCATTCCCTGTTGTTTGTTCAATCACATTTACCCCAATGTTAGTAGGTTGCTTTTTTATGTTTACTGTCCTTGGGTATGTCAGGGGTTGTGAACAGTAAAACGCTGTAAGGCCAAAGAAGGAATTCCCTTTGTAAAGTGGTGGCAAGCAGAAGAGAAATTGTAAAGACTGACTTCATGTCTTCTCCTGCGTTTTCATTTTTGGGTCGCCTATTCATTTTTGCCCATTAATACTCAGCTGTGTTTGATACTTCTCTGCGTTTGTGTCATCCTTCAGAGAACCCGTCTTTAATAAATTATGTGTTTAGCCTGTTTAGCTAGCTTGCACCCTCCTTTTTGTTTTTATCCAATAATAAATGACTGTAGGATTCAACTTCAAGCACGGTGTTCATGCATACTAATAAATAGCAGCATACTTTTATTGACTAATGCTGATGATTGGACTAGTTAGTAGCCAATTATTGAAAAGAAAGCATGAAGAATATGGGAACAGAGGATATGAACACAACACAGCGCTGTGTTGATCTCCTCCTTCTTGTCCGTGCCATTCATATTCCATGTTTTTAATAACACATTTATTAATAATTTTCTGCTTGGTATCATCTGTATAGGGGTTCACTGGAACGACCCATCTGCTATTGCATTCACTTTAGGGCGGCTCCCCCTTCCTCATGGTGCCATCGTTCAGGAAGTGCAAGGCGGGTGTCACTCTCACTCTTGTGGTTCAGTTCCCCAGGTTCCCATAGGTTTCAAGCTGCTAGCCAAACTGAGTCAGGCCTTCCAGCCCTGCAGGAAATGTCAATTCCACTCTTTTAGACGTAGACACCCACATTATGCGTGTACGTGAAAGAAGCTCCAACAGAGAGGAAACAAAATGATTGGCCTTTTTTTAATGCATCTTTTTTTTTGCTGAGAACATACATAAACGTTACACGCTATTGTACATTCAGTGGTGCGGCTTAATTTAGGAAGAGCACTTTTTTATATATAACTTTTATATAAAGAAAAAACGCAATATAATGGGTGGGGCATAAATGGTTGCTATGAACAGCCCTATACATTTTCACATTACCTGATATCGCCAATAGAGTAGAGTAGCGTAGGGCTGCAATGCACCAATTACGGCTTTGTAACCAATTAATAGTTGGAATTTATTTGTTTATTACTATTGGCTATTATTCTTTGACAGAAAGAATAACCGGGCGTGTTGGCACGGTGGTAGTCTTTGAACTCCATCAAATATTCAGGTTTGACATTAGTTAATTTTTTCCGCCTTTTTTCATGTTTTTGCCTTTTCTAGCTGCTCTGCTTTTTGTAAGGGCTTTCGTCACTACTAAAAAACGTGACATCTAAACTCCTTTTATTTTTTGCGTCACACAATCGTAAACTTAAAAAGTGAGCCGGTTCGGTAAACGCGAAGAGGCCTAATTTCCGAGGGTGAAACCTCTAAAAACAATGGACAAGTAAAAGAAACGCAGGGTGTTCTTTCTCCGTTGTTTTTACCGCTTTTACCCTCGGAAATATCACGAAGAGACCGCGCGTCTCTACGCACAGGCATTAGCTTATGCAAAAAATCATGCTGCATGCTCGCTCTTCTAACGTTTTTCTCGCTCCCGCTTTATGAAACAAATCGGTGGCGAGCGGCTGTTAGGACAAGACGTCGCAACTAGCATGACCTGTGATTAACACTTTGGGACGGCGACTGAATCCTTGAACTGCCGTCGGACGGCACTTGAACGCTCCGCACAAGCGTCGTCAGACGAGCGCCGCACGACGGCGCAAAGAACATGCCCACGGTTCCGCCGCGCGGGAATCTTTCTCACACTGCGGAGCGAGCCACAGGTTTTGAAGAAGATACGCTCTTTTCAAATAACGAAATAACACAGGGTAGAAGCATAGTTAGAATCAAGCATAGCTTAGCAAGCGCACGGTGCACGACAATGTTTGAAACAGCAGCCGACTTCGCAGAAACAAAAGAAAGTTGCTAACCAGCGTTTGCACGAGTCGTGCATGGGCGGTTCTGAACTTACGGGCGTTGGCAAGACGCAGCGTCTTCCAGCTCTCAGTCATCGATTGTTATCCTTGAACACGGTATTCCTAAGGAAGATATTTAAAATATCCCCTAAAACGGCTAAAACGTGAAAAAAGGAGATTTCCGAAGCCTCTGGTACTTCAGCAACCATTCAACCATAGAGATCATACACTAACTCTAGAGGAAAAGGTCCGCCATTTTCCCATGCATTCTGGCTGCCGCAAGCGGCGGAGTAAGCAGGCAGACCCTCTGGGTCCCACATGGTTACCAACTGCCTTCGAGTTCACAAATATATCATCAGAGCAGTGTCATGAACTTCAACAATCCACGAACTTACCGGTGGAAAGATATTCGCGTTCCTTTCGAAGCTTTCTTTTGAATAGCGCGCACATCTACGGCCTCGAGTCAACGCTAAACTAAACCAGATACCCGGCTTCGCCAGTGGGGCGCGGGGGGGCGCGGTTGAGGAATACGAAACCGCGCAACCACCAGATTTCGGAGATTTCGATAGAAGGGAAGTTAATGCAGCGTAATGACTATATTGCTTTTTATAAGCGTTAAAATAGCTCAGAATTTAGTTTACAACGTTAAATTATCACTGTTTATATTGCTGAGAGTTTTCAGTCTTCGCGTTTACCATTGCGACTGTCGTCCTTCAGCTGGCAACGTTGCTTTCTTTCTCTCGTGTTCTGTTGCTCTCTTTCGCGATCGTTCACTCGGGACCCAGGATGTCGGCGCACGGGATTTGCCACTCCTCCTCACCCACCTTTCCCCCCCTGCTTTCAACCGAGCCCAACGGAACCTGATTGCGATAGCGATGGTCTTGCGCAGTCTTCAAGAGTCTCTTTTCCTTTTTAATTATTGTTATTTTTTTAGAACAATACTAAGCAAAATATTATTATATTAGTAACAATAAGAATTTCACTAAAATAATAATGTAAAACATTACAAAACGTGAGTAAATCTTAGGTTTTATTTAAACTTTAGGTTGTTTCTTTCTTGTGAAAACCGAAACCGAAACTAACTTAAGCAACGTTTCTTTCGTCATAATTCTTTGTGTGTGTGTGTGTGTGTGTGTGTGTGTGTGCATGCGCGTGCGTGTGTTTGTGCGCGCGCGTGTGGATGCGTCCGCGTGCATGCGCGTGTGCGTTTCTGGTTTTGCATCCGTGTGCGTGTGCGCGCGGGCGTGGGTTTGCGCGTGTGCATGCGTGTGTACGTGCGCGCGCGCGTCTATGTGTGCGACTGCGAGCGCGCAAGCGTCTGTTTGTGCGTTCTATTGCACTGCGCCCGGAAGAAGAACAATTAGATGTCCAGGGACACTGTTAAAACACTAACATATTGATTATTATTATTATTATTATTATTATTATTATTATTATTATTATTGTTGTTGTTGTTGTTATTGAAACATAGCCCTGAGACTTCAGACACAGGGCCCTAAACTTTTCTATAGCTGGCTGTAGCTGTATCTATAAATTTTTGAGGCCAACAATGCAAAGCTACAGGGGATGATAGCCCCCATTGAATTTCCCATAGACGACCATTGGCCATTTTTTATGGGATGTCTCGGACTGGTTTATTATGGGATTTGCCTCTTTATGTGTGTGAGTTTTTGTGCATGTCACCATATTCTCAAATGACTATTTTACTCGGGTTGACATGGTCATGGGACAGCTTCGAGCAGCATGTCATGAATATTTGTCAAACACTTTCACAATATTTTAATTTCATGTTGCCAGATATAAACTCGAGACTAACTGATTTTATTACTGTACACTTCCATCAATAAATATTTGTAAAAAATGCTAGCATAGAGCATTTCACCCTACTTTCCGATTTCTGAGCATGGAGTGATTGGTAAGAAAATTAAATATGAAATCATATATAAAATGTTGTTTCAAACATAAAAATTGTATGCAAAAGAGGCACTTTATTATTAGCTATTTGCATGAATTACAACTGACATTATAAGAAACTAGACTGCTAACAACTGTTGCTTTTCAAGCAGAAATCTTACCTGTACATTATGTACAGAGCCATATATAAGCTTTCCAAAACCATTCACATTATTTATTCAGCACCCTCTTCTACACCCTTCTGACATTCTTCACTAAATGTAGGGTGTAACACGAAACAGCACCTTTTTCGGTAAAATTATGAGGTTGTATTCCTAGTTTTTAGTGTGTTAAAAGGGTGTAGCCGAGGGTGTAAGTTGCTACAACACCCATTTTACACCCTTAAAGGTGTAAAAACTTTTACTGTGTAGTATGGCCGAGCATCACTGGCGTCAATCACCACGATAGCGTCAATAGCGTCACGGCGTTGCCCACCACCCTCCAACAACCACGTTGTTAACAACAAAACCAGTGTTCTGCACATCTAGGTCGAGATGTTCATTTTCTTTTTCTTTTACGCGTGGTTCGATTTTGAACCTTTTCGTTCTGGTTTTAACCGAAGCTGGTAGCTTTCTTTGACTCAGGAAATCAGTATCCTAGCACCTATATGAAACATTACTGAGACTAGCTTAAGTTTAATCAATATATGAGAGACGTCTTGTTTAGGCTCTTCCAAAACAGAAAGCCTGACATATCCAATCTTATCCGATTCAAGCACAAGCTGATCGGGGTGCGTGGCTAGCGTGGCGGTTTACTAAGCTGAGTGCATTGATACACCTATAGGCTTTTAAGATAAAGAAGGGGGCTTATGGTCGGTATACAGGTACACTGGCTGGGTAACGGAGGGTGCGTCTTCCAGGAAAGGGGAGGATGTGCGCCCGATGCACCTGACTACAACTTTTTTTTCTTCGAGTGCAGTTGGGAAGTAAATATGTCGAGCACTAACCGAAAAATCGCGGATGTGGTATTCGCGCTAAGAGGGCCGCGCAGCGACAGAGCGGTATTGTTAGCGCGAAGATGACGTTGGTGCTGCTTTCGTATTTTATTTTCATAGAACAACGACGGGCACAATATTTTCCCACTTCTAGTAATGTTCCAAATGAACATATCGCACGACAGTGCTAGTTAAGACAATAGCCTTTCAAGTCTAATAAAAAAAAAACTGAATAAAACGGTGATCGTTTGCTTGTGCTAACAGTGTTCGCGCGATGCACGCACTAATATCCTGCCAACCACTCGCTCATGATGCTTCTCTCGCTGCCCGTCGTTATGCCAAAGTTTCGACAACGCGATGAAAGTTTAGATTATGAGGCGAAACTGAAAATCAGCACTTTTTGCCGAACACTTGTCGACCATGTTTATGTCCACGGCGGCCAAGCTGAGAATCAGCTCTTCTGACCAAACACTCGCCGGCCGTGTTTATGTTTCCGGCGGCCAAGCTGAAAATCAGCACTGCTGCTCAAACACTTGCCGGCCGTGTTTATGTCTCCGGCGGCCAAGCTGAAAATCAGCACTGCTGGCCAAACACTCGCCGGCCGTGTTTATATATCCGGCGGCCATGCTGAAAATTAGCACTTGTGGCCAAACACTTCCCGGCCGTGTTTATGTCCCCGGCGGCAAAGCTGAAAATCACCACTCCTGGCCACACACTTGCCGGCCGTGTTTATGTCTCCGGCGGCCAAGCTAAAAACAGCCAGTTTATGGCCGGACCCTTGCCGGCCTTGTTTATGTCTCCGGTGACCAAGCACTTAAAGTGGCCAAGCTGTCCAGACACTGGCCAACCGTCGGCCGATCGAAATTCACTTTCTGGTGCTGCTTGGGTAATTCTTAGTGTTAAAACTCCCATGCAATCTATTTAGGTCAGAATTAAAGTCAATTCGGCCTTGAACTATTTCCTTCGTTTATTTGCGTACATCCTAAGGATACCATTTGAAAGTGTTGAGAGGTACAGTTGGCACACGGTCACCTTTTTGTTCAGTGTATACATACCTTCCGTCTATCCACGACTGCCTGCAGTTTGGCAGCCTGCTTTCATGGCTATCGCTTACCGTGTGTTCGTTAAGGGAAGCTCGACTCGATCAATGTTGGAATACAAACCTAGCTGTTCCCGAGGACGTTTTTTCAATACCGCAGACGGTGGCGTTTCGAATCAATAGAAGGAGATAATCATATTTCCTTTGTACACGAGCAAACGTAGGAGGCGACTTTTTGGGGTAGTAGCATCGTCTAATTGCCGCTAAAACACCGGCTAGTTGTGATCATTTGCTGTGCCGTGCAATCGTTTATATAGGTACGTTAGTGTGACAAATATGCTGCCTTACTGCTCATACCTCTGTCAGAATGTTACACGCATAACTAGATATTGTAAAGTTTGTATATATAATCTGCGATGCTTGTTAGAATTCCAGTGAGGGTTCCCGCCCCCTGAGAGAAGCTAAAAATTCGCCACATTGCTCAAAGTGCTATCTGCGGTTTTTTAAACGTCAGACATGTCTAGCACCCGTTACTAATTCCGGAGTAAAATTCTGATTTGAACAAATCTCGGTAAGTCGAGCTCATCAATGACCCTTTAACGTTTGTCCCGTGAAGTAGTCTAGCTTCCAAGAGAGATTTATGTTTTATTATTATTTTTTTTCTCTGTAAACAGCGGCTTGGTTTCGCCACCTCTCGCCGGTTACATCGTCGAGCAAGTGGGGTACAGAACCGGAACAATGGCCCTTTTCGGTCTTTTTGCCGGCTGGGTAAGACGCTGTTGTTCTGTCAAAACGCAGACTCTCAGGGAAGTCAGGGTTTCTCGGTGTACGACGGGAGGTAGGAAAGTAGCGCCTCTGCATACCTCTTCTTTCTTCATAAAGTGATTCTAATGCATTGTTACCAGTCTCATGCAATGTACAATTCTGCACTAATATATAGTTGTTTTTTTATAAAGTTTACGTAATCTTGAAGGTAACTGCGAATGGTCGGTGACCATTGTAGCTATCGCAGCCATCATGAATCCGCCAAACTCCATTACAATATTTCTGATTTCGCTGACTTACAATTACTATAAGGAATAAACACTCCTTCTCTCGATATGCCGCCGTCTGATATTTAACGAAGAGTCGTCAAAGTGTGTATCTTGTCATTTACTTCGTTTAACGTTTCAAAAAACGAAACGGATCAAAAATGACAGAAGGGTCCCCTCGGATTTCAATTCTAAGATGACATTCAGGACTGTAGCAGCCATCACAACTAAACAAAATTGTCGCGCCCAGCCAAATAGAATTAGAAGTACCTTTTCATTCCTAATCGCACTACTAGAAAAACAGATTGACAATAATTTTGTTTGCGAAAACCAACGCCGATGAGAATCTTTATTGAAAGCGTCCAACTTGTTACCTAAATGTTCATTGCGATCCAATCAGTAGTCACATAGTCAAAGCCAGAGCCACTATCACTCGCTACAAATACCGCCGGATCAGCTATTCTATAAGCTGGTCAGCTTCTCACAAATGAAGCTAAATGGGCTAGATGAAGTCACATTCCCTTCTGAATGATAAAATTACTATCAACCCAAAATATCAAAGCAAAACGCACAAACATCACATACACACAAACGCATACACAGATACACATACACGCACACCCACAAAACACACACATCCACACGCGCGTACGCACATAAACACACAGACATACGCACATACGCATGCACACACATCGAATTTGTTTACCTCGTCGCAGGCTGACCCAATTGTAACAGGATGGCTGGTACCTGTTGTTAAACGATCTCTATTTTTTATTCATGAAAATTCCTCGACGCGTGTATGATACGTTTTGAAAAAACTCACAATATTTATAAAAAAACTAATGCTGTCAATAAAATTTTTTTAAACGTCATATGCAATACAATCATGATCTGGGATATGCCTTACGCAGTCGTGGTACTCGAGTCTTTGCATTTGCTTGGTAGCGTGCGGACCTCGCCCTCATCACGGCATTGTTAACTTGAGAACCCAATGCTAAAACAAACAAAAATGTAATACCAATTTATCTTAATTTGGCTTAACTCGCTACTACTTATTTTGCAAATAACACTTAGTATGACATATTATTAAATCTGAAGTTCACGCTAACAATAATATTTAAAGTTGAGGGCATCTCCCACTCA
Organism: Ixodes scapularis; assembly: GCF_016920785.2. Lineage (NCBI taxonomy): Eukaryota > Metazoa > Arthropoda > Arachnida > Ixodida > Ixodidae > Ixodes > Ixodes scapularis. The sequence goes on along the minus strand of NW_024609857.1, from coordinate 45,138,047 downwards.
ATGAACCACTTTTTTAATTCATTTGGGTTAGCACGCAGCAGCCTAAACCTCTTTTTTTAAATATATTCGTAGACCTAACAAGCATCTGCAAGCACTCAGTACGGTGACATAATTATTGTTGATAAACACTAAAACCAATATTATCCCCAGTACCAAATCTTGAGGTACGCAAAGTAACTAGAACGAGATGGTATATTTTGCCATTCAAAACAATAGATGGCGGACACAAACGTGTGCTTCGGTCATTATTAATATTCAGCCAGCTGAGCACACGGCTCCACTATGGTGCTAAAGGACAAACGCCGTCATAAAGATCTCAACATTGGAAAGCTAGATTAGCTGGACTTTGCCAGCCGCCAGTCCCACGACAAACGAGTGCTCGCTGCAGATTATTTTTCTTGCCACCAGCAAAACAAGCGTGCGTAGTTCAATGCGGCTCATTTTTACAAGATCGTTGACCCTTCCCAGAAGTCTACTATGTGAGCACCTTTATCCTTATCTATATAATATTCCTCAGTCCTAAGTTTGTTCAGCCATTTAAGTAAGCTAAATCTGAAAGATAGTCCCTGGGTTGTAAAGCGACGTGCAAACTCCCCAAATCTTTAAAGTACCCTAAAATATCATTCCTGGTGAGTCTTTATTATAGCGGATAAAACATAGATGTGAAAAAACTTGAAAAATTGTAAGGGCGACTAGTCTGATGTCCATAGCCACCGCTATTGTTTGGGCGACAACAGGTTGGAAGTGTACCTAGTTGTTTGCTGAGTCGAATGAAAATCTTTTTGTAGACTAGAATTACGCGTTTTACTCAGTGGTGCAAAATATGTACACATAATAAAAGGGGCCTTACTGAAAATGACAAATTGGTTGTACCTACTTGGTAGAAAGTAGGAAAGATACTTCCGATTTATAAGTCAGGGGACGGAAACAAACCATCTAGCTGTAAACTTGTCTAACTAGTACGTGTGTAAGCTTCTGGAAAAGATAATGCTTTTCCATATGAAGAAATATATTGGTGACCATGCATAGTATTATTTTCCCCCCATCAGCACGGTTTCGGTAGATAGTTATCGCGGAGTACTCAGTTAATTCAGCTAGTTCATGAACTTTCGGATATAATCAATGACAGGGGCCAAACAGACTTAATGTTTCTTGACTTTTCGAAAGCGTTCGACCGAGTATCGCACCATAAGCTTTTCTTAAAACGTTCCACTATTTTTTAAAAAAAATCACTTAATTAACTGGATATCGTTCTACCTATTTAATTAAAATGCAGTGTGTATATTTTAAAGGTCACATTTCTACTCCCCTTCCAGTCCCCTTCCAGTAACGTCAAGTGTACGGCAGGGCTCAGTCCGCGGGCCTCTTTAGTTCTTGGTTTTTATCAATGACATTAGTAAAAAGATTCAGAAACCCGTTAGGTTATTTGCAGATTGCGTTATTTATTATGTAGCAAAATCGGCATAGGATCAGGTCACTCTTAACAATGCTTTAATACGGATTGAAGAAGGAACAAATATTTGTCATTTGGAAATATAGTGGGATAAAACGGTAGCAATGATAATAACACGAAAAGAAATCCTTTAAAGTATGGTTATTCAATAAATGCGAACCGCATTAAATTTGTTGGCCACTCTAAATACCTTGGAGTAACCATAAGTAGCAAACATCTTTGGCACAGGCTTGGGCCAGACTGGCGCGAGCAAAAGCCAACTTGGCACAAGCCTGGCACAAGCTTACGCCAGACTGGCCCAAGTATGAGCCGGGGAAGTGTGCTGCTAGGGGAACCAGTACGTAGATGACGTTCTTAAAAAGCAAGAGTAAAACGTTTTACACTTCGATGCACCTTCAAATTTGCTGATTGGGAAACAAAGAAAAACTGCATACCAAACTCTGTTTCGACTTATTCTGCAATATGCTAACACAGTTGGATATCCTTACACTGCGAGTGAAATTAACAACATTGAACGAGGGCAAAAACTGGGTGGGAGATTCCTATTCAATAATATAGGTATAGTGTTTCGACGTCAGGTTTACTGGAGCAAGCTGTCATCCACTCACTGAAGACTAAAGCGAGAATATACAGATTACGTAGAATTACCCAACTTAAAACTCTTTGATAAATGTGTTATTTAATGTTAATAGTGCGACATATATAAAATTTTCAAATACAACATCGTCTAGAATAAATCATACAAGGGCTATTAAAAAATATAATTTTAGGGACGATATGTATCCTCTATTTTTCGGGCAATCAACGATGGAACTCTTTACCCAACGAAGAATTGCAACCCTTCCGTCATTGGGCGTGTTTGGTAATGCAAATACTTCTGCCACGAGTTAGTGTTCTTGAGCGAAATATGTCACTGTTCTTTGTAACCACCCCTGCCTTTGCTCACAGGCGTGATCCACAATATTCTTTATATAAAAAATTTTAAAAAAATATCGCCCGCTGCTTTTAGTCTGGGCTATGTAGGGCTTGCACCATTTTGGAATAATAAAAAAATAGCATTAATAATACATCTATGTATTACTTGTGTATTTATATTTATAGATTAAGAACCCCCTTGGGTGTATACATAAAAGGTGGGTAGCAAAGAAACAAAAAGAAAAATGCCACAAAAGTAAGTACGCTTTCAGAAATAAAAAAAAAACACCAAAATGGTAATTGTAAAAAAAAAAAATTACTACATTATGCGATATTACAAAATAGTTTCTTGAATTCAGTTCTGGGGACGACAGTTCTGTTGTGGGTTTTAATCAATGACAGTAAGTGACAATAGAAGCTCCGCAACGTGACGGTTCTTGCCTTCGGGCGTCTCACATCGAGGTTATAGCGCGTACGATCATGGCGGCGTTCTGAAGAGGCGATATATCATGGCGATAAGCATGTTCTGTAGAAAACAATGTGAAACTGAGGGGGTTTACAAAGATTGTGACGCTCAGAGCCGGAGGAGAGGGGAGGGGAAGGCATTGGCACGGATTCGAAAACAGGTGACGCTGGTGAAAAAATAAAACTACTCGCAAAAAAACAAAAACAAAAACAAAACCGTTATGCCAGACATTTCGAAGTGATTCAGTATTGTTGATAGGGCAGGCTCCATCTGGTTCCCAAAAGGCAAATGCGTATTCCAGTTTCTAAGTGTCAAGAAAATATCAAGCAAGCAGTTTTAGGTATGGTGGGGTGAGTTTCAAGTTGCGCTATAAAAGCCCTAAACAACGATAGCAGAAGAGATGATATGGCTGATATGAAGGACCCAGGAAAGACCAGATGAGGGGTGGACTCTGCGATACTTACAGAAATTTTAACGTAAAACGTTTACAGGCTACTTTTTCAGGTCTCCATCGTGTGCACCCAGGACACCACATTCTTCATTGAATATGGTGAATATGGACTATCTTCATTGAATATGACGTCACATGACCTCGTGCCACGTGAGCTATACACAAATTCATTTTCCCAGACAGATTTAACGGCAAAAGCACGTCACGTGACCTCAAAACAAACAGTTTTTTGCCGCGAAATTTAGCGGCAATAATGATGTCACGTGACTTCATGCCACGTCACCTACACACAAATTTAGTTCCTCCGCTAAATTTAGTGAACAAATTGACGTCAGGTGTCATGACGTCACGTGGCCTATGTGTAAATTCAGATTCCCTGCTAGACTCAACGATAAAATTGACGCCACGTAACCTAAACTTAAATTCAGCTTACGGACTACCCGTCACTTCGTCATTCTGTGGGGAAAGTCAGTGGGTCATTAGGGAGTTTTCGAGGGCCGTTTTTCTACCTCCGCTACGGTGTCCGGACGAAGACGGCACTACTGCGCCTGCGCGGCGCTAGCCTTGTCTGCGGAGTCGCGGTTCAGTAGCGGGTTGGGGTGAACGTTGCGGGAGAGCGGAAACGATATACAAAAACTCACTATTGAGTGTATGGGATGGAAAGGAGTCAATGGGGTGGAAGGGTTTTTATTCGGCCTCCAAAATTACAGATATAAAATTATATTTAAGATTTATGCGCCAAGTAGCCACAATGGCACGTTGAAAATAGGGCTGAAGCCCCTCCCTCCCTTCGAGTTCGGCGCAAGGAGAGAATCATGACGTATTATACAGAGATCTCAACATTCCCGCGCATTCCGCTAGCCTTACCCTAGCAGTCAAAAAAGCTGCACGCGCATGGGCAGCTGAAACCTCTAGGCATAACGTCGCACACAGCGTTTTTTTTTTTTTTTTTTCTCGCGTCGATTGATGCATTTGGGGCAAATGCTTGTGATATTCGTATTCAGATGACAAAAAAATACGGTGAAATTTACCTCTAAGTCATTTTTTAAAGAACCAGTTAAGCCTGCATTAAAATGAGTACGAAGAAATATAACGTTTAGAGCGACAAGTAAAGGAAACGAGCCTGCAATTTTGAGAGTTGAGCGACATCTGTCATTTTTCACACCATGGATTAATAAGGATGAGGTCATCTATTTTGAATGAGTACGTGATGTCCAGTGTTTACTATTGTGAATACTGCACTTCTTAAATATAGTGTTTGGAGCCGCTACTTTGGTTGCATTTCTCGTATTGTTTAGTTATCTCCCTGCATTTCTCATCCTCACTATTGTTTCTCTATTAATACACCAGGGAACTAATTAAGCTAATATTATAGTAGATACATATTTTTTTTCAGAAGAGTTACAACTTTTAACACAGATTTCGAGATATTGCCAAATTAAATTCGCTTACTTTAAAACAAAAGGGTTTAATACAGATATTTTTGTCGTCTTCCAGATACCTGTGACCTTTGCACTGTGGGTGCATTCTTTGTATTGGCCAGGCAAGCATAAAGCGTCCTCTATCAACTCGCATTCCAGAGTTCCTGCCGAAGCCGATGCCTAAATAACATCCCTTCAAATTACTATCACGTTAAAATAGATATTTGCCTTGTTCCGGTTTTGTCGGCAATTTACGTTTACCTTTAAGCCGAATAAAATCGTCTGCCCTGATAGTTTCATCGAGCACTCTTCTTTTCTTCCATTTTAAAATTGTACTAATATAGAGTGCTTAGAGTCTTTGTGCCTTGTGTGGCAGTGATCCGGATACCCTAAAACTGTGCATCAGAAAACGGAAGTGAGGACAGGAAAGACTACATTTCTAGCGCTCTGTTCTATCCCTGAAAGTTTCTCAAACACATGATTGCGAACAAGGAAACTGCAATCGATTTGTTTATTATCCTATTCTATACAAAAAACACACATCTCACACCCACTACTTTAGCTGATGTTACGAGGTTATTGCACTACCTCTCTAGGATGAGGGGAGCTGTAAAATTTGATAACGGAACTCTTTTATGAGCCGTATTTCCCTTTCCACATGTACCGTTTTTCCGTGCCACTTTACATGCAACTTCGCTGCGACTCACCTGCTTTTCTCCAGCGATGCGGAATGGGGGAATGCACAGCTTAACGGCCCCTTGTAGATGGTCCTGCACCTTGAATTACGTGACGTAACTAGGGTAAATATACCGGGAATATTTTTCCACCTAAAATTGGCGGAAAAATTTCCCCGGAAAGAGTAACGGAATTATCGGCAATGTTAGATGCGTGTGACGTCACGTGACATCAGACGTGATGTCATACATCACGTATCTTTTATAATGACGTCACGAAGGTAACTTTGTGACGTTACCCTCGGGGGGGTAACCCTCGTAAATCTCGTGAGGGTAACGCCTGTAACGTCACACGTGACGTCACGTGTGACGTCATTATGGGAAACGTCCCATAGTGCAACACCCGGTTACGCCGACGTCGACGACGACGCGGACGGAGCCGATTAAGCCGAAACGGGCGCCTAAGAGCTGCGCTTTGAAACCTTTCAAATGAATTATTTCACAGAGGTGCGACGTTTTTCCTAGATTATCATATATTAACTTAGCAAAAATGCTTCCCGGTATGCACGGTAGACAGTAATGTTAGACAAAACACTTCGTTTGCACGGCGCGAGCAGCGTGAATGAAACTACTTACCTTCTAAAGTAGCGTATTGTCCAACAAGTCGTGAAGTATAGAATGTTTGGAACAAAGACCGACTGTACAATAGAGCTAGACGCGACATCGACAACACGCTAAATGTCTCGCGAATACCTGGACGTAACTGCACGCAGTTAGCTTGGACTGTGCGCAACACAGCACTGCGCCTAATTGACGAGTGATTGCGAGCTCTCGTACCTTTATTGAGTGACGTCGCAGGTGTCAGCGGCACCCGGACGGGCGGTGGCCAACCGCGTCAGCCATCCCCTCCCTCTTTTGACTGGCCAATTTCACCCCTTGAACGCTGCGCCCGAGGCGGTCACCCCACGCTTTCCTAGTGACGCCACTGCCTTTATTTTAACGGCGTGACAAAACCACAGGTGCAGCAGTCGAGAAATCGATAGAAATCTCGCCCCCTGCAAGACTACACTACTACCGCTACATTGGCATCACTTCTCCTTCCGAATGCTTAACGCAAGACTTAGGCTATTTATATTTAATACTTGAAAATATTTAAAACATTTTCACCAGCCAGAAATTAGGCTAACAGAACCTCACAACCGCTACAAGTCCAGCCACCCATAAAACGAGGACGTCTCCAGTGAAACGACAGGAAAACAGCTAATGTGGTAAAACTTCTTTCTCCTCATGCTTGAACCTGGAACTCTTCCGGCCCCGCTCCTCCACTCATTCGCACTGCCTTGAGTATCCTCGCGCAAAGCAAGTAAAATGACAACTGGAATAAAAAAAAATCCTGATGCGATACCGGCAACTAATGTAAACCAATTAAACAAACCTGGGTATTTTACTTGCCTGTAAGAGGGATTATATGGGCAAATGTTCTTCATTTTTCATTGAACAATGGAAAAGCCTCTCGTAGACTGAGAAATCCTGTTCCTGTAGTTTCATGTCAACATACAAAAGCAAATGTAGAGGTTTTCGGAAATTTAGTTGAAGTACCGTAAATACCGCTGCTACTTCGCAGGTGGTATCAGCAACTACTGAAAACCTACAATTGTAAAATATGGAGGCACATCATCGTGTCCTTCAAAGGCCGACGACCATTTCACGCTTTCCACTTTTCCATCGCTTCCTCCTCTCCATAATTCTTCCATTCCCACAGTTGCCTGTTTCGTCCTTTCCCTTGCCCCTCGTCCCCTACTCCTGCTCCGCTAAGCCCAAAGCGGCTAGACCATCACCTCTAGCCTGGAAAAAAAAAAAAAGAAGATCACGATATAAAATGAAACCCCAACATGATTGACAAGCGGCCTTGAGTCCGTTAGTTACAATGCCGGTGGTGTCAGTGCAGGTTTTTAGTCAGCGCGCCCTGCACTGGTATTTCTTTATATGTCCCCCTTTGAGCCTCGCTGCATGCCTGGGCCTGCCCGGACCCCTCCTTCTTCAAAGTGACCGCTATCGAGCTCTGTCGGTCGCTGCTCGCCTACATCCAGGACCCTCCGGCTCCTTCTATCGGCACGCGGCTTCAAGGCACTCAGCTCTCCACCACTGAGCCCAGACAAAAGACCAAGCCTAAACCTACCGCACATCTATCCTCTGACGCCGTCGCACCAACCGGGCCAACAAATAAAAATTGAGGCCCCCTGTCCCCCGGTCCTGTGCGTTAAACCCTTTCACCGCAGCATTTCCTAATGCAAAAAAAAAAAGGGAAATAAACGTTCCTACCTGCCTACCTACGTTGGAATTTTTCTTTGTTTTTTTCGGGGGGAAAAGGAAGAGGGGGGAGGGGAGGACGTTGCTCAATATGATTGGAAGCTGTCTTTATTTTTTGGTGGTTCTTTTCGTTTTAGAGAGGATATTCGCGACTCCAACTAACTATAGGTGGCGCCACTTATTTTCCAAAATGGCGGTTATAGTGAGGGTCGGAGATGCGTGCCGGCTGTTGAGCCTGCCTAGTGTGTTGGCTTCACTGTGCGACACAAATTATTTCGGGTAATACGAGGAAGCTAGGGTGTTATGAGCGCAGTTCACCACTTTATGCTAAAAACAAGAACGGTGTTTTGCGTAATATTTACGCAGGGACGGGTGTTTTAATTCTGGAGCGAAACCGAAACTGACCTCTATTTTAGATTTAATTTCTCGATATAGGTCTTAATTTCGGATTCTTTCATAACTCAAGATGTGTCTCCCATCGTAATTAGTTTGTTTAAGAAGTTGCTCTCGGAAACTTTATTTTGTAACATACATGTTCGATCCAGGCTGATATTTGTGCGTTCTCGCTGCCTTTTCTCGCTCAGATAATTGTCATGGGAAATGATGAACTGCGAGCCTTTAATGTTTTTTTTTGTGTATTTAGATGAATATTTGGTTTAACATTATTCCCAGCACACGCATAAGAGAATAATTCCAATTTTTACAATATGTCCACGAAACGTACACTCTAAGCCCTGTCCCACTTAGTAAGAGGGACATTTCTTCGATTTTTTCCCACTTAACTTTAAGGGGGGCGACAGACCTCTTAATATTACATGGAGATTCTCCCTCTTAATTAAGTGAGACACCAGCCCTTTTAAAGTAGGCGATACGGCGTCTCCCTTAAATTTGAGGTCAGAGTCTCTTAGTAAGAGGGACATTTTTTAGATATTTTCCCCCTTAAATTTGGAGGGACGGTGGCCCGCTTAAAATGCAGGGGTATAGTCCCCCTTAAGTCGGGGTCACGCTGCTTATACATCATACAAAAAACATTCTGCAGACATGTTCCGGAACGAGTCGCCGCGACATGCGAGCTTCGTACGCCACGAGCAACCAAATCAAGAGGTTGCTTTGTCACGTGGCATACAAAGCACGATTTCGCGGTGACTCGTTCGGGAACATGTCTGCAGAATGTATTTTGTATGATGTATAAGCAGCGTGACCCCGACTTTAGGTTATCTCTTTTATTGTATCGTAGAATTTCTGCTCCTTCATGTTTGGACTGTCAGCTGACATGCTGCACTGCAGTGATGCAGTTCTCGCACTTTCGCTGATATTGTTTAACCAAAGTTATTCTGTGCTGCATAACAGAATTGAAATTTGATCTGTATATGTGTTAAATAAAACAGTAACAATCTTTAAGAGTAAACACGTGTTTTATTTGCCATGACACAAGAAAATATTTTGAAATGTCTTTATCAAAATAGTAATTTTATAACGATGTTCTGGTAGGTTTCACGGATAAAAAAGACGTTAGAACGACGGCAGAAATTGGCGTTTCTTGGAAACAATCACACAAAATATTTCGTGCTGCAAAGTGACTCTTTTTGCCTATCATAAACAGTAACAATACAATCGTGCTGAAAAAAAAAACTTTTTTTTTTTAGCGGATAACACAAAAAGGAAGTACATTCTAAAAAAAGCCCATGCGTCTACTTTGCCGCACAACACTTGAAAAGACAATCACCATAACTCTCGGAGGCAGCTCAGCGAATGCAGATGCCGAAACATATGATTATACCAAAACAATGTGTTGCGACACTAACCACAACTAGTGTGACGTTTTGCATTGCTTAATGTCACAACTCAGACTGGGTTTTTTTGTCTAATCTTATGTCTGGGCATCGTGATTCGATGAGCTGCTTCCGTGAGTTACGGTGATTGACTTAGAGTTACGGTGATTGACTTTCCAAGTGCTGTTCGCAAAAGTAGATTCCTGTGCTTTTTTTTGGAGCGTAGTTACCTACTTCATAGCATTAAAAACGAATTATTCGGCGTCTCTTGTCATCAGCAGAAGCTCGGAATTCCTGTTGTTTTCGAACGGCCATAAGCAATTTTCTGAGCTTCTCCGACATAAAGTGAATCGAAAGATTTTATTTTCAACGAGCAGAATTTAGAGGAGTCCAAGGGTTTGTCCACATGCCACAGGGTAGGAGAGTCCCGCTATGTAATACACACACAAGCACATGACTGGTGCCCCCTCCATAGTCGTGCTAACGGAGAGTTTCACTCTCCAGTTCCCAGAAACGATCCGTTTCTCCGAAGCGAAGAAAGTCTTCGGTCCTGGAACTTTTTCGTCATGTATAAAATCGTCCTGCAAGCAGCAATTGTGAAAAAAAAAAGCGTCAGCGTCAAACTTACATTTCTATTTTTGCATTCGCTTTTTCACACACCATAGGCGATGAGAGGACTTCTGGCCAATCGAGACCGGAGAATGGTCTTCATGTTCAAGAATGTTGTTGGGTTGTCTCCGCAGAAGGCCCATTTTACCTCCTCCAGTTTCTTCAGCATGGTGACGATCGTGTTATGGAACCGAAGCTGTGCATCCACCTTTAGTTGAATGAAAGACCATATTGTTTTCCTTTATATACAGAGAGTTGGAATTAGAATGAAGGTAATGAAGCGCTTTCACCTGTTTTCAAGCAGGCGGTAAGAAACAAATGCGAAATTAAAGTACAAACAGTTCAAAGATTCGGAGCCCAATCTGTATACGATGAAATAGCAAGTGACATTAGCTTATGACGTAACTTCTGCTACTATTAATATTTGGTACGAGAATAGACTGCTGTTTTAAGTAATTTACGCGAATCGTTTTTGTATTACCAAGACAAAACGAAAACGCATTTAGAAGTAGATGAACATTAGAAGTACCACGTGCTTTGGAAAGCAGGGATTGCATTTGCGGCTCGAAGCTGCAGAAGAGATCTAATGCATGTTTTAAAAAGCAACATAATCAAATTAAAAAAATATATATATATTTCTGTAGACATTTCGACGCAAGTCATTCATTTATTCTTTTTTTCAGAAGCAACGCATATGCCAACAGAACGTAAATAGAGCCTACCTACATACCAGGATACAAAAAGTTCATAATTACCGAGTTCATTGTGGGCCGTGTGCGAGTGGCCGCAGTAGACTTATCACTCAGGGTGGTGCGTTCCACCGTGCAGAGGGTCCCGGTAGAGCTCTGTACACGAGAAATCCGAGCAGAACCCCCGTCTGATTCCCTTCACGTCGACGTTTGTTGCCATTGCCTCACCCTGAAAACAATATTTTTAACGGTCAGTCATTCAACGCCCATACTCAACCTAGCGCTAAAGCGCCTAAAAAAGAAAAAGCAAACTTCTGTTTATATATTTTTCGCAGATGTACCACACAGAAAAAAAAGATATTCAATCAGCTACAGAAAACAAGGAGCATAATAAACATCATAAATAAAATCTCCATAAACAAAAACATGATCGACGCCGAAAAAAAAGAGAAAAAAAGCCGGTTGCTTTGCTGGCGCGACCGTCAAAATAAAACAAACAAAAAAGTACGGAAAGGAAATATTAAAAAAAAAACAAATGTACTCCAGGGCCATCGCGGCACTCTTCCCCTCTTTCCGCAGACGCCGACGCAACGCGCAAAAGAAAAAAAAAAAACTTTTTTCTTCTTTTTTTTTTTTTTTGTGGGTTTTGAATTAGAAGCTTGTCCACCCCCCCCCCTTTTCACATACATACACACACATCATGGGTTTTTGCTCGCCTCCCACTTGAGAAAGAAGTTCATAATCACTGTAACGCTAACAATGTCTACAACATAACGTTGCAGTGTAAATTGCTGTAATGAACTCTGAAGGCAAACAAACGCAAAATCGAAAACATTGTTTCCGTCAACCAACGCTCTCGGGCGGTCAACCTCAAGCATTTAGAGTGCACACCGAGAAACAAATCGGCGAACCAAGCTTACAAACACTGACTGCCCCAGCTAGGGTGCCTTTATGCTGGCTTTGCCTTAGGGAGGGTGATGCCATTCTTTGTAGTACTCGATGCCGACAGTGTACGCTCACAGATAAAATACAAGGAAATTGCCGGTAATGAAATGCCGGCGTAGCAGTGCCAAAGCTAGCAGCTCGAGCTGGGAGAAGAACGAACGCGCGTCCGAATTTAAAGAGTAGACAAAAGCGTCGGGCAGAAAATGGTCTGATATCACCAGCCTAAGACAGACGCGTACACATTGGGACACCCTAACCCGCTAAAAGTGTTTTGTGCGAAAGACAGCCCTGCGGCTCACGGCAGGGCAGACGATTATCGACGCTTTGTCGTAGCTGAACGAGCAGATCCAGGAAGCGACCGCGTCCGCGGACTACAGCTGAACACTCTTAATCTACATGCAGAGCTCGTACATCTCACAGCCAGCGTGAAAATATTGATGGCTCGTTATTCCCACCCGCAATGCACCCAAAACAAAAGCGTCAATATGACAGGATTACTCACCCGAAGGAAGTCAAACGAGCAGCATGACGCTTGCGACCCTCCGGCAACGACCGTTTCCAGCTCTCCGTGAATTGGCGCGAAGCCTCAGCACCGTCCTAACTCTTTGCCGTGGATTAGTGCGCCTGCCCCTCTCCTCCTGACCGAACTACATTGTTCCAGTAAGAGGGACCAGTCCCCTCTTAATATGAGGGGAGACGCGTGAATCTTTCTGTCGGTCTTTCCTGTTCAGAGGGACTAACGAAACGGTTTCCTTGGTCCGACTTAATATGTTGGTGTCCCTCAAGATGTTGCTATCTTATTTTTCAATTTCCCTCTTAAAAAGAGCTGTCCCCCTGAAAGCATTGTTGTCCCCAATAAAATCAGAGGGACAGCGTTTCTTATGAGAGACCGGTTTTAGAGTGTATAAATAATAGATGCTGTTCTCACTCGGATTCCGTCTTTGGGTTGTTACAACCCGAAGACGGAATCGGAGTCAGACAGCTAAAGTGTGTGTGTGTGTGTGCGTTTTATAGAAACGCGTGACGCATAGGACTTTATATTACATCCACTGTGTGACTCTTTGTCTATCTTGATAACGACGTCAAAGTACGTGAACGAAACCAAACGGGTTTCGTTCACGTACCTTATCCGTAGCCGAGCGGAATTATGCTCACCTCGAAAGAGATGCGCTGGCTCTTGTTTCTGGTGACGAAGTTTCGAAAGTACTCGCTGGGGCGCCATTTCATTTTGGTCACCGATCACAAGCCGTTGATTGGCCTTTTTCGTCCAGATCAGCCAATTCCATCAGTGGCCGCCGCCCGCATACAACGATGGTCGTTGTTACTAAGAGCTTTTTCTTATGATCTCGTGTATCGAAAAGGGACCGAGAACCTGAATGCGGACGCTCTCAGTCGGCTGCCGTGCCCAGCAGAAGAGGACTTGATAACCGAGGAGCTGCCAGAGTACGTCCTTCTGATGGAGCAGCTTCATGAAAACTTCGTTTCGATGGCGGACCTGCAGGAGCTGACAACTGAAGACAACGATTTAAGACAAATCCCGACATGGATTCAGAGCGGCTTCTGACCTTCAAAGAATCATGACGGGGAGGTAACCCTGAGGCTATACTTGGAAAGACGAAGCGAACTAAACACCTCGCACGGGTTGGTGTACTGGGGGTCGCGAGTTGTGATACCGCAAAGAGCTCGGAAGACTGTACTTGCTCTCCTGCATGAAATCCACCGCGCCGCATCCGCCCTGAAGGCGTTAGCTCGGTCCATTCTATGGTAGTCTGGAATTGACCAAAATTTGGAGCGTATATATGGTCAGGCAATGCCTGAAATGTGCTCAAGTTGCGCCGGTCACACCGGCAAGAGATCCTGTTCTGTGGCCGGAGACAAAAGAGAAATGGTCCAGTGTACACATGGACTTCGCGGGCCGAGTAGACGGGTTCATGTTGTTGGTTGTCGAGGACTCCCACAGCAAGTGGACCGAAGCAATTCCACTCAAGTGCACGTCAGGGGAAGCCACGTACCACGTCCACGTTACGGTCAGTATTCATCCAGTTCGGAATAGCACGTCCAATTATTTCGGATCACTGCTCCAGTTCGTAACCGCAGAGTTCCAACGATTCTGCGAGCGGAACAATATTCGACACCGACGGCTGAGCAAGGGCAGCATGGTTACTCGACTAGCGCGCTCCCTGCATGAGTATCGTCGCACGCCTAGCAAAGACGGTCGTTCTACATCTCGGCGCTTACTCGGCTACGATATACGCTCTCGTCTAGACGCCGCCTTGCCTCCATTACCGACACCTTGCAGTCAACCAGAAACTAATCATTTTCGTCCAGGACAACCAGTGTGGTTCCGAAACTGCAGTCCTGCTGACAAGTGGAGCCCCGGAATCGTCAAGTCGACCAGTGGTTCCCGCCTGGTACATGTGCAGTCCCCGAACGATGTCAAGGACCACCGGCGCCAAGCCGACCATCTCCGCCGTCGTGAGCCCGGTGACACAGCTCTTGAGCCGTCCGCCCCAGCACCCGCTTCCGAGGTTGCCCCACCCGAGGCCTTACCAGCATCTGATACACCGGCTGCAGTGCCCCAAACTCCACGACGATCAACGTGAAGTCACCTACCCCCAACACGTCTCTTTTACAAGGGTAGAGGAGTGTTGGGGAGCGAGTAAACGCTGCACACGCTGTGAATGCACTGCGGCTCCTACGGCTGGCGAAGCATTTTTGTTTTCTTTATTTACTTTGCACGGCCGATCTATCAAGATCGTACGAGCCCATGAAAGCAATCGGCAGCGTCGAATAAACGCTCAGTCTATTGGCAAACCAGACACGCTGCCCATGGCTCCTTTCTTCAGAGTTTACTTCATTTAGCAGGACCCCTTCAAAGCACTGAGCCAAAATTTAGTACGGCCTGTGAGCTTCAAAGTTTTACCGTCCCCCCCGCTAAAATTTAGCGATACCCAACTGATGCTAAGTGACCACCAGATGACGTCGAAATTTAGCGGGTAGAAGCTTTAACCACCAGATTTTGCCAAATTTAGCCAGGAGCACTCCGAAGTTCAAACACTAGATGGCGTCTATCGAAAAATCACTAAATTCAGCACGCCGGGAACTTGTGGAAACTCACTCCGCTGCTTTTCTTGTACTTTTCGGTGCAATTAACGGCAACACAGCTTCGCGGCATACTGAAATGCTATGACGCCCATGCGAAATGTGAAAAGATTTTGCGCACACCCACCGGCTCCGGCAGGATCGCAGCGCCGCCGCAGCTCCGTGACGTCAAGCCCGCGTGTCGGTCTTTACATGGGCTATGGACGGGCATAAGTTTAGTTTATTTCATTTTCACTGAATTTTTTATAAAAAAATTGAAATATCGTCGAAAATGAAATTAATCGATATTTTGAACTCACTTTATCAAAAAAGGCCATTTTTTATTTCGTTCATTGTTTTATAATTGCTGCCGATCATATGAACTTTCAATTGGCTTGATGCAATTTCCCCCTTTTTGTTGTATCTTCTGTAGAAGTGACCGAAATCGCTCCCACGTTTTCAGAACAGCCAAATGCAGTTTCCGCAGGTCGCCTTCGTTGCAAAGACTATACTGGTTATTTGTGTGTTCAAATGTAGCGGTTAAATTCATTTTGATTGTGAACACTCGTGCTTGGCTACATTGTATTTTATTAATTTTTAATGATGGCAACTGACACTCCTTAGTCTGATATTTAGCGGTGGAGCGGATGTTCCATTATCCGATCTTTAAAGCCAGGGCACAAAGGGCGGAGAAAACGGAACGAGCTCTTCATGTAGCCAGACCGGGGTCATATATCTGTTTGGCTATACACAGCTTGTAAGGCACGTCGTACAGCACGCCCGGCCCTTTGCGCTATAGGCCCTTCTCCATTACACCCAGGAAGCATCCGGCATGGGTGCCAATCCATGAAATGTCTTGTCGCGTGCGATCAAATAACCACCCAGGCAGCAGCGAGTTCTGGGCCAAAACTTGGCTTGCGTCTGGCAGTTTAGGGCATTAAAAAGCCCGAAGAAGGCAAAGTACTGCCAAACCTGACCTCCCATGGCAACAGTCTGGGTATCTTGGCTCTAATTCGCCAAACAAGTGCCAAACTTAGGCTTCGCTGCCGGGTAGTTCGGCTGTCGTTTGGCATCTTCGGGCCTAAATCGCCTAAAAAATGCCAGATGTAGGCTTACTGCCCGGTAGTTCGGCAGATCTTTGGCATTTTTGGGCCAAAATCGCCAAACTAATGCCAAAGTTAAGCTTCACTTTTTGATAGTTCGGCTATCACCTGGCACATTCGGGCCAAAATCGCCACAGATGTGCCAGAGTTAGGCTTACTACCTTGTAGTTCGGCAGAGTTTTGGCATTTTTGGGCCAAAATCGCCGAACTAATGCCAAAGTTAGGCTTCACTTTTTGACAGTTCGGCTGTCACCTGGCACATTCGGGCCAAAATCGCTAGAGATATGCCAGAGTTAGGCTTACTACCTTGTCGTTCGGCAGAGCTTTGGCATTTTCGGGCCAAAATCGCCAAACTTATGCCAAAGTTAGGCTTCACTTTTTCACAGTTTGGCTGTCACCTGGCACATTCGGGCCAAAATCGCCACAAATGTGCCAGAGTTAGGCTTACTGCCTTGTAATTCGGTTGAGATCTGGCATCTTTGGGCCCAAGTCGCCAAACGAGCGCCCAAGTTAGGCTTCGCTTCCCGATAGTCTGGCTTTGATCTGGCAGCTGCGGGCCAAAGTTGCCAAACAAGTGCCAGAACTAGGCTTACTGCCTTGGAGTTCGGCTGATAAAATATTTGATGTACGCGGGTGGTCTTCAGCTTAATTAAATAGAAATCAAGTTTTATTCGGCTGGCAACTTTATCTTATTTTGGGTGTCTCTTGATTTCTGCAGTCCAAAGGTTGGCTGAATGGTTTGACGCGGCTGGAGCAGGCTTTGCAAACGCAAATAAATTGTGCCAGAGGTTGCACTCGCGCGTAGGTACACAAGCCAATATCGGGGCGCGCCGTGAGACTGGTTGGACATTATGGCGCGTTCACACCGGCGATCCGATCTAGTCGCGCCATAACTTTCATCGCAAAAGCGACCATCGCGGGCGAAAATTGACGGGTTTTGAGCAGTCGCTTGTTGACCCGACTTTTTACGATGCATTATAGTCCCGGAGAGGCCGAGCCAACCAACGGCGTTCGGAGCGAGAGTTTTTGAGAAGCGACTCGCCAACGAAGGCGTTGGACTCGCTCATCGCGCACGCCAAATTGACCAACTAATTACTTTTATTTATTTATTTATTTTTGCGGTGCGATTTAGTTGGATCGCGCGACTGCTTACATCTCCAGTGTGAATTCACCTTTACAGAAAGTGCTGCCATTGAGCTACCACTGCGCGAGTCTGATGTGCGCACGTCTCCACAACAGATATCATTATTAGGCGGCGCATTGCAAAAGCGAGCGTGGCTCTGTGCGTGTCTTGCATTGTGATTGAGCACTGTCAAATCCTAGCGATAACAAAGAGCGGAAACGACCGGGGCTCCGTGGCGCGGCTCCCGCATCACACTTGGGGAATGAAAAGAAAATCCTGGAAATTGTACTATTTTAGCGTGTTGATACCTTTTAAACATTAAAAGTGGAGACACAAAAGGGACGATACAGACAGGACAATCTGAACTTTAAAGGCCGCTGTACAAACGGGACGTTCTACAGAGAACCTTCTCTCCCGAAGCTAGGGGACGGGGAGGGAAAGGGCCATCGTTGGGTGGAAAGAGCGTCTAGAGAATGGGATTAGCCTCGGGGCGAGCCATCCTCTCGAGAGGGAGTGGGGACGGAACAAAGCTGCCGTGGGGGTTCCGGCTAAAAGGTGGAAGAAAGTTAAGCTTGTCAAATGGCGACCTCGGATCCGAGGACGGGCACGTTAGAGAATTTGAAAAAAGCTGCTTGATTAGCCGGACGACCCAGTGCGGTCTACTGGTTCTAGAAGGTGACTCGGATGAAGAAAACTCGTTTTGTTCGAAAACTCTAAAAGCATTCTGGACGTGAACTCTTACCACAAATAAAAATAACACATGCATGAAAAACTACGAAGGCAACTAAGCTTTCTCCTATGATGGGAGAATGCGTGAGCATTACAGACAAAGTTATGTTGGCGCAACTTGCAATAAAGAAAGAAAAAAGAAGTTATGTTGGGGCAACGGACAGCGCGCTAGTTTCACGATCACGAGGGCCTAGCTTCGAAACCGGGCTGGTTTTTTTTCTCGTGTTCCTGTTTTTATTTTGGTTATTTCTTTCTTTTTTTTTTGTTTGGTCACGTGACAAGAAAAATCACATGGACAGAACTTTTTTTTTCTGGGCCACGTCACCAGAGATTTTTTTCTTATTTCTCCTTTCCTTCAGTCTTTCTTTCTTTTTTTTTCCTTTTTTTCGGTTTACGCTTCCTATCGCAAAACTCTTTGCACCTATTTCGCGTTACACTGGCGTTAACCAAATCGTTTTATTTATGGCAGGGAATTCTGCCGTACGTACCTTATGTTACTATTACCAACCCTGGCTTGCAATTTCTGCTAACCAAAGGACTGGACTATGCCCTTGCTCCACGGTACGTTCCAAAACGTGACTTCATAATTGAAATTGAAGAGAAACTCAGACATGTGCACGATGTCACAGGAGTAAATCTCGCGAGAAGCCGCGTTGTCAGTGTTTTGAACAATACGAAATCGGCCGGGTCAAATTTAGATCAACAAAAACGCATTGCTCTTAAAGGGGCGATGCACTGATATTTGTATTTTGCGCAAATACCGCTTAGAACGAATCCCTGATGTTAATGATCTGTCAAATACCCGTTCGTCTTTACCACACGCAATCAAAGTCGCGGAAAAAAAAAACAAAAAAACGAGCAGAGTTCACCCCCTCAACTCGCAGCCAGAACAAGCGGCCCCGTGATCTGCAGCCGATTATATGCCGCCAATGTTGATCATAGCCATGCGCTGGGGTCGGCAAGGCACAGGACACGCGCTGAGATCCAGACATTGTTATGATTCGGCTGTTGTCGTGATTGCAGCGATTGGCTATCAGCTATCGATTATCACGAGCCCAAATCGAGTGTCCACGCCATGCTCGGGTCCAATCTATGAGCCGCATTCAAATATCGTCACTGGGCGGTACTGCTACCGCCCAGCTAGGTCATCAGGTTTTTCGAAGGAGAGATTGAATGAAAACACTCGGTTTTGTCCTCGAAATTACAGCGCAACAAAGGAGTTTCTTGGTCAGTGGCGTTGCGTGCGAGTACCCTTGAGTCCCACTAGTGCCAGTAAGCTCGTGCAAAGTGAAAAACATTGAAATTGAATATCGTTGCACCGCCCCTTTAATGAGTTGAAGTCAGACAGCTCCATCATGATTTTAAAGGCCGACAAAGGAACAGGAACCGTTGTGCTTGATATAGATGACTACATGAAGAAGATGTATGAAGTTATAAATGACAGTCGCTATTTCGTGAGGCTATCAAGAGATCCCGCTGCTAAGTCCAAAAGAGAGTTAGTTGACCACCTTCGAGAGCTGAAAAAGAAAGGACGCATCAGTGACGACCTATACCGTCGTCTCTTCTCCTTTGACGCCGGGACACCCAAGATGTATGGACTCCCCAAAATTCACAAACCGGGTTGCCCCCTACGCCCGATTGTATAGACAACTGCACGCATGGCGCCACAAGTGGTGCCCCAGGCGTGCAAGCGCGTGCAACGCGCGGGTGAACGTAACTTTGGCAAGCTCGTAATCGCACGGGCCTGCCTGCTCGAGCAGAGACATGGCGGCGGCCAGTCGCCAAGCTTGCAATCGTCTATATGTTATCGGTTCATCCACTTACAGCCTTTCCAAATATCTGGTTATGATTCTGAGCCCTCTTACGGGAAACAATGAGTTTAGCGTCCGGAATTCCAGTGACTTTGTTGAACTTATACGCGCTCAGACCCTGCTACCGCACGAGGCTATGGTATCCTTTGATGTGATATCATTATTTACGAATGTCCCCAACGCCCTGGCGGTTGATGTCGCCCGTGACCGGTTGTTGTCAGACCAGTCGTTGTCCACTCGCACAACCCTCCTTGTTGATGACGTTATACTCCTTTTGCGTTTTTGTCTCAACCAGTGTAATTTTAGTTTTAATAAGGACATATATCATCAGGTCAGCGGATGCCCTATGGGGAGTCAGTTTCCGTAACCGTCTCGAATCTCGTCATGGAATATGTTGAGGAAAAGGTGATGTCTGGCATTGATTTCCCCGTGAAGTTCTACCGTCGCTATGTCGATGACACTTTTGTAATAGTTAACAGAGAGAACGTAACCGATTTTCACCGCAATTTGAATAGTGTCCACCTCTCAATTCAGTTCACCTGCGAACATGAAACCGATAGTACCTTGCCGTTTTTATATGTACGTGTCCATAGAACTAGTGAATCTTTCTTTAAGATGGAGACATCCGTATATGGTAAACCATGTGACAGACAAAACTTTCTTGACTACCACTCTCATCACCCTACTCAACACAAAAGCTCAGTTGTAAGATCGTTGCCTTCATCGTTCAGAAACAGTCCCATCTAACTCATCACTTAGCGATCAAGAACTTAGCCATGTGCGGGAGGCTTTGAAGAAACGTAACTACCCCGACCGGTTTATCAATCGCGTTAAGAAACAAATGTCCCGTCGGCGCCCGGATCGAGCCGAACGAACACGTGACGTCGTGTGCATCCCGTACGTTAAGGGGGTTTCGGAGGAATTGGGACGCGCCCTCAGGCCGTTGGGGGTACGAACTGTATACAAACCCTACAGAACAATTGCCAATGTTATCTCCAAGCCAAAAGACCCGACCCCACCAGAGGCAGAAAGGGTCATGATCTACCAGGTGCAGTGCAAGGAATGTGACGCTTCCTACATTGGATAGACGGAACGAAAAAGAAAAACAAGAGCAAAAGAACACGCCCGGGATGTCGACAATTCCAGGAACGCCACCCGCTTCAAGTCCGAACTCGTCGACCATGCATGGGCGTCAGGACACCAATTTGACTTTGACAAGGCGAGGGATAAAAGGTGGGGACCAAGGAAGCTGCTGGAATCTTGGTTCATCTAGAGCACTATATAGCTCCTTCGGAGCAGAGCAGCGCTATCCAGAACGCCCTCTCTCGGCGACTAGCGGCGAACGCCCGGAGGTTCCAACTGCGGTCAGAAATGTATGGGGAACGTGAGAAAATCGATGTTTCTTCAGTATTGTGGGGATGTACGGAATGGCAATTGTTTTTGACATAACAATGGAACATTTTAGAGTAATTTGCGCTAAGTTTTGTGCCACGCAAGGACGTAACTTTTTTTTTTTTTTAATTGCCTGAGTGGCATCATGCAGCAAATGACACGGCGACGTCACACCATTCACGTGACCCGCTCCGGCCAACCCGAAAAGCCCATCTCCGCTGCGAGCGAAAATCGTCTGCTTCAAACGCCATTGCCTTGGAAATTGCTTTCTCAAAATTTACACACGCATCCGATATTATTAAAACTTCGATAAAGTGTTTAGTGCTTTACTAACTTCACGGCAAACTAGTTTTGAAAAGTGTGAACTTGCCGGTCGTTTTTTTAATCAGGCGTGTTGTGTCGATCTCCATGTATTCTCTCATAGGGCGGGCCGCCTCCTGGAACCCTGAGTACCACGTGACTTGCGCCGAGCCGCTCTGTCGGCCATGTTGTCGGCAAAACACGGGGTTCAAAGGATTGCGCTACTCTGCTCCGTAGGAGCTATATAGTGCTCTAGGTTCATCCAGAACGACAAACGCGGAAGTGATTCATCGCTGGTAAACAAGAACCGTGGCCCCCTGCCGGACGTGCACACAAACTTTATGCCTAAATAGCCGAACTTTTTTGTGCGACTCTCACTCGCTCTGCGCTCTACTGAAGATGCCTCCCGCATGGGAGGCGAAACGTTTAATTAAATTGATATTTTTGTTATGTCAAGCCGTTTTTGTTATTACATTTATCATGTCTTCGCCCTGCTTCTGGAGTATTTTTGCGCTCCTAATTTCACCGGCACGACAGCCATGGGAGGCCACTGCGAGCGAGTGGGGACAGAAATAATTGAGGCCTATCAAATGGCGACAAGCCCGAAAAACATAACCACCCCGTCCATTTCGCTCTCAAGAAAGGAGATTATCTTTCTGAGGCCCTGATTGGAAGCCGAACGCTGACAGACTAGGCAAGGCGACAAGGTCACCGGCAGAAGCGGCCTTTCTTTTTATGCGTTGTTGATTCCCCTTCGACCTCGCCTTTTGCAAATCCTCCCCACCTGCTTTTGTGTCTTCGTGTGGCTGTCAGCGAGCGCGACAGCCGCTTTAAGCAAGTCAAACGGATGAAACGAAACGCGTGACCCAGCGTGACCTCTCTGCATAGGACGCGTAGGACAAAAACGTTTGGACGAAAATTTTTCACGTGACTTTCACTGTGACGCTGATGGGATCTCTGGGGCTGTCGTTTTCGCCGTTTGCCTAGTTATAGAAATAAGCGGGCCACGTAGGTCCGGTTTTCGAACTGCTCTTCAGTGTTCTGTTGCTTTCGTGCGTTGCAGACGCTGCTGTGTTTTTTCGTCGTAAACGGTCGGAATACGTCCATGCCAATTTTTCGGTAACAGCCATTTTTTGCACCGGAGTTCGTGGAATACTTGTGATGTGTTGGTTGGACACGCTTCGACAAAAACTGCTCTTCGCCGACGACGAGACGTCAGTCCTCGAATCCTCGAATATGTTTGTGGGGTGCCTGAGTTGGATTATGCACCTATCAAGGATTACACGATATCGCTCTTTTATTAGTAAGTGCACTGCAAGCATGATTCTGATAGTCGTCCTGCTTTCCTCTCAATCTCCGCGGTTTTTGTGTGATGAGTTTTGCTTAGCATGAGGACAGTGTTAAATGTATTTTATAATTTGCTTTTCGTTTTACAGAGAAGTGTGACGTCTGTAAACATGTTGAGAATACACTGTGTGCAATGATAGGTGTTTAATAAACTTCTGGGAGCGATCGAAAAAATTTTGTTTGTCCGTATAAGTGATTGAATATGCAACAAATGACATGCAACGTACACAAACTTGCACGACGTTCGGCCAATACGAAGCAGACGCATCGTAGAGTTTTCGCACAATATTGCGCGAACGCTAGGCTGGGGGCGAAACAGCTGTACGGCAATACCTGCCGGGTATCAAACGGCGGTGCAAAACTGGACAGTTGAGCGATATTGGAAACGACTTTCGGCCGGCACTGGCACGATACTGCAAAGTATTGCCGTGCACTTACTTTGGCACAACTGTGGCGGTCCAGAGAAAAGGCAAACTCGGCGAGGCCGAAATACCGAAATTGGCGTTGCTTTGGTAGTTATGGCTCAAGTATGGCACACTTCGGCACTCCTGTGGCGTACCAGAGAAACGCAAAGTTTTGGCGTGTCCGAAATACCCAAATTAGGCGTTGCTCTGGCAGTTATGGCTGAATTATGGCACCAACTTTGGCGCTCGTCTGGTGGACCAGAGAAATGCCAAACCTTGGCACGTCCCAAATACCGAAATTAGGCGTTGCTCTGGCAGCTATGGCTGAAGTATGGCACCAACTTTGGCGCTCCTCTGGCGGACCAGAAAACCGCCAAACCTTGGCACGTCCCAAATGCCGAAATTAGGCGTTGCTCTGGCAGTTATGGCTGAAGTATGGCACCAACTTTGGCGCTCCTCTGGCGGACCAGAGAAACGCCAAACCTTGGCATGCCCCGAATTCCCAGATTAGGATTTACTATGGCAGTTATGGCTCAAGTCTGGCACCAACTTTGGCGCTCCTCTGGCGGACCCGAGAAAAGCCAAACTTTGGCACGTCCCAAATACCGAAATTAGGCGTTACTCTGGCAGCTATGGCTGAAGTATGGCACCAACTTTGGCGCTCCTCTGGCGGACCAGAGAAACGCCAAACCTCGGCACGTCCCAAATACCGAAATTAGGCGTTGCTCTGGCAGTTATGGCTGAAGTATGGCACCAACTTTGGCGCTCCCCTGGCGTAGCAGAGAAGAGCCGAACTTTGGCATGCCCTAGGATCGCCCAACTAAGGCTATAGTCAGGCACCGTACTTTGGCACTGATGAGTGCCATGGTGCAAAAACCTAACTGCGCCAAAGTTGGGCCCTTATGTTTGCCAGACCTTTGCCCAAGTTGGGCATTCCTCTGGCGTGCTACCTGGGTAAGCACACTAGATAGCACATCGTTTTGCATATGGTCTGTGCGTCCTCTCAGGAAACGGTTTAAGGAATTTAGTGACATAGAGTGCCTTAGATATCTTTATAATTGTGTGTACGCAAATGGCGGTTAAAATCTAGTATTTCTTCGGCAACAGCAGACGTACCGAAGTTAGGGAATTGTTCGCTGTACAATTCTTTCTATATTGGTGTGAATTTGAATGTTGTCAAGAAATCACCACTCCGCTCGAGGCGCCTACTTGAGTAGACCTCTTGATAATATTCACATTTTATTGGCATGGGCTGTCTGGACTGTGGCGCATGCCGAAGCCGGGTATTCCAAGGATTCACAAAATGCATCCTCAGTAGGGTGGCGCACAAGAGCTTACAAGTCCAGTCACACTAACGTTGAACAACAAAACAGTGGACTAATGTCTGGCGATTTCAAGCTCCGCATGGTGTCTGTCTTCAAACTCTTACTTTATAAACCATAAACAGACAGCCATCAGCATGTACAAATGATACGCACTTAGGAGTTGATAGGTAATGATGTGGCCCGACTGAATTTCCGAAAGGGTCTATTAAAGAGGGCTAGCCCGAACGGGTTATTGACACGATATATGGTCGAATCAAATTCGAATGACCATAAAAGCTTACGCCATAATTCGTAAACAAATACCACTCATACTAAACATAAAAAATGTGCACAAAGGAGATACAAAAATAATTTTAAAAAAACTTACCCACGCGGCGTACAGTACGAACATGATCGCGGTTCCATTTCTGTATCCAATTTCCTGGACGACGTAACCGGCCAAGGGTGGTGTAATTAAGCCGCTAAGCTAAACGCAAAAGGCAAAACAATATAGAATAGTTCATAATAGCGAGTTTGAGAACAGCTAACACAAAAGTTGTGCCTGCGCAAAAACATAGAGTCGTCGCAATGTGCCATCCGAAATACGGTTCTGGCTTTTCTGATGCGCGGTGGTGGCGACGCATCTTATGTGTACGCAAGGCTTTTGCGCGCGTTAATATAGCACTCACTGATACCGGTAAGTAACACGAAACAAAAAAAGCGATATTAATCAGGATTCCACGGTAAAAGATACTAGTGGTGAACCATGTGTTACGATTTGTTTGTTTGCGCCATTATATCCCAGCTCAATATTATAGGCAGACTGAACCGTACGGTGCGCTCAAAACTCAATCATTGGACTGCTATCAATAGGTTCAATTCACTAGAAGGGCGATCAAATTTAGGCTGCAATAATAGCGCAGTATCATTGGAAAAAGAGGTTGGCGATTTTCTTGACCCAGAGAATGCGTGACCATCAGGATGCCTTTCATCAGGCGCGACGACGTACCCCCCTCTCATTTTCTGAGCAGACTAAACAAAAAAGAACTATGGGTATCTCCTGTCCGTCGCGAAGCAGTGCAAAAAAAAAAAGGCTCGTGTTGTTGTATACAATTGCGCTTTTTTCTTCTTTTTAAAAAACGCGCTGACTCACACCGGGTGAGTTTTTTTTTTCAATCAGATTGATAGAGTTGTTTGTTTAAAGTATGAGTTAGTACCAATATTAGCACGCATCGAATTAAAGGCGCGCTGTTCTTCAAACAAATCATGCGACTTTGACTTTGACCTTTTTTTATAATAAGAAATTCAAGCGATAAAACTCAGAACGCAGCTCAAGACCTTTCTTTCGTTTATCATGCAGGCGAGAGATGTTGATATACAGGGCTGCGAACGCAGGCGTGACGTGTGGCATACCGCTTATGAAAGCTATGGACAACATACTTAAAACGCCCTTCGCAGTACGGTAAGACAAAGATGGCAGCGTACAGAAGTTCATCATTGAAAGAGTATATACGAATCGGTCTGGTATTTCATGTTTATTAAGGTATTTATTGTTAAAGGGGCCCTGCAAAGACTTTTTTACTGGTTTTTAATTCGCACCGAATCTGAGCGCACTGAACGTAGTAACTTAATGAAACTTTTCTTCTCTCGAAATTTTCTTTATATTAAAGTTATTGGAAAATTAAAATTACAAAAACAACCACAAAGTAACCTCCCTCATGACGTCCTTGGTTGCTTGAATGGCCGTGAACTAGAGGAGGGGTAGTGAGCTCATCGAGCGCTCATGGCTGCCGCACTCCGTGTCGACGGCGCAAGAGGGCGCCACTAAAGCATGTTCTGCATAGGCTGAATGCAGCGGGCGGCAAGAGCGGCTCTCATTGCATCTGCTGTGCGTGCAATTAAACACTAATTCCGCATTACACTTCATTGGCCACAAATGACAGCAAACACGGGGTAAAGATTAGTTCAGAATCGGAGCCACTTCGCACTGCCTTACCGCGAAACGGCCGAATCGCGGAAGGCCTTCGGTACGCTCGGAGCCGGTCGGATCTTCCTGTCCATACGACCGCAGCGCCGCCGCGTACATCCTGGACCTTTCCGTGTCCGGCGCCTGATTCCACTCACTGATCTCTATCGTAGTAGGCTGGATCGCGGACCGCGGCCTCGGCAGCTGGGGCAGAGTGTCGCCACCGGCGGCCATTGATAGACACCAGCCAATGCATGGGACTCTATGGGCAAAACGAGGAAAATTGACGTTTTCCCCAGCTTCTAAGCTGTAGTCAGCACTGAAACTTTTTGGATGTTTTTCAATAAGCCCGTCAAATAGTTTGCGTACAAACATTAAAACTGAGAGCCCTCGCAGTTCTTATAAATAAATATTTTGTGGTCGAGAGTGACTCCGCTGTAGTGCAGCTAAATGAGGCGAGAGTTACCTAGATTTACCGCGGAGTTGATGGCGGTTTCGTTGAGTTGGGTTTAGCAGACGACAAGCTCGAAGGCTTTGCTACGCGGAATTCGCTCACTCCCGGAGAGCCGCTGTCGAGATGGAACTTCTTTGTCATTCATCAAATTCTGGGCTTCCCTAAGGACGGTCTTATTGACGGCAAGTTCCTTTGTTTATTCCACTACGAGAGCAAGCTTGCCAGCTCAGCCGTGGGTGCTCCGGTACGTTTGATTTTTTTCATTCGGCGACCGGACGTTTGACAAATACCGATTCGATCTCCAAATACCCGACACAAGGATCGCAGCGCACCATAAGATACTCGCCTCCGAGCACAAGGTACATGATTCAATATGCTCACTTTTGTGCGTTTCTCCCATAGACTTGCGTGTATTGCCTGGTGTCAAGCAATGGCCGCCGGTGGCGACACCGACGGGCTCCCGATTCGCGATCCAGCCTACTAAAATAGAGATCAGTGATCCCACTACTCTTTTCTAGTATGCGCCGCCTTTTTCACAACTTGGTGGCGGGTATGTCGACAGGTCATTTCTTGTTTCCGTACTTTATAAACTGCATTCGTTTCTTTTCTGATCTAAAATACTACTTTATTCTGATTCTATACTACCCTACTGAAAAAAAACTATATGAATTTTCCATACGGGTCTTCATATAGCGTTATGGAATACGGGTCATACGGTTGGTACGGGTCATACGGTTGGTACGGGTCATATGGTTGGTACGGGTCATATGGGTCATACGGTTGGTACGGGTCATATGGTTGATATGGTTTGTATGGTCATATGGTTTGTACGGTCCATATGGTTTTTATGGTCTATGGTTGTTATGGATGATATTGTTCATGCAGTTTAAATCGTTGATATGATCTATAGGCCAACGCACTATTTACCAACAAGCCCTCACGAGGTGTGAACAAATTCAGTTTCCACACGAGGTGCGGGCACTGCGTGTGCGCAAGAACGACATTCACGTGACGTAAAGCGTCTGGACATGCGCCCTTAAAGTAGCAGCGCCACCGTAGCGACGTGACGTCAGGGTCGCATATTGGTGTATATCAATCGTATTAACCACGTGGTTCACTCATCAGTGAAACATGAAGTTTAGCAGGGAAACACTTTCCTTTTATAGCCTATGCAAGATAGCAGAAAGTGCATGCACAGAGAAATGCTCGAACTTCGAGAAATTGTGAAGATGCATTCCACCCGCAGGCTCGTTTATTTGTCCTCCAGTCTCAGGCTTTAAAGCAGCTCGTGCATGTTAATGATGCAATTCTTTGAGGCGAGCTGCATCTGCTTTCCCAGTTGCTCACAGGCTGACGCACCTCCGACGGGCGTCTGAAAGTAATGTAAACAAAACCGACAGTCACCATTACATGTTCTCGTAAAATAGTTTGTACAGTATCTATCAAGTCAGTAAACCCTTTTCAAAAGTCTATCAAGCAACAATGGCGGTCAGCACTGCTTGCTCACGAAGTGCGTGACTGGATCTGAGTTCTCGCTGAACGCTGACGCAGGGCTCGCTTTCAGTATATGCTCAGAGTATGTGAGCTAGCAATGGCGGACAGGCATTCGCACTGACGTTGGAAAAGGGTCTATTGACTTAAATTTTATGACTGACCTAATATTTAAAATCATCTACCTTCTGCAACTTTCACAGTTTGAAAACAATCACAAACATTTATCAAGGCAATACATCACCGCATGACGGGAAATACATAACATACAACTTTCGTCAACTTACATAGCATACAACTTTTGTCACCACGGGACGTCCCTGCAGTCTCCCGGGACGCGGACCTCCCATGTGGTCACACCCCGGTCCAAGCATCCCTCTCGTCCCGTTTCCCAGAAGAACGCAGGAACAGGCAGCTATCCCGATCATACGCCGAGACTCAAACGTCTCCACTTGTCTCCATCGTCCGTTAGCACCCGGTCCGAAGGCCGAGGAAGCGGGCCTCTGTTTCTCAGCGGGGTGTCAGGGGGGTCAGCTCCCGCTCGGCGTCGTTCGGAAGCTGCACCCCACCCACGCCGGTCGGCATGTTCGGCGGCGCCAGAATGCCGAGCCCGAGACTCTGGTCAGTCGATGGGAGGTCGATGGCGCTGCCATGAAGCCGAACCTGCTCTCTGGGTGGCCGATCATAACAGCATGCATCCACCAGGTGCACATTGAAAGTCGTTTATTTAGCTTTAAATTAGTTTTCTCGTGCTTTTCAACGGAAGACTGGTGTTTTTGAGGTTAGGGTGCAACATGCAACACATTAAAGCTAGAAAATGAGCACTAAAATTTGGTTTCCCTACCCCTTTAATGGAAGTGTAGTCACATAATCTTAGTATAGTATAATTAATAAATTATTCTACTCATAAACAGGAACTTTTAGTTAAGTAAATTATCCCTGCAGTCCATTAAGCACACATTTTAGTTTAGACTAGACAAATGTAAGCCAGAAACACTCAAATCCTGGAATTCATAAGGAAATAACTTTATTTGTGCTTACTGTAGACTTATTTTTTGCGGGCTCCATATTTCGCAATTAAGGTCGAAGCTGAAGTTTTGAAATAATTTCTGGGTTATAATTTTCGCGATGCAGTGGGATCTTCATATAGATTCCAATGTGTTTACACTTTACCGGAATTGTTTATGGGACCTACTTTTTCAGCAATTGTAGGCGATTCGTAAAAACGATTCGACGGCAATCTCAACCATGCGATTCGACAGCAACCTCAACCATGGGGTTGCTGTCACGTGCCTTGCTTCGACGCTCTTATTGGGTCGGGAAGGCCGCAGCCTCCACAGCTCGTCAAGTTATCGTGAAACACAGAGTATAGTTGCTGCACTCGGAGTAAGGGTAAAGGATCGCAAACTCAACATGCCCAGCACCTGGAAGAAGGCATAGGACATACACTTCGAGGTTAAAGGGATACTGAACCGAAATTTTGAACTCACAAATCAAGGCTGGACATATAGGCGGGACGGAGCAAAACCCCAAAACATCACTCATACAGCAATATCTAACGGATCGCCATATTTTTAGAAAAGAACTGTTCGGCCGAGGAGGCCGACGAGACAAGGCACGTCACGAATCCATTTTCTCTCCTCCTCGCTACGTCCCCTGTCAAGCTGGTGAACCGAAGCGAGGAGGAGAGAATCGAGGCCGCTTCCCCTCACTCTCAAATTCTCCCGGAGGACAGTGATGTCAAAGACCTCGCTTGATCGTGCCCTTCTTTTCCAAAGTGCAGCGATCTGTTTGAGATATCGATGAACGAGTAATGTTTTGTAGTTCGTAGAGTCCTGTTCAACGCTTCTAGAGCCTTATTTCGAGAAATTCCAATTTCGGTTCAGTATCCCTTTAACAAGCCACACGCCAGATAAGGTGCTCCATCTGTGTTGAATGGTTCCAGAAATCTATCGATGCCCTTGCACCAGCGGAGCTGAATCGTTCATTATGAAAAGCAAACCAACAAAACTGCAAGATGTTCGGCAAAAATAGGTTACAGCCTGTGCTTTTGATTTGGAACTTCAGAGAGACGAGCTTAATTCTCTGGAAATTAGAAACTATGTATATTCTAAAAGAATTGCTGTTCTGCATTTCAAGGTTGTCTCGTTAAAATAAAAAAAAATAAATACCAGAAAAAAGTACTAACCTGATATGCACCTATGAAATCTTGTTTTGGCTAGCAGTGACCGGCCCTGGTTAGCAATGACTCCATGTCCCCAGGATTGAAACGATGGTTAAGTAATGTCCACCTCTTATGCACTTTTTGGTACAACTGGAAGATACAAAACATCTTGTTAGAAATTACCAATCCTTTTCACGTGCGAATTTTGCAGGTCATGCTTCCTGAGAGTTATTTCCCACAATAGTGTTAAATTAGAACAATGAGAGCAAAGTTGTTTCAGTAAAGGGCCCCTGAAAAGAAAAACAAAATGTTTTTTTTTTTAAACAGTCTGGTTGGGACACAGGTGTCAAATAATTAATTTTACGTGGAAAAAAAAAATTGGTCAGAGCGATATTGACGGCGCGAGACGCAATTTAGTCGGTAGTCACCTCCTTTCCACCTGTTTCCTCTGGGCACTTCGAGCGAGTAGACGAGAGGGAGATCAGCTTCGCCTTCGTGTTGAGGTGGCGAGAGCGAATGACCATTCAAGGACGTCATGGACTTTGCGCGCAGAATTTAAAATAAATATCTAACCGTCAATATTGCTCTAAAAAATTAATTATTTTCGCATAAAATTTATTTTTTGGCACGAGTGTCCTTATCAGACTGTTCAAAAAACTTTTTTTTTCAGGGGCCCTTTAAGAGGTGTTTGCCTGATATGCATCAGTGGAATCAGGTATTGACTAGCAATGACTTATTGCCCCCGGGACTGAAGTGCTGTTTCAGTAAAGTGCCGTTCACACTCTTGTTTTTTTTTTTTTTTATTTAGAGGATACTACAAGCCATCGAAGGCCCAAGTAGGTGTGGGATACAACATATACATTCACACATAAAACGAAAGCAAATAACACGACATTAAAAGGTTTACAATTAACTAGCAAATATACAGGATATATTATTTAAAAAAGGGGAGGGGGGGAAAGCAAGCATCAAGCAGTATGTAATTCCATCCTGCACTAATACAAAATGACCTATCCAGATGTAGTATGAAGGTTTATACAATCCTAATGTCCATCCGAAAAAGATGAAGGTGCAGCAATGTACAAAGCAAAACATATTAGTTATCGAGACGCTCGAGACCTTCTACAAAGTTGGTGTCGATAAATAGTTCGAGAGGTAAACCGTTCCAGTCGCTAATAGTGCGAGGGAAAAGCTAAACTTAAACATATTAGTACGCGCAAAAATGGGTGTTAGTGAAAACTGATGTCTGTGCCGCGTAGCTCTTGACGCTAAAGGGGAAATATATTGCAATGGGTCTATGCGAGTCTGTCCTTGCTGAAGGTGAAACAAGAATTTCAACCGCGCTAGTTTCCTTCTGGCCTGAAGAGTCTGTATTCCGTTAGCCTGCATAAGTTGAGATGGTGAATCCAGCCTTCTATACTTTCCGTAAATAAACCGAACCGCTCGACGTTGTACCATCTCCAACTTCCGGATATCTTTCTGAGTGAATGGATCCCAAACGATATTTGCATACTCCAACTTGGATCTGACTAATGAATAATACGCATGTAGCTTAACCTGAATCGGAGCGTCGTTCAACTTTCTTTTAATGAAACCCAACTTCCTGGATGCCGAGGTACAGATATGCTTTATATGAGGAAACCAAGAAAGTGTATCCGATATAATTAAACCAAGATATTTACATTCTCGCTCCACAGTAACCGGGGTGTCCGCGATATTATAAATGCATTCAAAGGGTTGCTTCTTTTTTGTAATACGTAAAAGTGTTGATTTAGCAGAGTTAAGCTTCATTTTCCACGTATCGCACCATGATACAACGGAATGCAAACTATGATCTAGCAATAACTGATCCGAGCTCGAAGTTATTTCTTTAAAAATAATGCAATCGTCGGCAAAAAGACGTATATGGACACCTGCGTCAATGATTGAAACAATATCATTTATGTACACCAAGAACAAAAGAGGACCTAAAACGCTCTCTTGGGGGACCCCTGACGTTACAGGCAGAACTGGAGAGATGCAACCTCCGACGGAAACAGACTGTGCGCGATGTGACAAGTATGCAGCAATCCAGTTAACAAAACCATGTGGAAGACCAAGCTGTTCAAGTTTACAAAGCAGTTGTTCATGAGGCACCTTATCGAAAGCTTTGCTGAAGTCCAGGAAAAGCACATAGATTTGACCTCCCCTATCGAGGATTTGCGCAAACTCATGGATGGTAGTGACGAGTTGGGTCGTAGTTTACAAGCCTTTGCGAAAGCCATGTTGAAATTCTGTTAGAAAATTACGACTCTCCAGCAGTTCATTGATTTGGCTGCAGATGATATGCTCTATTAATTTACACGAAGAAGAAGTCAAGGAAATTGGACGGTAGTTCTCAACTGCTAGGCGATCCCCTTTTTTGTGCACAGGTACCACTATGGCAGTTCGCCAATCATCTGGCAGCGAGCTGTTTGAGTATGATGCACGAAAAATAATGAGAAGATAATGGGCTAGGGACTCAGCGTACCGTCGTAAAAACGTGTTTGGAATCTTATCGGGACCAGCACTTGTTTTCGTTTTCAGTGACAACAGCAAAGAAACTATGCCGTAATAAGTTATGAACTCAGAGTGATAGTTTGATGTGGTGGAAATCACATAATCATGGTTACGGATATCAAAAAAAACCGACTGAAAATACTCATTGAAATGGCACGCTATAACACCAGGATCAGTTGAGACAGTGTCATTCACCACGATTTGCTCAACAGGCTTATTTGTTTCAGTCAAGTAGCGCCAAAACTTTTGGGGGTCATGTTTAAGATAGTTTAGAAGCGTACCGGAGAAGTAGTTGTTTCTAGCCACTGCAATTAGGCTACGAAGATCGCTCTGCTGATTGGTGACATCACAGTTAACCGACCTTGATTTCTTCGCTCGTTTTATCCTGCGTTTGAGATGTATGATTTTTCTGTTAATCCACGGATTATTACGATTAATACGCTTGTATTTTGTAGGTACAAATTTGTCAAGGCAGTATTCACATAAGTTCTCAAATTTTAGCCAAAGGGTATCAACATTTGTATCAGTGAAATTATCAAGATTTATGTCAAGATAATCGAGTATGCTAGTATCGTCAGCTCGCGAGTAGTCTTTGAAAGGTGAATATATAACTCTTTTTGTAGGTGAAAAGCGCTCAAGTAAACAAGTCAAGAGGACCAAATAGTGAGCAGATATATCCTGTTCAACAGATATGGTGCAATCACTAAGCGAATTGTTTACGAAAACAAGATCAAGAATTGAGTGACTTGTACCATGTACTCTGGTTGGATCCTGAACTAACTGCGTCAGATCAAAGGCGAACATCATATCAAAAATAATTTCAGTTGCAGAAGAAGAACCACACAAATTCGGCCAGTAAACGGACGGGGTATTAAAGTCACCAGCCAGGATTATTTTATGGCTGCTAAATTTAAACAAGTGGTCAAATAGCCTGCACAAGTAGTCAGGAGTAGCAGAGGGGGGTCGATAAACAGTTCCAAGGATAACAGTGTTGCCCCAACAGTTAAGGCGTAGAAACAAGCTTTCATGATTTTCTATTTGGGTTTCCAGGACCGCTTCAATGCCTGGTTTAAGTAAAACAGCCAGTCCGCCACCCCTTCCATCACGATCCCTGCGAAATACATTGTACTGATCCGGAAATACCTCTCCGTCACTAATGTAATCAGTAAGCCAGGTTTCGGTTATAACACAAACATGCGGGTCATGCGTAAGAAGCATAGATTCAAGTGCGTGTGATTTGTTGACGACACTTTGTGCATTTAAGTTCAAAAGTCGAAACTGTTTACGATTAGGTGCAAGTCAGTCAGAACGGGTAGTTTTCATTTGGGTTGAAATACTTGCGCGTGTATTTTTGTTTTCGTCCCATACAAATACATCGTCATTCACGTGAAGCTTATCATTAAATAGATAAACATGGGCGCCTTTATCTTTATCGTTTCTGACACTCTCCCACAGCATTTTTCTTTTCATGAGTGTAGCCTGCGAGTAATCATTGTTTATAAACACTTTCGAGCCTTTAAGTTTTTTAGCATTACGAAGGATTTCCGTATTTTCATTGTAATCCTGAAAGTATAAAATAATCGGTCTTTTGGAGCCATGTTTACCAAGCCTGTGAGCACGCGCCACGGACGAACACGCAACGCCCAGTTTATCTTGAAAAAGTTCAACGAGTACTGTTCTTTTTAATTGGTCGTCGGTTTCATTGGGAGTTTCGGGGATGCCATGGATTACAAGGTTTGAACGGCGACTTCTGTCTTCCAGATCAGTAATTTTTGCATTTTGTTTCAATATAATTTGCTCAAGAGCAGTTACAGTTTGCTTTAGGGAATCAATCTGCATTGTCTTTATTTGTAGATCGCTCAGAGTTCTCTCGATTCCCGTGCATTTAGACGTTAGGTCTTCAATTTTTTTGTCATTACGATCATGTCGAGCCCTGAGCTCAGATATTTCACTTTTAATCGCGATTTGGCCATCAATGATTGTCTGAAACATTTCTTCAGTTGTAGGCCCCGGGTTTGACTCCACATCCCCACACAAAAGAAGCGTACATACTAACAAACAGTCATGCGCAATGTGACACAAAGTCCGTGGGCACGGCACAACTACAATCGTAATATCATCACTTCTAAACGATCTGAATGAATAACCAACCTGTAGGAAGAGCCAGCAGAGGTTAGGCGACATGCATGCTCGACAATCGCCGTGCCCACTGAAGATGAAATGTTGTGGCAGCTCCCTTTGTAGGTGTCTCACAGGTGACGTAACCGCGGAAGCGGAAATCGATCCAAGCGCTGCGATGACCGTGGTGGGCTTCAGCGCGTGAAGATGACTGGCGTCCGGCACGGATTTACTGAGCGTCATCGTGGGCGTGGGGGCCAGGTGGCTAGTGATGTTGCATTCCCCGTTGGAGCATCCGTAGAAGCATGACAGCGCCTGTAGGAAGAGCCAGCAGAGGTATGGCGACATGCTTGCTCGACAATCGCCGTGCCCACTGAAGATGAAATGTTGTGGCAGCTCCCTTTGTAGGTGTCTCACAGGTGACGTAACCGCGGAAGCGGAAATCGATCCAAGCGCTGCGATGACCGTGGTGGGCTTCAGCGCGTGAAGATGACTGGCGTCCGGCACGGATTTACTGAGCGTCATCGCTCAGTAAATCCGTGACCGAGTAATACCCCTGTCAGACGGCAGCTAAAATGGCATTTACGCCAAATGACATTCAGGTTTTCAAATGACATTCACGATGGGACCTGCCAGACGACAACTAAAATGACATTTAAGTGATGTCTATTACAATTGCGATCGCAAATTCGTCTCGTGCACATAGAACACGTTTTCGTCAATAAACAATTTTAACACGGCAAAACACTTGTTTTTCTGTGTGTTGTCCACTGGGA
This sequence comes from Ixodes scapularis, assembly GCF_016920785.2. NCBI lineage: Eukaryota > Metazoa > Arthropoda > Arachnida > Ixodida > Ixodidae > Ixodes > Ixodes scapularis. Next base: position 45,102,241 of record NW_024609857.1, on the reverse strand, counting down.
CAAGAAAATATAACAAAAAACTGGGATAGAAAGTTGCGCTCACTAGTTTCTGACGAAAAAATAAAGCGAAGCGTGGGGCGAAATCCATTAGCCAACCTAACGTCGTCATAAGCCGATATGTAAGCCGAGCTACAGGCCGAGCCTCCCGCGCTCCGCCACTACAGCTGACAGCTTGCTCGCACAGTTCTTTCGTTAATTTCGGTAGTGCTTGCTTGCTCTGGCTGTCCCTCACGCTCGATCTTCGGCTGCCGTGTTCACTTCTACGTCTGCGAGGGATCTTGGATGCCGTATTGCGCTTCCGCCGTCACTATCACGGCGGTATGGATTGATCTTGGTTCGAGCGTCTCCGGCTGTTGAGAAGGCCGTCCATCATCTTCGTCGTAGACGCATTCCGCGAGCTTCGGTTTGAAGACAGGCTACCGTACCTACTAACGTACTGCGTCTTCAAGCAGGCGTTTGGCTGATGTCGGCGACGTGATCAGGCACCTTGTGAATGTGTGTCGGTGTTACATAGAGTGCTTGGTTCGCCAGGTGACTTGCGTGCACCTTACCACCCCAGTGACAAAGTGAGTCGGCGCTACAAAGCTATACTCTCCTGCGGAGGACAGAACCATCGCCAACTTGCTCGTCGTGAGGCAAACCACTGCCAAGTGATCGCACCCCTCCGACGCGACTGGCCGAAGATCTTGAGCGCCGCCGCGACCGCTGAACGGTTAAACACACACGGGATAACCGAACTGCCCCAGGACTCCCTCAGGTCATAGGGAATCGCTGTAGGAATGCCACCTGGGACATCAAGTTTCAGCACCAGCGGCTACCAAAGCACAATAAATATAGTAAGTACCCTTTTTTGCGAAAACCAAGAAAAAAAAGAAAAAATGTTTGAACTAGTAGATATAATATCCCTACATGTTTTTTTAGCTCTTAGAAAATGCAGGCAATCTTGTTTCAAACTCACAAAATTAAAAAGATAAAAAAAATTCACTTGTCTTCCTTTTACTGAATGTCACTCAAAACTAACTGATATAGCTCCTGTCAGCATTCTAAAGTTATTCGTTAACTCGTTTTAATGTGAATAAAACAACTGGATTGATCATCTTCCCAATTGTGCATCTTTGATGAGGTGAAAATGACTGAATAACTGTTTCTAAATACGAGACAAGAGTGCCAGCTTCTAGCACTGTAAATACTATGTTTAGAAGCTATAGAATGTTTGCCATTCTGTAAAGTTTCCAAGAAATGTTCCAAGCTAGCTGTGTGGTGAAATTTTGACTGCTCTGCTTCCCCATTGAATCTACAATTTTGAGAATAATATGTCTAAGGTGCAAGATATTTTACGCCTAGAGGACTGATGCATCTGTTGCAATGTTTCTATCCAACTACAGTGATTCTTCTGGCTCTCCTAGACCACTGCTACCAGTTCCAGTATCTCAATGTTGGGATGCTGAGGCAGTTTCGTGACCATCTTCCGGAGGTTGGCACTGGCTAGCACTCGGGAAGCAGTGACGCCCCAGGCACATATGGCCACAGTCAATGGGACCGCCGTGTCCCCACGGATCCTGTGTGACCACGTGTTCCTGATAGCATCCAACATGCTCGAACCTTGCCCAACCCAGGACATCATCTTGCAGGGAACGGCACGTCGATCAGTCAATTCTGTACATGCGACGACCCTCCCAGACTTCTCAGCATCACTCCCAACTTCTTGTAGTGATGGATAAATTTCAGCCTACTACTGACTTGGAGAATTAGAGTGGATACAGGGGCTATGGTTTCATTTACTTCATGCGCAAGTGAAGCTGAAGCTATGAGCATGAGCATGTTGCCCTGAACGATGCTAACACTACATGACCGTGCATGCTTGGTAGCAACATTGAAAGCCTGGATCTTGCACTTAAAATGAAACGAAATCTTGCGTCGTGAGTGTTGTGTGTGCATCTGGCATCATCGGCGAGTCGGCAGAAGTCAAGCCAAGGCGAGTCAAGCTGGTTTTACCGAACCGTTTGTCATTCTGGGGACTCGTCGTAAACCACGTGTCTCTTGTCTAACTCCTCTTTTCTGCACGGCCAAGTCGGCCGCCTGAATAAAGCTTTGGGCAACAACGAGAATGAAGAAATTCAAACTCCGAGGCACGCAACCACACTTTTTTGAGCAACGACAGCTTCGTGGCAACTTGGCAACGACGAGAGCATATGGCGAAAAAAGACGAGCCTAACGTTGTCATCAAAGGGCGGCTGAGACATCTCGAAGAGTTCAACCCAAAAAGATTGAAACATGGCCCCTGTATCAGGAGCGACTAAACGTTTTCTTCATTATACTCAACATCGTCGAGGAGTCCCCAATATGCGCAGTCCCGTGTAGCGTTTGTGGACCGACAATCTACTCCGTCGTATGCTCGTTGTGTGTGCCAGTGGACTCCCTATGCGGACATTGTGTTGGAGCTCACCGCCCACTTCACACCGTGCCTGTCAGTGATTGTTCAGTGCTTTGCGTTTCATAACTGCAGCCAACAGCCTGGAGAAAGCATCTCGAATTTCGTCCCCGCCCCACGCCGCTTCTCCGAACACTGCAACTTTGGTGAGACCTTGTCAGCCATGCTATGGGACCGTCTGGTGTGTGGTGTCCTGGACAAAAGGGTGCAGCGTCGTCCGCTGGGCAAACCAGTGCTGGAGCTCAAAAAGGCGTTTGAGGCTGCAGATCCTTTGCCTTTGTAGGATTTGCAGCAACGACATTGATTTCCGTCAACAGCTTAAAGGGGCACTCAAGTGGATTCTGAGATCGTCTATTTATTGGCATAACTCAATCTATGGGCTTTAAGCATTCTAAAAAACCCAAGATAGAATTCAAGGGCAGCCGATTTTCATAGTAAAAATCCAATTAAAGATTGTGGCACGCCACCTTTTCTGTGCCGTAGCGCAGAACACCAGGGGGTGCCACCGGACGGGTAGGCAGCATGGGAGGGCACGCGACAGCCAGTCACAAGTGACGGCTTCTCGGCGGACTGATTTTTCAAAGGCGAACATGTTTGAAAATTTAGTGTGCCGGGAAGCCATTATTCGTAATTGGCTGTCATGTGCCCTCCCCTGTTGCCTTCCCGTCCGATGGCACCCTCTGGCGTTCTGCGCCACAGCGCAGAAAGGAGGGCATGCCGCAATTTTTAATAGAATTTTAAATAGCGAGATTGGCCGCCCTTGTATGTGATTTTGGGTTTCTTAGGATGCTTAGAGTCCATAGATTGAGTTATGACATAAAATAGACGATCTCAGAATCCACCTGAGTGCCCCTTTAAGACGATGACCGCCTTCTTTATTGAAAGTAGCTACCCACTCAGCATTCTGTGCAGTGCGAGCAGTCGCGTCTCTAACATTTCGCGACACAACGCTCTATTTCCCCAACCAAGATCTAAGCCACGATGCAACACCCTCATCATCACGTTCCATCCCTCCATACCCAGGCTCAGCAGACTAATCATCGAGACCACTTTCCACCTGGTAGACTCTACAGTTATCTCTAAAGCACCCGCCCTAACGTCCTATCGAAGCACAACTTACGATCCCTTCCAGTATGCAGCAACCACTCCGAAACCCCCTCATCTTCACGTTCCATCCCCCCATACCCAGGCTCGGCAAACTAATCATGGAGACCACTTCCCACCTCATAGACTCTACAGTTATTTCTAAAACACCCACCCTAACTTCCTATCGACAGCCCATCTTACGATCCCTTCAGTATGCAGCAACCACTCTGAAACCCCCTCATCTTTGCGTGCCATCCCTCCATACCCAGGCTCGGCAAACTAATCATGGAAACCACTTCCCACCTCGAAGACTCTACAGTTATTTCTAAAGCACCCGCCCTAACTTCCTATCGAAGCCCAACTTACGATCCCTTCCAGTATGCAGCAACCACTCCGAAACCCCCTCATCTTTACGTTCCATCCCTTTGTACCCAGGCTCGGCAAACTAATCATGGAAACCACTTCCCACCTCAAAGACTCTACAGTTATTTCTAAAGCACCCGCCCTAACTTCCTATCGACAGCCCAAGTTATGATCCCTTCCAGTATGCAGCAACCAGACCACAAAGCCTCAGACTTTGCTCCCTGGTACCACGCCGTGCGGCACTCCGACATGTCTTGCGTGCAAACACACCGGCCCTCCTTACAACCTGCCAATGAGAATTCCTCCGGCCCTTCAAAAGTGTCACAAATATTAGATAATGCTGCTCTCCAGCTAGTGAAGGCACATCTAAGATATCATAATGACCACTGTGCCCAGTTACGCCAAACGCTCACCGTCGCTAAGACTCCTCAAGTCCCTTGACTCATCTTTCGATTCACACTCATGCAAACTTGTTGACAAAATTCTGGAAGTCAACTCATATCTCTATGCTGATGGTCTCACCTGTAAATCAAGGAAACTATACACTCTCTTGCCCCGAAATGATGAGGCTGCCGTCCAACGCATTGATGATGTCGCCATACGAGACGATTTACCCCTCACTGCCCCTGAACACATTATCTTATCGAAGGGCCCGTCCTTCGTTCCTGCACTTCAAAGCCGACCTTACCCTTTTTTGTTTTTACATGTGAACAGCAAACAATTCTTCTGATGCCTACTTTTAGATGCCCACTTCACCCAGCATCCGTCTAACTTTAATCGCACCATGTTCGACACCATTAACCCAAAGACTACTATCCGGACCCTGCTTCCCGCCAAACACCCTGAAACTGACAGGTCAATCAAAACTCCTCTAGCAAACTAATCTCTAAATACCGCAACGCAACCCCACAAGAAGTTACTGCTCTAAACTCCCTTCGAAACCGCACTAACCTTGTAACCAAGCCAGCCAATAAGGGTGGAAACGTGGTGGTCTGCACTCTGTAACGCCTACCCCTCCCTCAAGTTTACCTCACTGATATCGAAATGCGCTGTCAACTTCCTAGACTTAAAAGTCACTAGTGACGGTCACAGGTTCCACACCTTTGTGCACTATAAACCCACTGACAGCCATAGCTACCTTCTTTACTCCTTGATCCATCCTAGATCCCAAATCAACTCTATTCCCTTCTCACAATTCCTTCGCCTCCATAAGATTTGCAGCGACGAAATTGATTTTCGTCTTTAAGACGATAACCGCCTTCTTTACTGAACGTAGTTACTTACTCGACTTTCTGCGCAATGCGAGCAGTTGCTTCTCCAACATTTCGTGGCACTGCTACTGCGACTCGCATCTTCCGAGTGCTCTAGTGGGGCATGTCGGGCTGCTTCAACGAGCCGAAACAGCTTCTATGGCTATGTGGCCTTTTCCTTTTCACACTTGTCAGCTCAGCTGCACATTACTGTTTGTGCCGGCCCTTATACCACTGCTTCGTCGGCCTGTTCTGGTACTTGTGGCATCATCACTGACATCGCCACTAGTCTCAGGTATCTTGGGGTCAATACCAGTGACAGCCTTGATGCTGGCTATTGGACTGTCATCGTCAGCCTCACACAATTATTTTATTGCTGCTTTTCTAGAAGGTACCTCACCCAGGTTGCTTTCTGCGATACTTTTACACTGCACATCTGAAAACAAGTGAGGAGAATGTCACGAAAGTGGCCATGACTGCAAGAAACTGCCACTTATTTAGAGACAGTGATCCCGGGAACTTGTAGATTCCTTTGTAATGTAGCCAACTCACTACTTTGCCTACTTCTATGGTGGCCCCCAGCAGCAGATGTTTTCTGGAACACGTAAATATCTCAAGTAGCAACTGTGCAGCAACTGTATTCAATGTATATATGCAATGCATTATTAAACAATTTTTAGGATGTTTTGGAATAAAATTGTGCACGTATCATGTAAACACACGTAACATATTTCGCTTTGAAACAGTATGGGATTATCCAACATCAAAGAAAGCTAGAAATAGAAACATTGAGAGACTGACTTCACGCAGCATTTCTTTTTATTTCTTTCTGGAGGATGTCAATGGGAATGTAAAAGCCGGTCAAAAGTCAGGGTGACGAATACCTACACTACGTTTATTAGAACAGGGCATTTACAAGATTTGTACCACTTAAAGAAAAGTAAACTCTTTTTGTCGTATTGCATTCTTCCCAGAATCTCTACTTCGCGGCAGCCAAGTAAAGATTCAGCCAACTTCGCAAACTGTTGCCAGAGCAACAAACGCGAAATTTAAAGCGCTGCTAGGCGAAGTCAGCTAGTATGAACCACGACCAAGCCGGCCGTGCAATGAACTCGTTCGAGGTACACCCGTTCGAGGTACGCAGTGCTGCGACGACCCACACACACAAAACGAATACTAGGCGGCCGTCCGCTCCGATAATTGTTTTGCGTGCTCCTGTTGGCTATGCCCACCGTTAAAGTTATATCTTACCCAAAAATGTTCCTTCAGGTTTCGGTATTGTGATGGAGCGCGACGTATATCTTGAGGAAACGGAGGGCTTCTCAAATCGTCCGTAGGCCGGTGCAGAACCCGCCGTTCCGCTTCTGCTACCGAAGACCATTCGAGGTGCTCGTCTCACATAGTTTGAGTACCGACGTCTCGCGGGACAGGTCGCCTTTTTTTGTCGGCAGGCGCTCCTTCCGATATCGTAAAAACGCGTAAATGAGGAGCGCATCGCAAGTGGAACCAACGAACCGAGAGCCGATCGAGGCTTGCACACGACAAGTTCAGCGGTTCAGAGCCATTAGGCCTACTGGGTAACTGGAGTCGTGAGTAGGTTAAACAATTAGGAACGTAAAGTGCGTGCGAAATACGCGTTACAGAAATTATTTTCGTAATTAAAACGATGTAAAAATTGTTTCCGTAATATACGCCTTCTTTTTTTAAAACAATCCCGTAATATGTGTCGAGCGCTGCCATCGAGAGTACGCTTTGCGAGCCGTAAATGAGTTTGGGGAACTCTGTTTACCCGAAATGGCATTTAGGTTAAATGCCATTTGAGTTGCCGTGTGGCAGTGCCTAAATGACATTTACACTGAATGTCATTTGGTGTAAATGCCATTTTAGCTGCCGTCTGACAGGGGTATAAGACCGAGAGAGACCAGACCGGTTTTTAAGCCTTTTGCGAGTTCTTAGGACGGGATGCGCCAGAACGCAGCTGGTCCTAAGAGATCGCAAGAGGCTTGAAAACCGGTCTCGTCTCTCACGGTCGTACTCGGTTGCAAGAGTGTGAACGGGCCTTAATGCTTCCTGCACAAAAAATTGAAATGTAAGAACACAAGCCCCAAAATCTTTGTGCCATTCTCGTCCCCCTACTTTTTTTCTGTGCATTTTTTTTTTTCATCCCTTGGCAAATCCTAAAGATTTCAAAATGCTTATCCTACATCCTTCCGTTAGACTGAGTGGGTAACCCGGAGAATTCATTGTTTGTGAGGACACTTTTCCATTCACCCCATGCTGCTCTTGAAAGCAGAAACTCATCTCTCTTAACCACAGTCATTAAGCACTTCTCATAGACCATACACACAAAGTTGGCAATGCCAGCACAAGCTCATGTCTTCACTTTGAGCATGGATTAAGCATATATAATTAAATCTGTGCCACCGGAAGAAGGAAAAAGGAGAATACAAAAAAGAGGACGACACACATAATGTCTCGAACACAGCTGCAGGTTCATACTAAAACCACACCATTTTATAAAGGTACACCGCAGTCAATGCCAAGAACCCTCAGACTAAGTCACACCCCCAGATTGTCAGCAAGGGCGAAAGAAGAACTGCCCACAACGCTCCCACACTTGCCAAAGTCAACCCACCGACTAACAAGTAAAAAAAGAATGCAGCTGTGGCTGAGACGTGTTGTGTTTGTTCCCTTTTTCGCGTCCTTCTTCCGGTGTGTCAGGTTTAGTTATGTATGCAATTCACCACCCTTGCCTGTACTTTTACTCTTCTTTCAATTAAGCATACGCCTGCAATTCGTAATATCTGATCTATGGAAAGTCTCTGTTCCACCAAGCCTTTTCCATTATGAGCAGGCATTATTTATAAAAACCTCCTTTCATTTCATTGTTTCAGAGAACAATTGTTCTTTCTTAATTAGGATCAACTGATCATATTCGGATAATTGCCAAATAATGGCAAATTCACACGATACATCGAATTGAAATTTTCATCCGTGCACCATTTGTCAAGTTACCATCATGTAGGCTATTCCTGCGATTTGTCCCTCGTCCGCGGACACCCATACTGAAAGGGCAGAGTGCCTTCTTAATCGCAGATTTTTGGCAAGTGAGTAACTGGAAAAGCGTTTTTATGGTAGAGTAGCAACAGCTCACCATTATTTTTGTTTTAAAATCAGTCAAACAAAGAGGGTGGATCATTGTTTTGTCGCGCCACTCTTAAATCTCCACGCGTGAAAGAAGCTGCAAGAACTTTGCCCGGCTGACACGCCACAGGTTCTGGTACTCTTCCGGGTTGGTGTCAAGAAGCTTGTCAAAACTCGCCTAGCATGCTGCAATCTTTCCTGCAGATCCACCCAGTTTTCCATCCAGCAAGGCCTTTTTAATGGCTTGTGCTGAAGAGTGGTGCACAAGCGAGCAGTGTGTAAAGGCATTTCCAAATGCCTCTCCGCGACCCCAGGACTTCATCGCTATGATGCTGAAGCCCCCTGAAGCAGGATCATATATACTTGTGTCATGTCGTTAGTAAAGCAAGTGACACTTCGCTCTAAGCCTGCCACTATGTTTTGGCCCACTTGGTATGTAACAGCGGCACACAACGATTCCTTTTCATGATAACACCGTGATCCAAGTCGCAAACATCACTTCTGCTCTTGGAAAACAGTGCCACACTGCGATGTTGGCGTTTTGCAAAATTGCAAGGCTGCAAATAGGTATAGTATGTCCTCGCTGTCACCTGCTCGTCTCCTTTGTGTGGATGCACTTGGGGGCTAACGTTCCATGGACGTCTTGTCACGTGATAAACCCATCCGCGGATTAGCACGTCGTGTAAATCAGCCATAGATGGACTGCGGAGTCTGCAATCACTTAACATTTTTGTTGACGTTCCCTGCACGTCATGAAAATGTGTTTCGTATCCAATTAGATATTCTCGAAGAAACAAGGAAACTGCATAATGATGTCGCACAATATTTACCTTAATCACTTAACCGGTTTTTGTTTAACAATTTTTCATCCTAATTTTTTTTTTCCTTTTTTAAAGCCTGTGCGGCTTGTTCCGCACGTGCCTCCACAATCGGTCGCCATCCTTAAAAATGTGTACAATAAAAAAATGCGTGCTGCCATCTCTCAGCTGCACCGCAAACTAAGCTCGGAGCGGGCCTGGGACGTCCAAAACAGCCAAGGGGCAAGGTAGGATGCGTGGACGTGCTACACTCCTTCTAAACGCCTAGGGAACGGCTCTAGGTGGAAGAGCTAGGCTTGCTTAAAACGGTTAAAGGACACATGCAAAGGAAACAAACTTTTTTTTAAACAGCCGGATTAGGAAAAGGAAGTCATAAAACAAATTTACAACGAAAAAGAAAAATTTTTAGAGCTATATTTACGGCGCTAAACGAATTTGTAGTTGGCGCCCGCGGGCACCGCGGAGAAGTGGCCCTTATTTATCACGTGATTGGCCGCTATTTGTCACATGGCACCGTAAAATACCGAGCAAGCGCCCACTCAAACTTTAGAGATAATCGTGAAAAAATCGGGGATGGGCCCTTCTTCGCTCATCAATTTTACATATAAATGTACTTTGTGTATTTTCTCAGATCCTACAAATTTGGGAATGGGCGCTTAGTGTGGTGTGGGCGGATGCATGGTATTCTACGGTACTTGCACTCTTCCGGATGCTTTGTATGGTCACGAAAAGTTACTTATTCATCTTCGTTTGAAGTGCAACAAAAAACAAAGATTAATAAGTTACTTTTAGAGCCCAAAGGAAGCTCCTGAAAAAGCGCAAGCAGACGTGATAAACCTGTGCACCGGTAAGATGACGGCGGCGGCACCCCAGAGCACACAAACTTGCACGGCGACGGCGGCGCCGCCGTGGAGAAATGCATTGGAGCGGCAGCGCACAGTGCTCAGCATGCGGCGGCAGCGTGCCTCCGCGGCTTCGGCGACACAGCGCGGCGGCTCTTACGGGCGCCAACTACAAATTCGTTTTGCGCCATAAATATAGCTCTAAAAATTGTATTTTTTTCGTTGTAAATTTGTTCTAAAACAATCTTTTTTCATCTAGGCTGTTTAAAAAAAAAATGTTTTTTTTTTTTCCTTTACCTGTGTCTTTTAAGGGTTTGAGGAGCTGCAGTACCTTCCATGTCATTGAATCTTATGTAGTAGTATATGATTCTAAGCCACAAGACTAGGTTACAGAAAGTAACAAGAAAGAGGAAGACAGGACGTGATATTGTTTCATATTCTAATTTTTTCATCAGTCCCGTATTCAAAGGTTTTCATAATAAAACTTACACTTGTATTTCATCTACACTTCTCTTTCTCACAACGTCCTGTCTACCAAATGGACCAGCGAACTTACCCCCCCCCCCCCCAAACATACAGACAACGCACATTAGAGATATCTGGACACAATATTCCATGAATGTATTGGGCATCTGAACCAAGCTGAAGAAAAATTTTTGGTCTGAGGAAATAAAGGGTTACAAAACTGAAAAACATGGCAGTAGCATACTTGTCACTTTAGCACGTGTAGAAGAACCATTCATTTCTATTAGAAAGGTAGAAAAGCCAAAGGCTCAGGTTACTCACCGACAGCAACTACCAGGAAAGCAGGGGAGGGCATGATTGTGGAGGCAGCTGGTCTCCAATGCTTGTGCCTTTCTGAAAATTGGAAGTAAGACTTTTAAAGCAAAATGACCCCAACTATTGCCACAAAACATTCTTTCATTCCATTTCTCATACCAAAAAAGTTGGTATGAGGAACTTCGCCGGGCTGACACGGTGCAGATTCTGGTATTCATCTGCGTCGAAAAGCTTCTGTCAAATTGTGTCTAGCACGACGCAAGCGCTTTGCATCTCCAATGAACCGTTCAGCCTGCACGACCTTTCTTGTAGGGGTGTCGCGAACCAGCCGACGTTCGACTTTGACCAGGTTCGACTTTTTCCAACCTCTTGCGAAAAGTTAGAAAAAGGTTTGACTGCTGTTCGCACACGCGATATGCTAGCCAGTTGGCTTCGGATTGGATGGTGATGGCTAAGGGATGAATTAAGGGCAGCCCCGATTGGTTATTCCAGTTAATACAGTACAAAAAAGTAAGTTATTAACTTCTTCACTAGTTAGAGTTAGTTTCTTTTATTTGCAACTGTTTATAAAATTAAAATAACCCTTTGAGTGAAAACAATTTTTTGTAGACCTAGATATGCTTCTATCATGGTCTTGCCACGCTGTCCACAAAGTCGAACAAGTCAAATCTGGTTAAAAGTTTCAAAGGTTTGTCGAACCGGTTTGACACAGTCGAACCCCAATGCTCGACCTAAAAATCCGGTTTGCCAAAAGTTTGTGGCACCCCTACTTTCTTGTGGTTGTGGTGTATTGAAGGCGCGAGCACGGAGTGAGTGAAGGCGTCTCCAAATGCCCCGTGGCGAGCCCAGGACTTCGTCGCTTCTACGCCAAAGCCTCCTCAATAGGACTATGCTTGTGTTTTTGTCATGACTTCGTTTAGTAAAGCTAATGGTGCTTTGCACTAAGCCTATCATGGTGTTCCGTCTCCCTCTGCACGTAACAGTGGCGCAGAGTTTCTTTTAAAGTAGAAAATGTTGATTTCGATCTCGGACAACTGTGTCACAGTGTGATCGCACAATGTTAGAGTTTCTCAGCAGTGTGGGGCCGCGAACATGTTTGGTACGTCCTGCCTGTAGTTTGTGAGTGTGTTCCTTTGTGTGGGTCAGTTCGTCGTATGAATCAGCCATCAATGAAGAGTGCTGTTCATTTTGGACTTGACATAAATTAACTGAGCAGCACCATTTTGTAGGATGGCTAACCCGCCTAAAACCCCTTGATGTGTTTGTGTTAGTTTTCGAACTGGCGTGTAAGTGCCAGTGCACGAGGCCCGTGCAGCACTTGTAAGCAAATGGCAATATAGCCCTGAAAGGAGAGGTACTTGGAAGTGAATTCTTTGCAGCTCGGCATAAAACTATCTCGCCTCTGCCTCCTTCATAAAGTCGACTATCATTGCCCCGACCTCAAGAACTCTTTGTTATCACCTCCGGAATGAACATCATCTCGCCTCATCATCTCGTATTTCCAGTTCCACAAACGCATTCAATCAGTCTTTCCTTCTTCAAGCCATCTGCGACTGGAACAGCCTACCACCCACCATCGTAGGCCCAGAAGTATTTCTAGCAAGCTTACGGATTCATTTTTCTTGTTAAAAGTATTTTATTGCCACTATGTATGATTAAGGAGCTTCCTTTTCTTGTTTGTCTTGATTTGTATAACAATGGCATGTAAGTGTCAGTGCACGAGTTGCACACTGCACGAATCCATACCTTCAGGTAAAAATAAATTAAATGAAATGATTGGCAACACAGCACTCACTTGTGGCACGTGTCTCTCGCATTCGCACAATAAAGGCTGAACCGCATGTAAGCGGTTTAGCAAGCAACGAGACGAGCAACTGAGACTTGTCACTGTCGCTCGGTTTTTGGATTTCTAGAAAATGTCGCTCAATGACTTGATTGCTTGCTCCCGTCGCTTTCAAGCGATTTACCTTGTCACGAGACTGACTGAGTGATACCAAAATGGTTGCCATCGCTCGTCTCTTTGCTCGCTCAATCGCTTACACGTAATTTATACTTTATGGCTGTTGGCGCTTGCAAAAATGTAAAGCGTGAATTTTATCAAAGGCTTTGTTCTTGCTGACTCTCAGACTGCTGCGAAAACTTTGGGTTCCAGTGAAATAAGACCACATGATTTCTTACTTTGCTTATGAACTGAGGAGGAAAGCTGAGGAGGCAGTAGCTTGAAAATCACCTCATGGTCTCCTCAAGTTGTTTGGAACACCTTTTTTTTTCTGTTTTCTTTGGCACTACTCAATGCGCGTTTTTTTAGAGCGCAGCTCTTAGGGGCCCGTTCCCGGCTTGAGCGGCGTCGGCGTCGGCGTAACCAAGGTCACCCCAAGGTCACGCGACCCCCAAGGTCATCCCAAGGTCATGTGGCCCCCGGTCACCTCAAGGTCACGTGACCCCTCCCCCAGGGTCACGTGACCCCCAAGGTCACGTGACACCCAAAGTCACGTGACACCCAAAGTCACGTGACCCCCGAGGTCACGTGACCACCCCCCCCCCCGCCGAGGCCACGTGACCCCCCCGCCGAGGTCACGTGACCTCCTCGATGACGTAATCGTCACTGATGACGTCACCGGCATCCGCATCGTCATCATCACTGATGACGTCATCAGTGACGTCACTGACGACCTCACCGGCATCCGCATCGTCATCATCACTGATGACGTCACCGGCATCCGCATCGTCATCGTCATCATCACGGATTACGTCATCAGTGACGTCACTGATGACGTCACCGACATCCGCATCGTCATCGTCATCAGCGATGATGACGTCATTGGAGCCCGCATCGTCATCGTCACTTATGGCGTCATCAGTGACGTCACTGATGACCTCACCGGCATCCGCATCGTCATCATCATCATCACTGATGACATCATCAGTGACGTCACTGATGACGTCACCGGCATCCGCATCGTCATCATCACGGATGACGTCATCAGTGACGTCACTGATGACATAATCGGCATCGTCACGTGACCCCCCAAGGTCACGTGACCCCCCCCCCCCCCCAGGTCACTTCACCCCCCCAGAACCCTTCCCTCCTCCTCCTCAAGAGCTGCGCTCTAATTCGGTGATTCGGGGAGTTGTAAACGGCTTTCACTTTTTTTCTCCCCACCTTCACAATAAAGTATTGCCAGAGGATTAGTAAATGAGCGCTACATATAGAGCACTTTGTATAAAAAGTCCGTGCCACAGTCGAAAAATAACTCCTTATGCTCTTCGCAAGCAACGTCACCAATACAGACGGTACTTCCAAAGGCGCAGGTCACGCAATATTTCGAGTAGTTTCCCAGGACGAAAATCGAACTTGGATCCGACCTCCCACAGTGGAAACAAACGGGGTGCAAATACGAGCGTTAGGACGCAAACTGGTACCTTCAGCAGTCATGGGTTCCGCAAAACACACCGCCTAGCTAGGTGGTACCAAGCCGCCACCCGATTTGCAGAACTCAAGCCTTGAACACCGATCTACGAGATACAGCTCCCCGATCACTCACCAAGCGCCTCGCTCGGCGCCCCACGCCCCCGTGGGACCTTGCCTCTGGGTCCGTTCCCGCCATTTGACCGCTCGCTCAGTGACAGGTCGGTTCCGGTACTTCCTTGAAAAAAGCTTGAGGGTCATCCAATGCGCAAAGAATGTGTGCTACAAGGAACCGCACACGTCCGCTTTCACGCTGCCTGCACACACAAGAACACGCCATACACGCTCCGAAAAGAAAGGGCTGGAAAAGTACTCACCAAGTAGACTCAAACCCACAGCTGGCTCTATGGGCACGCCGGCACCTGGGACACTTTGTTTCCCCAAGAACGTTCTTCGATGTTTTTCCGTAAGCCTAAAGGCCTGAAACCGCCCGAAATACGGTGGCCCGAGAGTTTGCAGCTTGATTTGGTTTTGATTTTGGTTACGATGGCGATGGCGATGCGGCGACGTTCGCTGGTTTGACGACAGGTATTACGACGAAACTCATTTGACGCAACGTAAATGTTCCTGTTTTAATCGACTTACATTACAACTTTTAAACATAAATAAAAACTGTTTCAACATTTATATATTTATTTGTAATAAAGTATGTTGGAGTTAATTGTGTACTAAACTAAAGCTTGGCCTGGCTCAGCCTCGTTTTATTTTAACATGGCGGCGACAATCGTCTCTTTTCGTGCTCTGTGCCGTGCTGGACCTATTGGCTGTTCATTCGTTCTCCTGTTATCCACCTCTTGCGATCCGCATCAGCCGCAAGCGTGCTGTCTAAGTATTGTGTGCCTGCCGGAAAGAATATCCAGTCTTCTCGGAAGCAAGGCTGCAACTAGGGCTGCTCGGATCGTGGCTCGGACGTCGTCGACACCCACGAACCGCGTCCGCGAGCCTCACGTCGTCTGCTTGGTTCCTGCACGTTTCCGGCGTCGGATCCCCCAGCCCTGGCCTCAGGCCTACATGACCTAGCTGGTGAAAGACAATCTACGACAACCCGGCGTCTTTGGAATGCGATTACTACGATTAGTGGCTCTTAAAAACTCGGTAACCCCCCTTCAGTGGTGAGCTTTTCGATGTGAATGCTGTTACCTTCACAGTGTCCCGACGCTCCGAACGGTCATTCTACAGGTGACGCTGCGAGACGCGAGCGTTCTGTGTTGCTTCAACTCTCAGTGTGGTTCTCAAAATGGGCACTTGGCCCCGAATAAGCTGCTGCACCTTTACTCACTCTCGAGACTCATCCCACGACGGTTCTAGCGGTACGTAAAACGTGGATGCACGATTCGGTTTATGGCGGTCACCTTGTCGATTGATACAGTGGAGAACACTGCTTACAGAAAGGATCGTTCAAAGAAGTGTAGAGCTGTGCTGGTCCTGGTACCTTTCCTATTACCCTTTTGGCGACGCCGTAACTTGGAGTTGGAACCTCCCACAAGCATGGCAAGGTGCTGTAATGCGGCGATTTCTGCCCCGCCTTTCGTGAAAGCTGAGTCCTACGGCTTGTCCAGCGAGTTACTGGTGCTCATTAACGCGAATTAAATGTGTGCATTCTAGAAGTCTTGAAGTTGAGTCGCTCAGAGTGCAGTACTATCGCGGACAATATGAGCTGAAACAGCGCTCCGGCTGGCGCACGGTACTACCTGCGCCGCCTGTCGCCTTGCTCCGCACACGCGGCGCACCCTGAGGCCGAGATAAATTCTCACTTGCGCTCACTGCGCCGCTGCGCTCTTCCGGCCGTCTGCTAGCGAGACGGCGGGTGGGCGGCGGGGGGGGGGGGGGGGGGGGGGGGGGGCGGGGGGGGGGGAGGGGGAGGGGGAGTTAAAAGATTACACTCGTCATCCCTCGTTTGGAACCGATTTAGTTTACTTTATCCCGTAGAATCACGCAGAAAACGATGGCTGGTGAAGAAAAAATGTTGAAATATCCTATATTGCAGCTGCGATATCGGTTTTGAAAGTCACACCAAAAGACGTTGCAGGTAGTTTTTGTTTGACTAAGTGCATGCACAAAGTAGGAGATCGTAAAATATAGGCCAAAATCTGTATACCGGATTTAGTCGGGCTCCAATTGGGTAATTACTTTTTTTTCTTTTTTATTGATCACAGCTGTTTAAAAAAAACGGTAAGCATACATGTAACTGAGAATGTTTTGCAACCTTGATTGGGTTTGAAAAGGTTTAAAAATAGTATTTCCTACGCATTTGCTTCAATCAAAACAAGCTGCTGACAAGACACCGTTTTTTTGTTTTTTTTTACAAATTTTTAGTTTTAATAAGGTGGGACAAACAGTCGTATATTTTCCAGGAGAAGCGGCTTGAAATTTAATCGAAAAAATATTCGCAGAGAACAATGTCGGACACAAAAGATTAATAGTCGGCGTGGAATTTCAACTGCAATATACCAGAAGATCGGTATCAAGGAGGCACCACACAAAAGTATGCGCTGGTTAACGGCGTCAAACAGTGTGTCGCAACCGTAGCATCAAGCTCTGTTCCAATCAGCAGAAGTCCGGTTTAGGGGTTTCTGAGGCCCAGTAAAACTTAAAAAATAATTTAATTCCGCGTCATTCGCCCCCCACCCGCGACCACGGCTTTGATCCTATCTCGTAAGGAATCATAGAGCGCGGCCACGAAGTCTGGCTTAGCATCGAAGCCACTCCCATTGCTTTTCACAATTTGTAGGAAGTGGCCCGGTTGAGGGGACGCTGTGACATGGCTACCTTGATGCGGCTCTAAACGTGTTCGATGATATTGAGATAGGCTCCTTTTGGGGGCCAAGGCGGCTTCGTCGGGCAGCGCCCCTCGAGGAGATACGAGCGTGACAATGCATTTTCCACTTCGGCGCTTTCTTGAAATGCGCTGAAATGCATGTTAGCTGAAGACGTGAAGATTGGGCTGCACGGCACACGCATCGTGATGTAGGTTCCGTCGGCCAATATTTTCGCAAGCAGACGGCCGGAAAAGCGCAGCGGCGCTGTGAGCGCTAGTGAGAATTTATCTCGGCCTCAGGGTGCGCCGTGTTTACAGAGCGATGCGACAGGCGGCGCAGGTAGTACCGTGCAGAAGCCGGAGCGCTGTTTCAGCTCATATTGTCCACGATAGTACATACCATGGAACTATTTCCAGTGGCCCAAATGCTGGACAGTTCCATGAGACAGTGTGCCCAGTCCAATTGTTCTCAACATATTTATTAATCGTAATAATTCCTCTCTGCAATCGACTCCACTGCTGTTACGGACAACCGGATGTTGGTGCCGCTTATCAGGTGACCCCAGAAACCACGAGGGTTTGCAGAACAACATTCAGAAGGTCTGCAATAAACATTCAGCTACATTTCTTCTCACAGCATGTCATGAATTTTGTCCAAAACGTGTGGAACGCTGAATTTTGTACTTTGCATGCCTAGTGGAACAGGCCATAACACACTTAGGTGCCTTTCACAGCCTTGGTCCTGCAACACCTAGAGTACTGCAGCTTCATACAAAACTCCAATGAGGTTTATCTTGTAAGATCAGTTGAAAGTGTTCACCAAAGGGCAACTACGTATGTTGAAAGTTCTTTACCTTGTATATTGTATATTGTGCTTGTGTCCTGTGTCGTATCTATATGTGGTATACACTGGATGCCATATTTGAGGTGGTGGTGGTGGTAAAACATTTATTGCCAAAGCAAAAGGGGAAGGGAACGGGGTCTTCGGTTCGGTGAGTGGAATCCTCTAGTCCGGGATCCCTTGGGAGCTTGCTGCTAGCTTGGTCCGGTTGATCAGGTGTACCTGGATCTTGTAGACCTCGCTGCGCAGCATCTCTTCCCACCGCCGGTCGTCAATAGTGTCGCCAAGCCCTGGAGTGTCCGGGCATGCCCGCACCATGTGCGAGAAAGTGGCTCTTTGCCCGCAGTGTTGGCAGGCGTCGTCGTCTCTGCGCCCCATGTGTTTCAGGAGCACCGGGTTAGTGTAGTTGCCCGCCTGGATCCTTCGCCAGGCAGTACTCTCGGCTTTGCTTAGCTCCCGGCACGGGAGCCCGTACTGTCTCCTCTGGGCCTTGAAGTGGTCCAGCATGTCCGAGTACACCCACTGCCTCGCTTCTGCCCGGTCGACATATCCACGGGCCCGAAGGTCTGCAGCCTGGTTACCTGGAATACCCTCGTGCCCCGGGACCCAGATAATTTCGAAAGTTGACGAACCGTTTGCGGCTCTCTCTAGGATTTTCGCGGCAGTAGCGCACACTCTGCCTCTCATATAATTCCTGCACGCATTCTGCGAGTCTGTCAGAATGTACGTGTGCCCCTTTCCTGCTCTGATCGCCATTGCGATCGCCGCCTCCTCTGCTTCCGTCATTGTCGCGTCTTTCAGTGACAAATTGTCCAGCTCCTTTCCGTCATGCCCGACGCAAACCGCGACTTTGTTGCTACCATACGCCGCAGCATCGGTGTACATGACGTTCTCTCTTCCTTCCATCTTTATTCTGTAGTAGTCAGCTCTTGCCTTTCTCCGTTCCTTGTGTATTTTTGGGTGCATGTGCCGCGGTATGGGGCTGACTCTGTATCGTTTCACCAAACTTTGGGTCAGCTGCCTTTCTTTCAGGTTTCTCGTCCTTATATCGCCGTAGCCGAGCCGGACTCCGGTCTCCCTTCCGACCTTGCTGAACCTCCATCGCTCCTTTTGTCCCAATATGACCGCGTCTTTCAATTCCCGGAAAGTGTTCGTGATTCCCATCTTTTCGAGCTTCTCTGTCGGCGTGCACGCCGGTAGATGCAGCGCAGTTTTGTAAGATTCCCGTAGTATGCAGTCCACCCTGTTCTCATCTGCCTTCGTCATGTTGTAGTATGGGAGGCAGTATCTCATTTTGCTTACGATTAGCGCGTCTACTATCCGCAGCGTCTCGGCTTCCTTAAATCCCTTTTTCCTGTTTGCGATCCGCTTGATCATACCGCAGATCTGTTTCCCCGACGTCTTGATCTTATCGATCTTCGTGCTCGGCTTTCCGTTGGATTGCAGCCACATACCGAGTATTCGGATGCAGTCCTTCTCCGGTACCATTTTCCCGCCGACCGTGATTTCGATCGGGACACTCTTGTCGTATCCTGCACCGTGTAACCGAAGTATCTCCGATTTCTCCACCGAAATTTCCAGCCCGCACTTCTCTACGTGTTCTTCGACTCGCTTCACCGCTTGCCGGAGAATTTCCACTTTCCTTCCTAGGTTCAGTTCTTTGCTTCCGACCCACAGCGTGACGTCATCCGCGTAGAACGCGAAGCCGAGGCCGTCTATGTCGTCGAGCTTTTTCGGTAGTTCCATCATGGCGATGTTGAACAGTAGCGGCGATATTACCGCTCCCTGTGGCGTTCCCTTATTTGTGAGTCCCACCAATTCGGGATGCAAATCTCCAACGTGTATTCTTCCTTTCCGGTCTCTTAGGAAGTCCCTCACGTAGTTGTAGGTACGCTCGCCACAATTCATCGCCGCCAGCCTTTCCATCACGTATTCGTGATCGACGTTATCAAACGCCGCCTTCAGGTCTATCGCCATGACCACTCGCTCGGTGTTCCTGCCCTTAGGAAATTCATCCAGTAAGTTTTCTTTTAAAATAGCAAAAATGTCCTGCGTACTAAGGTAAGGCCTGAACCCAAACATTCCGTTGTGGAAGAAGCCGTTCTCCTCGATGTACGGTTGCAGCCTGTTCTTGACGACTCTTTCCATTAGCTTCCCAACCGCCGAAGTCAGAGAGATCGGCCTCAGGTTTTCGAGTCCGATCTTCTTCCCCGGTTTCGAAATAAACTTTATGTCGGACTGCTTCCACTCATCCGGCAGCTTTCCTTGCTTCCAGACTTCGTTGAACATATCGGTGAGTCTCCTGTACTCCTTCTCTGGTAGGTTTCTTAATGCTCCGTTGGTGACTCCATCTCTGCCCGGCGTGCTGTTTCTCGCTTCCCTCGCCGCAGCCTTGACTTCCCCAATTCTAATCTCCTCGTCCAATTCCTGGTTTGGTCTGCCTGAATACTCCGGCAGCTCTTTGCCTCTCGTACCGTCCGGGATGTATCTTTGTCGCACGTACTCCATGAGTTCGTGATCGCTTCCCTTAAATTGGTGAATGATTCTTTGCATCGTCTTGCTTCCTTCGCTCCTCATCTTGGTCGGATCCACGAGGTAGTTGAGCAAAGCCCACGTATCCTTGTTCCCGAGTCCCTTGCCTTTCTTCATATCTTCACACCGCTGTTCCCAGTTGTGCCGAGCAAGTTGCTGCGCGTACTCTTCTATCTGTCGGTCCATTTCCGTCACTCTCTTTCCGATCTTGCGGTTGTATCGCTGCCGCTTCCATCTCCTCGTGAGCTTCCGACGTTCGTCCCACATCGCCATGAGCTTGTTATCCGCCGCGGGGTACTTGGGCGTCAGCTTTACCTCGCTGGTGTTCTTCTTCATCACTTCCTTGATCTTTTTCGCCCAGACGACCGGGTCCGTAACGCCGTCGAGCTCCGCGTCCTTTCTAAAGTCTTCCCAGTTTGTGTGTCTGGTCTTGCCTATGCTCCTTTCCCTGAGGTCCGTTTCCATCACTATCTCTATGATATAGTGATCGCTTCCCAAATTGTCGCATGTGTTTGACCATTTTACTTTTACGTTCTTGCAGATCGTCAAGTCCGGACTCGTGTCGCTGGTTCGCCCGCCGCCCGTCCTCGTCGGGTTCCATACTTCGTTCTCTATCGAAAGCCCCTCCTCTTCAATTGTTTCCAAGAGTTTCTTCCCCTTGCCATTGCTGTATTTGTAACCCCAGCTTTCGTGTGCGGCGTTGAAGTCCCCGAGAATAAGCAGTGCGTTGTCTCCCGCGGCCTTAATCGCTTCTTTGAAGAGTTCCTCGAATACGTCCTTTTGTTTCTTCGAGTATACATTCAAAATGAAAACGCTCTCGTTTCTTCCTCTTCTTTTAGGCACCAGTTCTATAAGAACGTTCTCGATGTCTTGTTCCGTATCGTGCACGATCGCCGTATAGTTCTTGCTGACGAGCGTAGCTACCGCCGGTTTCTCCGTTCTATTGACGTACGCGTCATACCCCGTTACCGTCGCTATTGTCTTGACTTCCTGCAGCGCCATCACTGCCGGCCCGTCACCGTTTATGAAGAACTGCAGATTCTTAGCTTTGGGTCCTAAGCCTCTACAATTCCATTGCCATATTTTGATTTCCCTGTGCTTAGACTTGGCCATGTTTACCGGCCTTGATTTCCATTGCTTCCATGATTTGCTCCATAAATAGGCTTAGTCTCTGTTCAATCGCATTCTGACATTGTTCCATAAACACATTTATTCTCTGCTCGATTCTGTCGAGGCGTTCGTGCATGTTTCCAGTATTGCTCGGCTCTCCCCCTGTAACACACCTTGTTTCCATATTTGTCTCACAATTCGTTCTCTTCTCCAGTATGACCGGCCTTCTGTCCCCCTGCCCGGCTCTTGCCTGCTTCTCCCTCTCATCTCTCCTTTTTGCCTGCAGCTTCTCTCTTTCCGCTTGCTCGGCTTTCCTCTGTTCCGCCTCCCGCAGTTCTTTCACTCTTTTCGCCTCTGCGCGCTTTTTTTCTTCTATTGCATGCTGCTTGCGCCCTTCTGCCGCAAGCTCCTCACTTTTCCTGACCACTTCTAGTAAAGCCGTCGTTCCTCCGTTCATTAGGTTCTCTATTTGTCGTAATATTTCATGCATCTTGCTTGTCTCTGTCGTCCGCACATTGTGCTCTATGTTTGCCGCTTGTTCTGTTCTGTTACCGGCCCAAGTACTCGCTTTTGGTAAGTTTCTGAACCGCCCTTCAGGCGGCGCCTTGTACTTCTTTTCGCATTCTCTGTCTCCGGTGCGATGACCCTTCCCGCACAGTACGCACTTGATGACGCACCCTTCCTCCTTCGGGTGCGTCTTTCCGCAGTCTCTGCAAGCTGCCTCGTACGGACATACGTCGGCGCGATGCCCCACTCGCATGCATCTATAGCACACCTGTCGTCTGGGTGTGTACTCGTACACTCTGTATGCGCCACCGTAGAAGTACACGTACCTCGGCTTGACATTTCCGCTGAATGTCAATAATACGACCTTCGACTCTCCTAGGCGCCGTGCCGCTATGAGCTCTACGCCGGTCTTTGTTCTCGTATTTTCCAGAATTTCTTGTTCTTTGCATTCTGCGCCCACGTTGTGGATTACACCTCTCGTCACGTTCTGCAGTACTTGGTGAACGTTGAACTTAACCGTTCTTCCCTCTTCTAGCTTCAGCGCCTGAATTTCATTAATTTCCTTCGCGGTATCTTCCCGTTCCGTCATGAGAAAAATCGAGTTCGATCCACCCATGACTTGAAAAGAAAAGTCGCTCACCGTGCAGATGTGCTTCTTGCCGACTGCGTCTACGATGGCCCGCCCGTAGACGTGCGTCCCATACTTGTCCAGTTTGATCCCCTGCTCGGGCCTCAGCGTGAACTTGAACTGGGTGCCCTGCACCGCCATGACTCTGGGCTTGGGCTTAGCCTTCCAAGCCGGGCTCTCCATAGAAACGTCTTCTCTCGATTCGGAGAAAACTCGCCTTCGACGCTTTCTTCCCTGGGTTCTCCACTCCTCCTCGTCCGCAATGGTCCCGGTGGTATTCCCCCGAAAATCGGGGGTCCCCGGTGCCTCCAGTGTCGCCTCGTGATCCGTTAGGCTTCGTACAATAGCCGACTGGCAGAGCGCGCCGACAAACGTCCGCCCCCTTCGGCTGCTCCGCAGAAAATCCATATTTGAGGTGACTGCTCGTAATGCATGCACGGCAGGGGAGGGAGAAATTATCTTCTCAATGGGGCTCTCCTTTGTGTGTTCCAGACTTGCCCAGACGTTCCTATTCTCTTTTTGAAGACTAACCTGTCACTCAAAATTCGTACAAGAGCAGCTTTTCGCTCTCAGTCTTCCGTGGTGGTGCGAAATGGATGATGCGACGTCAGTGCAAGGCGTGTAGGCACGTTGGAAGCTTGCCAATAGTGCATGCTCAGCAGTAGCGAGCTCAGCTATGACCGCTAGTGAATAACACTTATTGCATATTATCAGCATCCCTTCTGTCATTCTTATTAGCCTCCTGCCGTCCGTGAACATGTCGAAGTTTCCATGCACTTTGATTTATGCATTGTGAGTTTTCTGGCTTCCAGTAATTGTGTACTAATTAGCTAAATATTGAATTTCAAAATAAAGTGCATATTTTCATCAAACCTTAGACTACTTTTTTTTTTACTAACTCAATTTTGTATATAGGCGCTGATTTAGGATTTTTGATTAAGCTTATTTCTCATTTATATTTACATATATATTTTCCGGCCCTCCAAACAGCAACAGATTCCCAATCCTTAGCCAAAACGTTTGGTTGTAGGCCGATGAAAATATTGATGGTCGTAGCTTGGGTGGGTGACCTTGTTCTGCTTCTCCTTCCTGGTGAAGTGTTTGCTGCATATTTTGGTTTGCTGTAGGTGTCCTTGTTCCATTGTCGCTAGAAAAATTTAATTGTATTATTCGTCTGCAGCTTATTGCAAAACGTGAACTGCAAGGTGAGGAACGCTACTTAGAATAGAATAGAATAGTTTATTATAGGTTTCTTTCAAAAATACATTTTTGAGAATCGTTGCATTTATGCACAAGTCGCACCCAGCCCCAGGTCGCGCGGCGCTCTGCCGCGTACAGCTTCGAAGAGAAGCTGGGAAAGCCTTAAAACTTTGTGCCGTGCTAATTTTTGTATCTAGTGTTTCACCTAACCACGCAGCAACTGTTCTGGCTTTTTTAGTGCGGAATAGCCATCTCAGAAACTACACCGCTAATCCACTACTACCGCTGCCGCTGCAATGTACAACCAACACAGCGACTGCAGAAGCTTCCCGATTAAACCGACCTGTTTGCCGCTAGGGGTTCCCTCTCTGGTGGGGGCTTGTACATATTACATCTGCTCGGTTCCTTTTGTATCCTCCATCCCTAATGTGACAATATTCAAAAATATTTTTAAACCTAAAAGTACCGGGAGATTCGCCGGTAAAAGTGATTTAAGCGGTGACATTGCTGCAATTTCTCTCATTCGTAACTGACTGTTTTTGTCAAAAATGCTCTGCTGGTTCCCTAGTCTAAACCTTGCCCACGACATGACGTATTGGTGCGATATTGATGTTTTAGATGAATGAAAATGTGCCCCCAGTAAACTACCAAGATGCTGCTACTGTAGCCAATGTACTATATGGGTCTTATGGTTCTCTATGGTTTTAATATGTAGAGTCCTATGGGTAGATAGAGTTCATACCAGTTATAATGCCACGAGTGTCGCCGACCAAACGCGCTCATGGCCGAATGGTTATCGTCTTTGGCTCCTATGCAAAGGGCTCAAGGTTGAATGCCTGAGAGTGGACGCGCCTTTTCGTTATATCTGTAATTGTTGAGTTCTGGTAAATTCGAGAACCCTGTTGCTTATTCGAGGTTAAAATGTTCTACGCGCCGAACCTTCTATGCCAATTTTCCCAGACCGCAAGACATTATTTTTCAATTGAGTAATTTCTCTCCGCTTTGGACAGTGTCCGACTTGCATAGGTGATGACTCGCTCAGTGCCTCCTTGCACTTAACCCAGTACCGCCCCGAGTCGTGCATTACTAGCTTCTGTGTGAATCTTGGTTTCTGCGTCCTAATCAAAGGGTCTAAGAACAGGAGAAGTCTGGAGTATTCGCTTCAGCCTGCGAATGCCTGCTGTTGCTCCTCGGCCCATTCAAACATCTCGGCATCTTTCGTAAGGTTTGTGAGCAGTGCAGAAATCCTTGCGAAATCCCAAACAAACGTCGAAAGTAGGCACAAAGTCCCAAGAATCTTTGCATGGCCTTTTTGTCTGTCTGCGCTGGGAATCCCGCGACTGCACGAGTTTTCTCGGGGCCTGGGCAGACGCCGTTGTTACTAACCATGTGGCCTAGGAACATCAACTCGTCAGAGGCGAACCGACAGTCTTACGGCTTGAGGGCGAGTCCGGCGGGCTGCATGGCTTGGAGAACAGCTCGGAGTCGTCGCAAGTGCACGTCGAAGTGACTTGAAAACGCTATGACGTCGTCGAGGTCGACAAGACAGGTCTGCCACTTCAGTCTCGACAGTATGGTGTCCATGACACGCTGGAAAGTTGCTGGCGCCGTGCATAGTCTGAAGGGCATTACCTTGAACTCCTACAGTTCATCCGGCGTGACGAAGGCTATCTTCTCTCGGTCCTGTTTGTCAACTTCGATCTGCTAGTAGCTGCTCTTCAAGTCCATCGATGAAAAATACCGAGAGTGGCGCAGCCGGTCTAGTGTTTGGTCGATGCAAGGAAGTAGATAGATATCTCTTCGCCACTGTGTTCAGCTGCCTATAGTCCTTGCAAAACCTAAGCGTTCCGTCTTAACCAGTACTACTGGAGAGGCCCACGGACCGCTTGAAGGCTGGATTATATCGTCGTTCAGCATTTCTTGTACTTGCTCCTGAATGACCCCCTTTTCTTTTATGGAGACTTGGTATTGTGACCGATGCACAGGGAGCACGTCATCCTCAGTAATGATTCAGTGCTTCTCAACGGTGGTGGTTTTGCTCACCTTCGACGACGTTGCAAAGCAATCCCGGTATTCGGCGAAGAGGTTAATCACCCGCCGTCGTTTCGGGTCCGGAAGCTCAGGTCAATGTCGAGCTGTGCGGGCGACATACTGTCTTGCTGAGGTGACGAGGACTCCAGTTCTTGCGGTGATTTCGGCTTAGTTCCGGAGTTCCTCGACATGGCCCACAGTGATATCTTTCGGGAGGTGTTGCATTTCTTGTCGGAAGTTCGTCATGAGGACCGCAGTGCGCCCATCCTGAAGTTCAGTTATTTCTCCTGTGATGCCTGTTCGTTTTCCCAGGAGCAATTGAATTTTGTCTTCCAGAACAACTTCTCCTCAGGTAGCTGAATCTGTTACGACGGGTACAACAACATGATTGTGGCGGCAGGATCACGTGGTCGGCAGATACTCGGACGGTGGCTGACGCTGTTTGGGGTTTTTCTGAAGGCGGAACAGGTGTCCGCAATGTCAATCTGTTCTCTCCAAGGTCGATGATGGCGCCGTATTCACACAAAGCCCATGCCGAGAATGACGCCTCTGGCACAGTCTTGTAGAACGACGAGTTTTACAAGACACGTCTCGCCGTGAATTTTGACGCGAGCAGTGCCTCTTCTGACAGGCGTGATGTGTCCTCGAGCGGTTCGTATCTGTGACCCATCCCACAGCATCGTCACTTTTTGAAGGCGGTGAGAGGGTCTCCCACTCAAAACTGTGTAGTCTGCTCCGGTGTCCACAAGTGCTGGACAAGCGTCGTGGCCCTCAGTAACGTTTAGGTTGTTGCGCACTGTTGCAGAAGCGTCATTGCGATACGTGGCTTCGGAAGAGTGGATGTGCTCTGGCGTTCTTGAAGGCTCTTGACTTCGGTCGTCTTCGGCAACACCACCTCCAGGCGTTGCCGCAGCTAGTTTTCCTGGCTTCGGAAGTAGATTTTGAGGGGGGGGGGGGGGGGGGGGGGGGCTGAAGCCAAGCATTTTGTTTTTGCATATTTTATTATAGGAGACAAGGGCTGCAGCCGAATTTCTGTCATTTTATTTTTACTTACTGTTTATTAAAATATCAAATATTATTTGCATGAAGTTCCTTACTTAGCATGTGCAATCACTTTTCCTTCCTGCTTTATAACAATAGTTGGGAGTTTTAGTGGCTCGCGCGCAATACAGTCGTGGGTCAGAAATGCACACGCGTAGAATGCAATACAGTTGAACCTCGGTTTAGCGAAGTCGCCGGGACCCCCTAATTATTTCGTTAAATCGGGAACTTCGTAAAGTCGAGAAAGGCATTCTTCGAGATAGGCTGCGCGGGGAATCCGAATTTGTTCAATAAATCGGGTTTCGTTAAATTGAGGTTCAACTGTACTGCTTTTTTGCGCATGCACTTTCTGTGCACGTACGATCCACCAAAACTCACTAATATGGCTAAAACACTTACGCATAGTGCTTCAAACAATTTCAAAATTCCTATGGGGATACACAGCATTGCAAAACTTAGTTTGCGGAGAATCACGCTTATTATTCTTGAAATGCTCATTCAAAAAGACATCCACGCTATGAAATGAACAAGTAAACCAAGATAATTACATATATACAATGACATCTTAATGCATATTTTGAAAATGTGCACAAAAGCGTGATGAAAGAAACAGATCCACATGTAGGCCACAAAGCCACGTGCGTTGATCGTCTCGAGGAAGACTAAAGGTCGCCAATCGCTCGGCGGTCCTGGAGACAAATTCCTTGATGATGTCCTCCAGGTTGAGCTCGACACTCTTCCTTTTTGAATGTGCAAAATGAGGAGGCATGTTAGCCTCCCCTGAATCATGCGGCTGCATAGATGCATTTTAATGCGGCATAAGACACTAAACGAGCGCTCCCCCGAAGCGACAGATGCAGGCTCAGAATGAAGAAGTTTCATATATTTTACGACTTGGTCCAGGAGGTCACGAATTTCGTCGGATTTTGCCTGTAGTGTCCTCAATATGGAGTCAATTGTGAGGGAATCAAGGTTGCTTAAAAGAGTCGGCGAAAGTAAAAACTGCGCAGAGTCGGGCCAGGTCAAAATCACATGCATGCAGCTCCTAGGGCCTCTTTCAGGTCATCTGTTGTGAACTGTCTTCCCCCATCAGCGTTAAAAAGCTCTCTAGTTTTACTAGCCTGCTTCATACCAGGCTATTCAAACCGCTGTTGAGTTTCACTTGGAATGCAGTCTATAGCCTCAAAGTACTCCTTCCGTAACGCTTCCTTGCAATTGAGTACAACTGGTAAAGAAGGTTTGTTGCTCATTTTGAGCCTTTTTGGCAGTTTTGTCGGCTTTGCGCTGCGCAGGTCCTTCAAACTTAGCCGCATTGCAGTTGAGCTCGCGCAGTCCCACAACTCTTCAAACGCGACATCAGACCGCAGATGGGACATTGCCTCGCAGAGTCTCTGTAGCCTCTTTGATACCTGCGGCACGAAACGTTGAACGTTGCAGTACCCTCGCAGGCTCTTCGCATGGACCGAACATAGCTATAGAAATGTTTATTCCTAGCAGTGTTTCAAACATTTTCAGAAGCCTCCCATAATCGTTCAAAATGGCCCTGCTGTTTTCTGCAATCGAATATTCTGTTTGTAGCAGCTCGTTCAGTGTCTCCTGAACTAGGTTTTCAGCGAACCTTTTCATTGACTTCATTCTGACAGTCCACCTTGTTGGGCAAAGCGGAAGAAGGTTATTTGGCGTTGATTCGGCCTCTTCTGCCGCCTCGCTGACTGGAGTAATTACAATAGATGAATAAACAGCTTTGCGTTTCTTCGAAGTTGGTGGGGGGGGGGGGGGGGGGCGGGAATCTCAGGACGGGGCTCAGCCCCGTCCTGAGAAATCTTGGAAGGAATCTGGACCCCCCCTGCCCCCCCCCCCCCCCCCCCCCCCGGTTCTGGAGTCCCTGGGATACAGGCTCTGTCGTCGGGGTCGTGGCGCTGAACGTCTTGGTGATGGTGAGCGGGATTCACAACAGAGAAGCGGTGGATTCACAACAGAGAGAGGTGAGGATGGCTAACATCGGAGGTACTCTTCGATGTTGTGAGGGTGTTCGCCGTACCTCGGGCGTGGTCGTCCAGGTCGAACCCACGCAGCCCAAGTCGGCAGTAGGAGCATCCACGATAGACGTGGTTGGCTTCCTTGCAGATGTAGCAGAGAGGGCGTCGGTCGGCTGTTCGCCACGGGTCAGTCTTTCTTGACAAAGCTTGTTCTCGGCGGACGTGCGCCTAATCTTCCTGGTGTCGGGGATACTCCGTGGCGAGGGAGCTTCATGTCGGGGGGCTGCCATGTACGGACGCGGAGGTGGTGGTGTTCGGCGGACCACTGCGGCGTAGCTAACTGATCAGTGATCTCCTCCGGTGCTGATACGGTGACAGGAGCCTCAGGCTGGAAGGCTTGGTGAACCTCCTTTCGCACGACTTCGGTGAGTGAGAGAGAGGACGGGCGATCAGCAGTGGTCTTCCCGGACGATGTCGCAGACAATTTCCCGAAGTCCGTCGGTACCGGCAGTGGTTGGGTCCAGTTGGAAAGATGTTACGATTAAAGGAGCAGTCACGCCAGCAAGTCGATGGTAATGGCTTGCACAAGACGACAGCGCGCGCTCGATTTTGCTGGCTGCAGTCACAAGACCGTCGACGGCTGTCGGGATTGCGAACGAGGACTTCGAAAATTTCACCCTTCATGCCATCCTTAAGGACGCGAAGTTTCTTTCCCTCGGCTGCCTCTGGATCGGCTCGGGTACTGAGGCCCATGACATCTTCAAGAAAGCTGGTCATGGTATCGTTGGGGCCCTGCACCCTTCTATTTGGAGAAAGTCCTCCGCTCACTGTCGATAGCGGTGGTTGATGAACGTTTGCTTCAGTTCGGTGGGCAGGACTTCCATGTAGTGAAAGAGGCTTCGTGGTTATCAAACCAGTGCCTCGCAGTGCCTTCAAGCGAGAGGTAGAGGTTGTGGACGCACTGCTCAGTCGTCCATTCGTTGTGGCGGGCTACGCTTTCATAGTGTTGCAGCCAATCCTTGATGTCCCCTTGGACCTCACCGAAGAAAGGCGTTGGAGTCCGGGGTGCGATGGGCACGTATACGACGGCGGGGCAACCGGGGTCGGCAACGACTGGTTGTCCATCGTCGGCCTCGTTGGTTGCGTGTTCTTAAGTGGCAAAAGTCAGAATTCCGGGGTTAGGCCTTGGGTGCAGCGGTTTCCTCGGGTCTTGGTAGTTTGTGCGGATGGTACTCTTGAGTGGGGGGACTGGGCTTTGGCTGTGAAGCCTCGGAGGGATACGCTTCATGGGCTGCGTTAGCCCGGACCTCCACCAGAATTTCACGAATGACGATTGATGAGGCGACGAAAATTGAAGCAAATTAAATGATTAATAGGGCGAACTTGTGCCCAAAACAAAATAGGAAAAGACTAGCGTCGCAGGCGGCGATGACGGAAGAACCGCAGGAGCAAACGCGGGTGGGGCTATTTTGCGGCAGCTGGCACAACAGCCCGGGGAAAAAATGCCGGCAATGTCGGACGGCGCGTGTATCACTGGAGATCTTGTTAACCCCCCGCCTGCGTTCGCGCCGCTTCGCGGCGACAGTCTGCGGCTGCTCATTAGAAAAATATTAACCCAATTGGCCCACCCATACACGCTGCTTCGCGGCAACAGTCTGCGGCTGCTCATTAGAAAAAAATATTAACCCAATTCGCCCACTCATACACGCTGCTTCGCGGCGGCCCGCTGGCGGCCCATGCCCCACTGTCCTCCACTTACCGTTTAGTTCAGCAAAGTTCCGTAGACAATATTCGTTTTCTTTTTCTTTTTTTTTTCAGTGTTAATTGTAGAAAAGAAATGTTGTAAATATCGCCAAATGCCTCAACAAAAAAACAAAAAAAATTAAGCGTTGCAGGGGACTCCAAACCCTGGCCCGCTGGCCAAATCCGGCCCGCGGAGGCCTTCTGACCGGCCCGCGGCTGGCCATGGTGCTTATATTGAGCTCCGGCCCACGGCCCGCTACCAGTAGGCCCGCTGCTACCAGTGCGGGCAGAAGCGCGCGTAAAGACGCGACGGCGCGACGAGCACCGAACATACCGGAAAGAGAGAACACCTCATCGTATTTCTCGCTCGACGGCGAAGCGAAAAAGGCATTTTGAATGCTCTGTTCACACGAAAACTGACAGTGCAATGGAAGCTGCGTGTTCGCCGGACCAATCAACTGCATGTCTCTTATCGCCAGATCTCGCTCTCCACTCGTGAATAATATGCAGAGAGGGTGTGATCACGTGGCAAAAGACCGGGAGTTGACTGGTTCAGCGGGTATGCAGGTTTCAGTGCACTGTCAGCTTAGTGGTGGACGGAGGATAGAAGAACCTCGAACGCGGCTCCAGTCGCGCAAGCGGTGCGTTGGGGGAGGGGGGGGGAGGGGGGGGTTGTATGATTCTTCAGCAGGCACTCTGTGGGAAATATGTGGACATGTCGTGTGTTTTAAAAGCTGTGGTTTCAGCCGTGAATTACATAAGGTCGCATGGGCTCATCGCCAGTTTCGTGAATTCCTAAAAGATGGTGAATCGGAGTTTCTAGACGTTTGGCGTGCGATGGCTGAGTTGCGGTAAAGTGCTGTCGCGTTTTTTCAACCTTAAAGAAGAAATAAAGAAATTTCTCGCAGACAAGAAGCGGCCCGAACCGCTGCTTTCGAACAGTAAGTGGCTTTGGAAATTGGCGTTCTGTGTAGACCTGACGGAGCACGTGAATAAGCTGAATGTGAGATTGCAAGGCGAGACACGTCTTATTCATGACGTATACATGGATATTAAAGGATTCAGGGTGAAATTACAGCTCTTCGACAGACAAGTGTGAAACCAGACCTGGGATCACTTCCCCTGTTGTGCAAAGCTCCGTACAGAGACTGATGTGGAATTCCCCTCATTCTTCGCAATGGAAATCCTCAGATACCTTCAGAGGCAATTTTTCGAACGGTTTTCTGACCTCGATAGCAGAGTTATTTTGTAGTTTGACTTACAGTTTGTAGTTTCCTTCAGAATATAGTTTGACGTACTTCAAGTCAAAATACATTCTGAAGGAAAACTACAAGGTAGGAAATTTGATACAGTTTTACAAATCCTTGGGCTCTGGGCAATTTCCAAACCTGAAATAAACTGCTTTTTTGCACTACATACCTTTGTGAGCAGACATTTTCAAGAATGAAGTACGTAAAATCCAAATACAGAGCTAACTTGTCTGTTGAACATTTGAAGTCCCTCCTAATTATTGACTCATCAAGCATGAAGCCGCAGTTCAGCGAAATAATAAAGCCGAAGAATCAGCTACACCACTCACATTAGTCCTGCACTTCATGTCCGAGTAAATGTGTCGAAATTCTGATGCATTCCGGCTCAAATACTGCCTAGTGTTTTGTGGCATATAGTCGTATGTTGTCATCATCAGGTTCACCGTGCATAGTCTCCTGCTTCATATCTGTAACTACGTTAAAAGTCCTTTGCGTTCTCGTGTATATTGTGATATGAGTCATGTGTGATAACTATTGCATATTGTCATCACAGTTTTACCGTTCTCGTTAGTTTTTTTATCTGTGCGAATATTCCAGAGTTCATATGCGCTTTCATTTATGCCTGGTGGGTTATCTGGGTCACACTTATCGTATGTCACAATTACCTATATGCTGAATTTCGAAATAAAGTATATGTATTAATCCACCCTTGATTGCTTCTCGTTTTTACTCTAACTTGAGTTCCTCTATTTAAATGCTCATCAGGGCTTATTAAAATTGTTTTTAATGATTTATAACATGTATTTGTTTTCCGGCCCTCGAGACTGCGGGAGGTCCCCAATCCGGCCCCTTGGCCAAAAAGTTTGGAGACCCCTGCGTTATAGGGATTTGTCACAGAATTCGACTATTATTATTACTATTATTATTTATTTATTTTTTGGAGTTCTCGCGAGGAAGCGCATCCGATCGCCGGACGCTCCCTTGCCCCGCGCATTGAGCGGCAGGGTGGTTCGGGCCTCGTTCGCCTCGCCCGCTT
Source organism: Ixodes scapularis (assembly GCF_016920785.2). Classification (NCBI taxonomy): domain Eukaryota; kingdom Metazoa; phylum Arthropoda; class Arachnida; order Ixodida; family Ixodidae; genus Ixodes; species Ixodes scapularis. The sequence goes on along the minus strand of NW_024609857.1, from coordinate 45,069,402 downwards.
TCTGTTTTATGGCCCCCTGGCCCCTCTCCTTGTCCCGAAAACATTTCTCGCAAAATTGTTATAAAAAAAAAAAAAAAAAAAAAAAAAAAAAAAAAAAAAAAAACCTCCGTTTTATTTTTTGTCCGAGCACAGCGGACGCTAAGAGCCATCCCAGCCAATGCGGCGTTGAGGGAGTGTCATGCGACCTTGAGCTCCCTGTGTCGCCCCGCCCCACGGGCAGGTCACGCGACTTTCTCCCGGCGCTGGATCGGCTGGGATGGCTCGTGGCGTCCACTGCGCTCGGACTGAAGGTGAAACGGAAAGTTGGTATCGATGGGCGACTCGCTTCCCGGAATGTTGGGAATAGCTTCCAGATGTCGTAGGGGGGTGTGCTTTATGGTTAGCTGGGGTAGGTTTACTGCGGGGCTTGCCAGTGTGACGTGTGTTTTTTTTTTTTTTTTGTATTTATGTATCTGAGACAAGATAGCAATAACAACGAAGAGAAAGATAATTTATGTTTCAAAGAAAGTCAACATTTTTGGAAGAATTTATCCAGCCTGAGAAAGGTATGTTTGCTCTGAGACACGGGCTGCATCATACATCACTTTAATGTACAACTCTCTAATAACAAGGTATTACACTGCTGCAAAAAAAGTATGCATAGTGATGCAGTTTGAGACTTGAACACGCATCACTATTTCAAGGAGGGTGGATGCAATGAGAAGACTGAGGATTCCAAAAAAGGTACTAGAGAGTTTCAGGAGATCGTTCCGATACCCCCAATAGCCCCGATAACGATACTATGCATGCGCAAGGGAGGCGGTGGCGGAGTATCGGGTATCGTTATCGGGGTCATGGGAACGATCTACTAAAACTCTCTACTAACAGTAAACAGAATATGGAAAGCGACGCTGGCAAGCCTCTGTGGCAACAGTTAATCGAAAATCCAAACGAAGTCTATTGAAATTTGACGCGCGTGCGGGCAGCACCACACTGATTTATACATCTGCCCTTTCATTGATTTTATATTTTAATATTCTGTCAGCTGTACGGACTGTGGAAATGCCAATATTTTGAAAAGTTTTGTGAAGCCGCTTCTGTTTGCACACATCTCAAAGAGTCCTAATTTATGTTGGTGGCGTATGCAGAGTGCTCATGGTACCATAGAATGATCGAAGAAGAAGTTAACAGAGCTCACTCGCGACCCAGTCAAAGAAAAACGCCAGTTCATTGTGCTTTGCATTCGGGTGGAGAGGGTCACGTGATGCGCCGCTGGCGCGTTTTTGGTCGCCGGTGCCACAGGCAAGGGCTCGAAGGCAATTAATTACCCGAATTCGCCATAAATACCGCAGAAAGATTGCAAGATCATGATGTTGGATTAATTTGGGTTCGAAATGAGAGAGGTTAAAATGAGAAAAGTCTTTCTGACAATGGTCAAAACCAGAAAGTATGTTTTGAGAAAGTTTGAAATGAGAAAGGTTAAAATGAGAAAAGTCGTTTTGAGAAGGGTCAAAACCCGAAAGTTTGTTTCGAGAACGGTTTAAATGAGAAAAGGAGAAACGCGAAAGTTGTTTTGCGCTGGGTTAAAATGAGAAGGTAAAAACGAGAAGGTAGAAATGCGAATGGGTTCAACTGAGAACGACCCCTGCCTAGAAGTCAAGAGCGACGGGACCCCCGCCGGCATTGTGCCCTACCCACCAGGCACCCCAAGTCGACTGCGCAGTGTTTAATAAGGCATTGAGTGTTCATGGTCCGACCGACGTGGGCGCACCTCGCATTCGCTGCACGAAGGATTGTTGCTTAACGGCCTTCCCCTCCCCCCTGACAAGGCCCCACTATCAGTGCCGCCGTAACGAGCATGGTGACGGCAGGCATCATCTAACGCTCCTTACGTGGTTAGTACCTCAATCCCGTCTTCCTTGTACCGAAGTAGGCCACACAGTCCCGCTTTGTTTTAGGCTGCGCCGCACTTACTCCTTATCTCCCGGCACTTCCGTCCCGCCTTACTCCGGTAACTCAGGTCATCAAAGCAAACCCCCACCCGCCCCAAGCATATGTGGTAGAGCTCGACCTTGGCCATGCCTTTTACCATATCACGCCTCATCCCTTCTCCCGCAGCCTGACCACATTTAGATTAGGCCGCCGTTACAACCGTTTTTACCATATGCTCTTCAAGATACGCCCGGCACTGTTTTACATAGAGCTCTTGGCCACAGCCATTGCCAGGGAAATGCGCGCTCGTGGACTCTGCGCTTGGTCTCAAATAGACTTCTTTGGTACCGATCCATGACCCAGACAAGTTGGCGTCTACGGTGCGTCTCCTCGTGGAGGACTTGTTGCGGTCGGAATTTCGCTTAAACCTAAGCGTCACGAGTCTAGAGCCCACGCGACGCATGGATATTCTTGGGTTTAGGCTTGACACAGCCGATGACACCATCTTGCTCACGCCAGCGCGGTTCCGTGCCATTCCCCGTGCTTTAGCTCGCTGGAGTGTCCGCTTCCCCTCAAAGCGCTCCAGCGGGCAGCGGGCTACTTGGCATTTTACTTTTCCATCTATGGATCTGAGTTTTTTCTACTTCGTCTCCTTTTTGACAGAGTTTTAGACCAAATTCCTCTTTCACCCAATTTGCTTTCCTTTCTTCTGCGTGTTTGACCGACTTTGCCGCACTGCCAACCGCTCCACGTTCTCCGCTATCCAACAGCGCATGGGCAGATGCTTCCGGATTCGGTTTTGGCTAAAGACCCTCATATCCTGGGAAAAGTGGCGGCATTCATTGTTGTGTAAATGCTCGAGACACGTGCCGCGCGGCACTTCTGTGAAGAACATGGCGTCTGATCTAGCTCAGTGCTGGGCTGTGCCGCCATGATCTTCCCAAGGGCAGCACGTTGCACGTGCCTCTTGCATCGGCACACTTTGCGCTACTTTTAAAACATGAAGCGGCTTTAGGTTTTCGCGTAGTTGTGGGGGACTGAGCGCAGGCAGTCATCGGCCATCTGCCGAGGCCAATATACCACCTCCATGAAGGACTCGCCGTGTTGTGGTGCGCGTGCATCGCCAAGAAAAGAACTCTTCTACACACGGAGAACAGAGCTTTGACTCTGTCGCTGCGCCGCGGCCATGGACGAGCTTTGCCTTGGGCTATTGCCAGTGCTGTAGTTCTTCAGTTATTTATTTATTGGCATTTATTTATTTATATATTGAAATTTATTTATTTAATAATTGACATTTATTTATTTATTTATTTACATTTTTTTACATTTATTGAAAAGAACTTAGGAAACCCTTCCGACGTTTACTCTGTTCTTCCGCCACACTCAGCACGAGAGGGAAAGTATGTCTCGCGCCGAGATCGCAAGGACTCGATGGCCCGCCGGCCCACCGTCGCGTGTCAAACGCGCGACGGCAGGTCGGCGGGGTTAATATCTTTTGGTACCCATTTCATTCACATATCTTTATTAAGAAAAAGGAAAACAACGGCAATGGCAATAGCCCAAGGCAAAGCTCCTCCATGACCGCGGCGCAGAGCGAGAGCCAAAGCTCTGTTGTCTTACTCACCAATGCACGCGCACCACAACATGGCGAGTCCTTCCCGGTGGTATGTTGGCGTCGGCAGAGGGGCTATGATTGCCTACGCACAGGCCCCGGGAACTACGCCACAACCGACTCCGGGGGCATCTTCCCATGCGCTGTTGGGTAGCAGGAGAAGGTAGGGCGGTTGGCACTGCGGCAAAGTTGTCCAAACAGGCCGAAGAAAGGAAAGCCAATTGGGTGAAAGAGGAATTTGTTCTGAAACTCTGTCGAACAGGGGACTTAGAAGAAAAAACCCAAAGCCAAACTAAAAAAAGTGAAACACCAAGTAGCCCGCCGCCTGTATAAGAAATATAATATGATATAACATGTCATAATATATAAAACATAATATAAATATGCAAATTAATATAATATAAGCACACTCGACCGGACATTGGGAGGCCCAGAGCTTAAATCATGGCTCCGCCGTTTATTTTGGCTTTTGGGCGATTTCGTGAAACATTAATTCATTCGATCAAGGACGGTTCATTCATCTGTATATTTTCGATGCTATAGTATAAAGTGCGTCCCCGCCTTTCTTTTCTCATATATAAATGCACAATTTTTCTAGCGTCCGAGAATTAGACAGCGAGAGACGAGCGCTTCTGTAACCGCATGCATATGCTCGGAAATAGCAAACGTGAAGTAGGTGTAACACCGCACAACAACGAAGGCTAGGAAAAGGAACGAAAAACACAGGCCATATTTTTACAGCTTTCTGTGTTGTTCGTTCATCTCCTTAGTTTCTCTTGTTTTGCACTATTGCATTTACATTATGTTTGACTTTAAAAATCAAGCCCAGATCTCAATTTTATTATTTTATTCCACTGAGCAGTATTTTATTACAAGAGGGCTATTCGCTTTTCTAGCTCGCTACTCGTCATCCCACGGCGGAAACGGGAAGCGCTCTAGTGAGCGGCGAGACTGCTCGTGATCGTGGCTCGCAAAATGCGGTTGCCGAATGCAAAGAACGCTCTTCAATGTCCCAATGTAGTGCTACAGCTGGTATGAGATTGTGCAGTTTACTATAGCGTATAGAAGCAAACGCAAGCGCTGTGTGCTTACGTTGAAGTGGCGTGCTCCACTCTGCGCTTGAGCGTCGTTGCCAAGCTCTAATCCAATACCGCAATTTAGGGCTTCGCGCACGCGCAGCGTCGATCACGCAACGCTAACTCCAATACACAGTGGTTGCGTTCGCTCGTATACGCAATATTAAAACTCACTACTGTTTCGCCGGTTTCCAACGCCATCGCATCCTTGCTGCAGTGAGCAGGCGTGCAAACGGGTAGGCGTTCCTTCGAACTGGAAAGGCTGAGATTGCTAAAAACGACGGCGCTTCAAATTAAAGAAACCAAACGTTTTGGAAAGATTGGGATTAAAAAAAAAATATTAAGAACAGAATCGGTTTCCTTTTATTTTCTTTTTATTTGGGGGCATTTGTTCCGGAAGCATTGGCGGCCGGCGACTTTGGAAGTATTGCCAATTGTCAAAAGTCGTGACTTTGATCGCACCATATGTTTTACGCACAATTAATGTAATTTTACGTGATTTTTCTTTTAGATTAGCTAGAATGGTTCCATTGATATTAGACTATTTTACAATCTTTATTTATATCTTGTTAATTACAAATGCTGGAGTTGGCACCACTGATGATAATTTGCGCACGTTTGCTTCGCATACTTGTTCCCGCTTTTGAAATTAGATCATAAGCAGCCAATTATATTACATCTTGAAAAACTGCGTAATAAAATATTTTAATTTTATGAATATTAATATTAATGAAAATTGCGGCAATGTAGACCCCCAATAAACTGCGCGATCTCAAAAATACGCCATTATAATTTTAGAAAGGTCTCAGTTTATTTTCTTTTTAGCATATGAAAAACTCTGACATCGTTATCAAGATAGACAAGCAGTCAAACTGGATGTAATAGAAAATTATACCCGCCAAGCGATGCTCTAAACAACACACGCACTTCTGCTGTCTAACTCGAATTCCGTCTTGTGGTTTTTCTAGTGAGAACAGCGTTTCTTAATTTATACGTTTTGTGAACATATTCTAAACTCAAAACCCGCGGTGATGTTTTTGTAAAATTTAGATTGATTCTGTTATTGTTGTGCTGAGGATAATGTTAAAGCTATTATTCATATAAATACATCAACACCCATTAAAAAGCCCACAGTTCATTATTTCGCGTGATATTTACCTGAGCGAGAAAAGAGAGCAAGAACACACAAATATCAGCACTGATTTTTTCAACAAATAGAATATATTGTTATATTTGAGGTGTATTAAAGACCCTGTCTTCAAAGAAATACTGAGCTCTCCAAAATAAAATGCCTGAATAAAACACGTATCCCACGAAATAATTGTTCGGCGAACAACTTCTTTAGCTCAATAATTGCGCTGTTAGGCACATCTGGGCTTTTGAGAGAGAAAATATAGAGGTTAGTTTCGGTTTCCATCCAGAATTAAAACGTGCCTTCTGGCGTAAATATATCGCTAAACACCCTTTTTGGTTTTCAAGATAAAGAGATGACCTGCGCTCAAAACACCCTAGCTTCCTCGTATAAGCAGGAATAATTCGTGTCACTGAGTGATGCCAGCACAGTAGTCAGGATCAGCAACTGGTATACCGGCACGCATCTGCGACCCTCACTATAACCGCATTTTAGAAAAAACTAGTGGCGCCACCTATAGTGAAATAGAATCGCGAATAGTTCTGTTCCTCCCTTCAGTGTGGGCGAAGATTCTTCTGCATATCTTAGGTTGCAATAAACTATAGCGACGAGAAGGTGCATATGGTTCTCCAGCACACAGAGGGGACTTTCAGAGGGTTGTTTACAAACGCTGCCAAAAAAAAAAAAAGAGTAGCGATGTTTAATTTAATTTTAGTTATATGGAAGGCGATGATTCCAGAGTAACGGAAGTAACACACGTATGTTCGGGTTTCATACTATATAATGCAAGGAGATGTAATGAACAAGTGTTGGAGCTAGAAACATATGCAGCTTTTAAACAAATAGAAGAAGACGTTTCTGAGTTCCTTGAATTTCCTGTCGTCTAATATCTGGGACTACTTTAACCGCTTGTTATAAAATGGCTGTCTAGCATTTCATTAAAACAAGTTATTGGAGAAACCGAAATACACCGGTTTTTAGGAGCGTGTAACCGGTAACCGAAACCGTCATAATTAAAACCGTAAAAAAACGAAACGAAAATGATATAAACAGAAAACGTTAACCGTAACCATAATACGAAATGTTATAAATTTCGGTTTGAGTCCCTGGTTGATATACTAAGTCGAAGTAAAAACCTTTTTGTAAAAACGAGGCCCTGCTCGAAAGGAAACTCGAAACACTAGGGTGCTCACCCGATGACCATGCTTGCTTCGACGCTAATGGACACAAAACCGTTTGTTTGAATGTTGTCAGAGTAGCCACGCCACCTAAAAAAAACGAAGTATGTTTTCTTGCAAAATATAAAATAAATTCCGAGAAAAAAAAAAAAAAAAAAACACGAAACACTCATGAAAGGAAACAATTTAGTAAGCGGGTGTATACGCGGGGAATGTGACATAAGCATATAATTCTTCTTTCTTTCGTGGTACGTACTTTGCAACCCTCAGTGCGTGACTGTATGCGCAAGCAAACATCGCTGATGTGGCGAGTCCAGTGAAGATTTGTGCCAGGTATATCGTCCACAAAGTTCTGGACGATAAAAAGAAGTATTATATTTTGCTTCCTTTTTTACATAGGGAGTAAGAAACTAAGAAGCAATGATCCGGGCGTGTTCAGAAACCCTTCTTACCGTTCGTAAGGAATAAATGGCGCGGGTCCCAGAATTAGAAAAGCAAGCGTGGCAAAGATTTGTCCAATGAAGCCATAGAACGCCTCCATCTCAAATGCCCGAAGAAAAGAAATGATGTGATTCATATAAAGCAATAATGCCAAATTTTAATTGGCAAACTAGTTAGTGTTTGCTTACAAATATGTTTGTGTTTAATCGAGCAGATTTAGTAACCCCTGCACAAGGAAATTATATATCTGTAAAACCGTATGGGGTTTATTATTCACCATATCTTGCTCAACTTCTACTGGAGATTCTACTTGTACATAAAATTTATTTCTTTAAAAAAACTACTCTAGTTCAGGTACCTATTCAAGTACAATTAAAATATTAATTAAACATTGTCATTTCGCTTGTATTTTTGATCCCGCAAATCCAAAACTGATATACAATAACCGAACAACACAGTTCTAGTGAGACAAATGGAACCTAGTTACCAAAATTTATTGATGCGGATGGTTTTGTGGCAATAATAGTTCACTAGAACCCGCTGGCTTCATATTAAATATTGGTTTGTGATATGTGCAGGCCATGCCGCAGAAAATATTAAGTCTTATTTCGCAGGAATTATATACACCTCGTATAGAAAAACCTTGACAATAATGTAGCCCTATCCGTGAAAAGAGAGATCTCAACGTTTTATTATGCAGAATTGACATGGTGTGTGTAATAATGATAGACCCCTATAGGTCTCACACGCTCTTGAGAATTTTGAGCATTCTCACTGAGGCAAACTCAAACGCAGTATTATGAGTGAATGATACCTGCATGCACATTTGACACCATATATTGCGGATTATGAAGATCCTTCTTTCTATTAAGCAAGCTGGTGTACCTTAAAGTGGCAGAAGGCGCCGGCAATGATATTTCCAATTATAGAAGATAAAAACTGAACAGCGAAGACATTGCCGACTTTGCTACTGCTGTAGTGGAACTGAAAAAAAGGAAAACATAATCAAGAGAAAAACTTAACGGTCATTACAGTTTTTAAAGATGTTAAATGCCCCAACCAGTTGAAGACTGGGCTCCAGTGTTGTTGAGTTGAAACACGTAATTGACCAATACATCATGATCGTCACCATGTCTACAAGGAATAAAGGGTCACACAAAAGTTTCCGGCAGGTTGTGCAGGATTTTTCCTCCTCTATACTTGGGGAACTTGCACCTGAAAGTAATTAGAACCACACACAGAAGCACAATTATTGACATTTTACTGCATTATTTTTTGTTTGCTTGACTTACTTATTGACGTACCTAATTTACAGTACTGCATGTTACTACTTTAGTCTTCTAGTCATAACGCCGAATCACATTACTGACAGGTTAAGCCTACTTGTTTCGCAAGTTACTACTGTTAGGCCTACTTGTTTCTTTTCAGTGACACTAACCGACACCTTAATACATGCAGGGCACAGTCTAGAGCATCATATTACTCCTCTGGAAGCATCAAAAATTACGTTATAGGCCGACACACTCTTTACAAACAAGTCCGCGTTTGCCCTCACCAGGTGTGGGCACTGCGCATGCGCAGAAACCGAATTCGCGTGAAGTGAAGCTTCTGCGCATGAGCAGTGCCGTCGACAGCGCCACCGCAGCTGCGTGACGTATGGGCCGCCTGTAGGTCTATAAGAACGTCAAAGAACGAATTACGAGTCAAGATGCCTGAACATAAGACAACTTACGTTTATGAAACCATCGCTGGCATTTTAGAGCGCAGCTCTCCGGCGCCCGTTTCCAGGTTGAGCGGCGTCGCCGTCATCGTCGCCCTCGGCGCAACCACACGGTGCATTATGGGACGTTTCCCATGATGACGTCACACGTGAGGTCACGGGTGACATCATGAGGGTAAAATTTGCCAGCGAAACTGGGAGCGAATTTTTTCCGCTAAATTTAGCGAGAAAAAGGTTCCTCTGTATTTAGCGGAGATACTTTCCCGCTAAATTTAGGGGGAAAATGTTACCCTCGCGACGTCACAAGCTTGGTTTGAGCGACGTCACAAGTGACGTCACTCAAACCGGAAAAATTTTTCCGCTATATTTAGTGGGAAAATAGTTCAGATAAATTGAGCGGGAACATTTTCCCGCTATATTTAGCACAAACATTTGCCCACAAAGTTAGCGGGAAAATTTTTGCACTCGCGACGTCACGCGTGATGTCACGTGTGATGTCACGTGTGATGTCACGTGTGATGTCACGTGAAAGAATGTGACGTCATGAAAAATTTAGTGTGAAAACATTTTCGCTAAATTCTGTAGAAAAAAAAACCCCGGAAATTTAGCGGAAAAAGTGGCGTCAAGTGACCTCAAAACCAATTCAGTTTTCCCTTTAAAATAAGGGAGAGATTTCCGCTAAATTTCACGCTAAATTTAGATTGAAATTTTGGTGAGTTTCTGCTAAATTTAGCGGGAATACATCGACGCAAATTTAGCAAAACATTTTGCGAAAATTTCTTGCTAAAGAGAATAGGAGCGGGTACTGAGTGGGAGGAGGTGTGTATACTCTCCCCTCCGTACCCTCCCCTCCTCCTCCTCATGAGTTATGCTCTAACTTGGCATTACAGAGAATTGTAAGCGTCTTTCGTTTTCTTTCGCAGTCACCATTATCTTGAGTGGCAGACCATCCGGTATGGAGGAAAAGATAATTTTGCTCTTGCCACGCCACGGAAGGGGTTCATGTTTCAGTCATTTTGGTTTTGACATCTCTATGTATTTAAAATATCCCTGGGAGTAATTGTGTCATTTTTCTTCGTCCCACACACTAGATACAGGAACTACAAGGCTGGAAACGATTGTAAATGAAAAAAGTTCCCTCCATTCGTCCCGTAATTTGACGCATAATATTTATATATATATTTATTTGTATACTTACTAGTCCATCCTAGTTTATGACTAATTACATCCATCTTAATCAGACAGTTACTTTATTAGCACCATACCTTGAATTTTTAATTATCTTATGGCCATCGAAATGATGGCCATACAAACACTACAGCGCACTGTAGCAAATAACACTCACTCCTTACACACGAAAAATAAAGCAAAATTCAAACAAACCGCGCTGACTAATTAGTTTCCAAAGCACTAAACTCGGAATTGTGAAAGCTATAAAAAACACACTGACAATTTTATGAATTAAAAAAACATTAATAGCAACCTTCAGCTTGAGAGCTCTACGTATAATGCATGAAACGCAGTATTAAAGAAGCGATCACGTAAATTCGTTTCGAAGACATTTGTCAGTCCCTACGGGGAGTGAAGAACCCCTACTATTAATAATCTTCCATTACATTTAAGAGGGAAACTGACTCTGTTACAAGGTCACGCGACGTCAATTCATCCAATGCATTTAGAGGGAAACTAAATAGGTGTAATAGGTTACGTGAAGTCAGGTCACGTGACGTCAATGTCCCGGCCAAATTTTGTGTGGAAACCAAATCGATGTATAGTTTAGGTCGCGTGAAGATTGACTCCTAACTAAATTTAACGGAGACACTAAATTGGTCTGTCGGTCTATTGTATTCAGTTCAATTAACATAAATTTTCTGCTAATCCTAGTGGGGAAAATAACTTGATTTGTATGTCACGTAACGTAAATTTCTTTGCTAACAACGCACCAACGAAAGAACGGACGGTCGGAGAAAATTCTGGGATTAGGGGGATCCGTGAAAAACCATTTCATGCTTTAATACAACTTTCTTTTTCAAATGAAGCAGCTGATGTGGTGCATTCATAAGTCACGTGCAATACAACTGTCGCATGGCAGTTTCAATGACCTTTGAACTGGAATGCTCTTGAAGATGCAGGGAATGTGGGGAACCTGGCAAGATGGGGTTGCAGGTGTTAATATGTGAAAATCTTTTTTTGCACTGTGAGTCACCATTCATATTCTTACCTTTAGGTAGAAATTTCACGATGAAAGGAAATGAAAGTGTGAGGGCAGCTCGAAAGAGGTAAAATGGCATTGGGTAGGCCCAAAACTGGAACAAGACAAATTCGCAGTTTTTGACAGCGACAGTCCTTTTAAGGAGCGTAGAGGCAGGAATGGCAAATTCACTTACGTCAACCAAAATTCCGCCTAGGCTGACGCCAACCAGGTTTCCGCAATGATCCAATAATTGCAGCAATGACTAAAAATAAAAGAATAAATGGTCAACCAACAACCTACATGTCCAATCGATAGAAGCGAAAAAAATATACATATGACGCCGACCAGTCTTCAGAAAAGATCATGCACGTGTGTCCAGTTGAAATTTTTGTTTTCTTCGTATTTTACACGTTACTCCCCAATGTGTGGAGGGAAAGGAATGACAAAAAGGTCTTGCGAGAAAAATTTTATTTTTCGAGAAAACTAAACCAGTCTACATCAAGGCAGCAAACCCGTTTTGACGTTTTGTTAATTCTACCAGTTTGACGGCACGCAATAGGCAAAAAACCAACAATAAAAACTCAAGAAGTCGGCTCAAATAGTAGTCTAAAATGGCAATGCATAAAAAAATTTTTACTTTTTTTTTAAATTCTATTTTGTGCGTAAAGACCGCCCAAACATGGCTACGTTGACATTTTTACCTGATGTTTGTGATTTGTTGTATCGCAAAGTTTATAAGATATATCGTTTAAATTTTTTTTCATAGGTTCTTCACATAAGGTTTTTTTTTTCTACATATAAGGTGTCGCTCTGACGTATCAAAAATTATTTACAGTGCTCTCAACATAGCTGAAAACAAAAAGTACCACAAGTTCAAACTTGCTATTAAAAAAAAAAAGTTTCGATTTTTATAAACTTTGGTGAAGCATTTTACATTATATCGCACTTTTTTCTCATTAAAAACGTGTTGCTTTATTTGTCCCGGTCAAAAACACAAAGCTTCGAATTGTACTATGTATACCTTCCAGATCAACATCTTTTTAATAGCTGCCGCGGCCTCAATTACTCCGGCGTTCTGCAAAACAAAACTTATCATCATTTTATATTTTGTTTGATTCGTGGCAACGTTCAATTTTGCGATATATGACTTCATAAACACATCCATTAAGCAGGAGTTCAAAGCTTTAACTTCATCCGCCCCAGATGCTTATTTCAAATGTCGCTGTTCGGTATACGCGTGGCCTGAAAAAACTTCCCAGAAACAGAGAAACACAAGAGCCCGGCTTGCACTCTCAAGGTAGGAACCGAAAACAACTTATTGGAGCCAAAAGTCAATACTGTACTCCCTAACAAATGCACAATACTAAACGCGGTCAGCACTCAGCATGTTAGAGCAGTTTTTGACATCGCCGTTAATTAGGTGCTGTACGGTCCGAGGAAAAGCCAGTTTAAAGTTCAGTCCTGTTGCGCAACTTTGCAGTACATGTCAACTTTTAAATAAAACACAAATTACGAGCCCAAAACCTCGGTTGGCGCCGTTGAGGTCGGAACCTGACATAGGGCTTCGGTTGGGTCATACTATTAACACTTCACTTCCGTTAACAAAAACCCCGAAAACCACGCCTAGACTATGTAATGGGCACTGTAAAAAAGATGGTCGCCATTATGCTCTCTGCGGTGCGAGAGCCAGTGAGTTCGAAGTTCAGCCCCACTGTGCGACTTTGCCATACATGCCACTTTTGCATTCCAATAACTGGGCGCACGTTTCTCCGTCCTTCCTTTTTCCGTTTTCAAAACTCCGTTAGTTGGCCTGCTTTTGAGTAAATCAGCTTGACTCCTTGGAGCCGCTGAGACAATACACTTGACATTCTCTTGGGCGTTTTGTATCACCATGCTAGCTGGCTGCTGCAGGTTGTGTAGAGTGGCCTGATGTCCACCATCGCACGAGTTTTTGCAGCGTCCTGTCGCAGAAAAGAGCCATTGGGCTAGAGGATATTATACTTTCCTGAAATCGTGCAGTTGATATGTTTTTAAAATTGCTCGCTGCTTCATCGCTGATACAAGTCACTTGCGAGTGAACAGGAGCGTTGTCATCAAGCCAATGTGAATTTGCTGAATGCAAAGCAGGCGTGGGCAGAGTCGTGACACACATAGTCGCTGACGACGGCGAAGCTGAGTGCGATTTTCGAGTGGTTACAACGCATGTAAATACTGAAACTTATTTTTTGTGCCACTGGTAGGCCCGAACTTCATCTGGCAGCAGAACGGTCTAATTCTCCGCGAAATCGAAATGTAGCACGAGTCTTCCTTTTTCCCCGCACCGCTTTATTTATATATATGGCTTTTCCTTGAACTTGCCTGATATGATTATGAGGGATCCACCTACCTACGAGTCTCTAGAGTTCTTCTATAGATGCCACTGAATCAAACGTTTTTTAGAGCGCAGCTCTTAGGGGCCCGTTCCCGGCTTGAGCGGCGTCGGCGTCGGCGTAGGCGTCGCCGTCGGCGTAACCAAGGTCACCACAAGGTCACGTGGCCCCCAAGGTCATCTCAAGGTCACGTGGCCCCCAAGGTCACTTTAAGGTCATGTGACCCCCAGAGGTCACGTGACCCCTCCCCCAGGGTCACGTGACCCCCAAGGTCACGTGACACCCAAAGTCACGTGAATCCCGAGGTCACGTGACCCCTCTTCCCTGAGGTGATGTGCCCACCCCCAGGGTCACGTTACCCCCCCGCCGAGGTCACGTGACCTCCCCGATGACGTCATCGTCACTGATGACGTCACCGGCATCCGCATTGTCATTGTCATCATCACTGATGACGTCATCAGTGACGTCACTGATGACCTCACCGGCATCCGCATCGTCATCGTCATCATCACTGATGACGTCATCACTTACGTCACTGATGACGTCACCGGCATCCGCATCGTCATCGTCATCATCACAGATTACGTCATCAGTGACGTCACTGATGACGTCACCGACATCGGCATCGCCATCGTCATCATCGCTGATGACGTCATTGGAGTCCGCATCGTCATCGTCACTGATGACGTCATCAGTGACGTCACTGATGACCTTACTGGCATCCGCATCGTCATCGTCATCATCACTGATGACGTCATCAATAACGTCACTGATGACGCCACCGGCATCCGCATCATCATTGTCATCATCACGGATGACGTCATCAGTGACGTCACTGATTACATCATCGGCATCGTCACGTGACCCCCCAAGGTCACGTGACCCCCCCCAGGTCACTTCACCCCCCGTACCCTTCCCTCCTCCTCCTCTAGAGCTGCGCTCTAAATCGGTGTTGCAGGGAGTTGTAAACGGCTTTAACCTTTTTTTAATCAGATTGTCAGATTCCCACGCCGCAGCCAGGACCTTTGCTTCTTCTGGAATTTCAAGTCATTAAAGCGTAAAATGGCGATCCTACGGTATCTCACGCAGTTACAAAGTCGGCATCCATGTCAGCGATGTTGACGTCCTTGCTGGTAACGCTTTCAAAAGCTGCAATGTAAAGCTTGAAATCTCCGCAATATATATATACGTGAATTTATTTCTGGGGTGCACACTTGACCCACCAGGGTCGCAAGGAGCGAACCTTAGTGATGCTAATTGTAGTGTGCGCGCTTCTAAACAGACGAAAACCCTCCCGAATCGAGCTTGTCATAAAATGCTTGGACATGTACTGTTTTTCGTCACTGATCAACACAGTAACGACGTATTTCAGGTTAGGGTTTTGTCTAAAGCAGCCCAGTTCGTCCTTGCAGTATAAAACTCAAAAGCTAAAAAAACTCTTCGCACAACTTGCGTCTTGAGTAAGGATCCGGTATCGATCACACACCATGGTTATCTCTCAGTTTCCGTGATTTGTCGATGACGTACCGATTGGTCTCCGGTATAATACTTTCAATCTCTTTCCTCGTCAGAGATGAGGAAAGGAGCGCCCGTAGCCGGCAGCGTTTTTAGTAGGAAGCAGATGCAGCGTATGTGAGCGGAAATTTCTGCGTCCACTCCCTGCACCCGTTGCAGCCCCCTCGCGATGGTCCTAAGACGTTGGATGGGCCATATGTCGCTCGAGTCCCCGTACGAACATCGGTGATCATGGCATTTTATATTTCGGCTTGGTTTCTTTTTGCGTAGGATTCTCTGCAAAGGCTTCTTATTTGACTTCATGGCTTCAGTGGTGACACTTTTGTGGGGAGTAGATAATATTTCCGCTTCAGGACGACGTCAATATCTCGGATAACCGCGTCCTCCACGCTCTCAGAGGTTTCTTGCACATGCTTTATTTCACGGTTAAAGTGCTGAAAACAGTTCTGGTAGAACCAGTCTGTTTGCTTTACACCTGCAGATGTCTCCTGGTGCAAAATCTTCTTTAGGGGGTTCACAGCAAGAACTCGCACGCCGCGGAAGTTCCTCTGCTTTGTAACTTTTTTATTATGTTTACTGAGATAGTCAGCACAAAAAACTCTGTCGACGCTGAAAGTCGCTGCGATAGCTGATGAGTGTTGTGCGACGATGAAACTAAACGGGGCTTGTGGGTGGTGCAGTTCTAAATTGAAGAACTTACACCATGTCTTTCTTTACGCAGTGGCTAAAGTTACGTCCGCACTGAACGCTGAGTGTCTTACCTCACTCAACCGTCTTTCTCTCTCTATCTTTCAATAAGCCCTAGGAAGCGGGACTTCAAACACAACCAAGAATCACGTTGCACACAATTCTACACGCTTTGTATTTATTTTTACTTTAGCCAGGGTGTAAGGTTGGTACACTAGACCACACACACGCGCTAAAAGAGTAAGAGAGTAACATTTATTTATGCAGGGATAGTGCGCCCTTAGCCGCCGCCAGATAAAGTTCTGCGCTCTTCAGACGGTCGACGGGCTTAAGATTTTGTTTAGACATCTGAGCCTCCGTCTCCCGGGTTTGCGTTGAATTAGGCTTCTGTACGCCTGCCACAGGGCTTTTAAAATCTACGGCATTAGTTTTGCCACCAAAGTTAATCTCTACTTCCCGCGACAACAGCGAGTAAAAGCGATTAGTCCCTCCGAACTGCGCTCGTCACGCTCGTTTGCATTTCGGGTTTCGCATGCACGCATTTCAAACCTCGTGACTCCATGATATGTAGCTCCAATTGTTCATGACCGCGGGGGACTCGCTCTTTCAACTTGGCGAAAGGTTAACGAGGAGTTACGCACTCTACTGAGCTCTGAGCCCCCCGCTGCCTTGCAACAAGCGGCGAAAGCTGACTCGAGCGAGGCCAAGTTAAATGTCCGCGTGCTGCATGCTCACAGCGCTGAGGTGTTGCGTTCGGTATCCTACCCCGAGGGCGCAAACCAAGGAGTTGTGTTCGTTTCTTTTTGGGGAGTTCTGTTTCACTTCGCTTATATACCGAGCAGCGACATTTGAAATAAGCACGAGGGGCGGGCTCGTCACAGGAAGTACACAGTTGAAGCTTTGAACTACTGTTTAATAGAAGTGTTTATTGAGTCATATATCTCAAACTTGAACTTGGCCACAAATGAAACAAAGTATAAAATTATGATAAGTGCGTTTTAGAGAACGTATGAGTAATTGAGGCCGCGGCAGCCGGTGACAAAAATGTTGATCTAAAGGATATACATAGTACCATTCAAAGCGCTGTGTTTTCGAAAGTGACAAATTAAATCAACACACAATTTAATGAAAAGCACGGCAAGGTAGTGCAGTATACTTTTCCTAAACAATCAGCTTGTTTCTTTTCATTTTTTTTAGCTGCAGGTTGAATTTGCACAGCACTTTACACTGAAACACGTTTAAAGCGCTGTACATATTTTCAAGTCTAAGCAAGAACAACAAAATATAATTCGATGATTGAACCATTCAGAATAATATACCTGTTTGAATTTAATTTGTTATGCTAAGTCGAAGTAAACCTTTTCAATCATGAATTCACCCGGCTTTTGGAACATTTTTGCACAAAATTTAGGCATTCCCACCCAGCTGTGTATCAAATAATATTGATCTATAATTTTGAAATACGAAAAAAGAAAGAAGCTTAATTTTCTATGAACATTCAGTGGGAATACACACACTCCAGGTGCTTTCTTCTCTCTTCACACTTCTTTCACAAGTGTCGATGCCTTACAGGCGTTTTATGAAGTCTGTCTTCGACAGTATTAACACGTTTGGTGCCTTTTTAATCCGGAAGAATGAGCTTTACGGTGATGCTATTTTATAGTCTTCCAACTTAGTTCTATCCAATTAAAGACTTTCTTAAATAACGAGAAAGCATGTGTTTCACACTACGATTTCAATAATTTTTAGTAACAAAACCCGGTGAGTTGGGATCTGAAATAGCATCGCCGCACAAATTACCCCAGGCAGCACACAATATTGAGGCCATATTCGCCTCGGGTCGGGAAGGCCGTGCGAGTATTGCCGATTTTTCCGTTGTATCGGGAAAATTGTGCCGGTACTATTTTGATTCTGCTGATGTCGACAGAATATCTGTTATATTGCGGCGACGCAACCATGATATGTATAGTACATGAACCGTGCTTTTCTCTGAATATCGTTTCTGAATCGGCAAGAACTGCGCAGTATTAGGCATTTTTAGCCGATTCGAAAATGATATTGAAAGAAAGCCGGTACCATTTTCACCCGGCCGATGTCCATAGAATATCTGTTATATTGCACCGACGCAAACCGGCTAACCACGATTGCACGAATATCTTTTTTCCTCCCAAAAAGGTAAGTTGGAAGGGGAGAGGAGAGACGGGACGACACGAGCAAGAGAGGAGGCATGATAAAAGGGAGAGTGAACCCAACCTTTTAGTTCAACCTCACGTGACCAGACTCGCTGGCGCCTTGGAAAGCCGACTTGGAAAGAAGAGGGAGAGAGAGAGTTGTCACCTACCCGTCTTCGGTTAATCCTTCGAAATAGGGCGCTCGGGCCCAAAGCAGGATCCGGTTAGGTGCGCGCGCGCGAGTGTGTGGGTTTGCGTGCGTGTTTCAAGAAGCGACAGGCAACGGGCGGTGACTCATGGCGATCGCGACATAGTTCGGACAAATATTTGGTTCGGAGAAGGCGCCCCTCCATTTTGGACGTGACGATCTACTGCCCTCCTCCCCCTCACCACGAGCGTGAAGATGACCACGTTGCCCAAGCAAACAGAACCGGGCGAGGGACATTTCAGCAGAGCCTCCGACTGGAAAAAAATTTTTCCCACCTTTTCTGCGGCGGAAATGTATGATCCCTGAGGGGAACAAAAAGGAAAGAAGAACGGGGCCAGGTGCTGGGCGTATGGGACGGTGCGAAGACCAGGACGCAGATTTTTCCTTGGGCGGGACATCGTGGAGGCAGCGAGACATCAACGGACAGAGGGGATATTGAGGAAAGGATGATTTCCAACGCCATGGGAACTCGACGCGGCTTCTCTGAGACGACCAGATTCGCAAGTGCTTGCTGGATAGTTTTTTTTTTTTTGTTTGTTTGCTTGATACTACGCCAGTTTCGTGGATTAGGGAACAAGTCCGGCTACGGTTTTAGTGACATCTGTGGCAACTAGTCAACGATGACATTGGTCATTATCGATAGACCCTCTCTCGACATAGAGTCGTCTTGGAGTTCGTGTTCATATTTTTTTGTGGCGGATAAAGCGGGACGTGTGGATACAATACACAGGTGAGAAACAACTGATTTACGGGTTTTCTCGATCATGTAGGACGCAAGCAAAGTGCTGCAGTCAATTTTTTTTAGTCTCGTGATAAAATAAAATCGTGTTCTTCGTCGTTATCCGCGTGCTGTGGCGTTGACATTTGTAGATGTGCATGGTATAGGTTGTTTACACATGACGTCAATTCGACATTTTGTTGTTAGTTTGCTTTTTCAAAAAAATTTACTACATTGAAGGATTACATCGTAACCGGTTGAGATGATGTCAGCGGTGCTCTATGCATTTGAGGAGGCATGTTAATCCTTAGAATGCTCGAGTTTCGCACACGCCAGACAGCTTACAACAACAAAATGGTGGACGAAATTGTGTCAGTGAAAACACCCTATACTTCGTTTCACATTATCTCCGAGCGAAGCCAAAGCTAAAAGCGCGAGACCAGCGTTTTTTGCGTTTCTCTCCAGCTCAAGCGCTCGAGCAAAGCCTGAACGCACGGAACTTTCGCGCTCGCGCTTCCAGCTTTGCCTTCGCTCGCACATAAGGTAAAACGAAGTATAGTATTCTAGTTTTTATTGGAGGTGAATAACAAGTCAGTGATTATTGGAAGTGCGGTGTTGATGCTTGTGTGTGTATTTATAATAATGTTACTTTATTGCCGTTACCGCGTTTATGCTAGGATCTTTTATTATTATTGTATACAAAATGAGTTTTCCTTTGTTCTAAGGCAGCTCATGCCCATAGGGAAAAGTAAATTAGTTAAATAAATAGTAATTTTAGTACCTCTGCCACACGAAAAAGTTAGCATTGTCATTAATTGATCTGGGATTTAATCAGTTCGCGGTCTTGAGTGACCATACGAGCGCCGCAAGCTGATTTGTCGACCCCATAATGTTATGCGATCGAATTTTGCCATGTGGCCGGGGTATAAAGCAAGAATTCAGTGACTGCACGCGATTACGGTCGCTTGCATTATCGTAAGTGGCACTTGTCTAGCCGTGTCCGCGTTGACTACGTCTCCCTGATCTTGAACTGTGATATGTTTTGCTGTGTCCACTCACTGTGTGTCTCGCCATTTTTCCGAAGTATTTCTGTATAAAACATGCGTTCCTACAGCATTAATTGCGACTCAATGTTTTCGACTTAAAACAATCACATTTTTTATAGACGTCTTATACGCGTACCTCATGCCATTGCGTACCGATTATTTAGCGGTGTAATGTTTTGCCCGTGTAATAAAATGTTTTCTAGACCCGTTTCTATGTGCACAATTCATTTTAGCTAATAAGACACGCGTATGTGACGAAAAGCGCGCTACAACGGTCGGTCCACGCGCGTTGCCTTCGCTTCGACGCGCGCCCCCGGTGGCCCTCCTTTGCGACGTCACGAGAAGAGCGCTACGGTCTTATTTCTAGAAGGTGTTGGCTGTTGGGCTTTTTTTTATGTGCCGTGTATGTGTATGCGCTCAGCTGATGCTTGTGGTATGTGTAATGTATCTACATGGGTGTATAATAAAGGTGCCAAAAAAGCCCGAAACGTAATGATGGCGTGAGCAAATAAAATATTTTTGTAGCACATAAATTGGACGGTATCGATAGACCGTTTCAACTCGAGAAGGTAGGGCGAGAGTAAGACAGGCCGGTAAAAGGAAGCAGACGGAACGCTAAAGAGAGAAGGGGGTTTTCCCCTGTCTTCTCCAGCGTTCCGTCTGCTTCCTCCTTTCCGGCCTTTTTACCCTCGTCCTACCATCTTGAGGCGCCGAGGCTCCAAGTACTCTATAGATATACCTGCAATATCTGGTAAGTGCTCGGACGACACTGCCAGTACAAAACTGAAATTTTCGACCTCCAGCTGATACTCAGCCGACGCTCTAAGTACTCCACAGATATACGCGCGATATCGAGCAGGTGGTCAGACAACACGCCAGGTCGATTGTCATACGCGATGCCCGGTGGACACTCAGCCGACGCTTCAAGTACTCTATGGATATACCGGCGATGTCCGGCGGCTACTCCGACGACTCGAATGACATTGGATTAACACACGATGTCCGGCGTGCACTCAGCCGACGCTGCTAGTACTCTATAGATATACTCGGCGTCCGGTGGGTACTCAGCCTGACAGTGGCGGTACTTCAGTGATATTCTGCTGGCGCTGCCCCGCTTTTGAAACGATATTTTCTGGACATCGTGTGGATGGGAAGAACCGTATGTTCGGAGTATTTGCCAACAATATTGTGTAGATACTCGCATAATATCCTTGTGCCGCTTGGGACATCTTTGTGAATGCAGCTGCATTAAACATTTTTATAACTTACGAATATTGTCTCTTTAACAACACGTAACGAATGAACTATCAAATTAGACGGATCTCTGGTAGCTCGGGTTTTAGTAAAGATATTAAATATCTAATTGCATATTTGGATTAGGTGCGAGATGTGTTATATCATTATGTAATATAAGTATTATTTCGTAATAAAAAAAAATGGCTCTAAAGCACCACATCCCCCCTTAAGATAAGCAATAATAGTTGTCTCTTTCCTTCGTTTGTCAGCGTCAGATGTGCAATTGTCTTCGCTTTGGAATGGAGCGTCTGAAACACCGACACTTCGTGACATATAGTTTGCTAAGAGTGAAGACAAAAATAGCCTCTAGTGTCAGTTGCCATCCTGTGTACTGTATATGTCAGATCTTCTTCTGGCCTTTTCACCAGCTCATCGAGAAACGGTAAGGTGCCCCCTTCGCGTTCCATGGTAAGGAACAGAGAGTCATTCGCCATTGTTTTGATCTCTTCAACGTCACTTTGGACCCTAAAGAAATAGAACGTACACATCGCCTCGGTCGTTATACAGCTAACCAGTGCCACCCAATAATTGTAAAGTTAGCCTTTTTCAAAACCAAAGAGTTAATCCTTTCAAAGGGCCCAAAGTTGAACGGCACAAATTACAGCATTGGCGAAGACTTCTCTCGTCCTCTTCGTAACGCTCGGAGGCACCTTGTTGCTTTTGCTAAAACCAAATCTGTCGCGTTTTCTTTCCGCTACAAAACCCCGTTCATCGGTTCTAAACGCTATGTTTTTGAAGAGGCAACAGAAACTGTAAAAGAAATAGCATAGCAATCGCCCCGCTATCAGCCCTCAGACTACTGACCGAACAAATCTTTCTTTTTCTGCAATCTTCACAAACATACGTAGTTTCCTTCAGAAAGGCGAACTCGTGTCCAATCTTGTGTCGTCATCTGCCAGCAATCTACTGATATTAACTGAAACATGGCTGACTAACGACGTCACAGACTCTGAGGTGTTGGCTGATCTACCGAATTTCAACCTCTTTCGTAACGATTGTAAGGGCACTCGAGGGGAGGCGTCCTTATTGCCGTTAGCCAACATTTGTCATGTTCTGTTCTCAACATTATGTCTGACCTAGAAATATTATGGCTTATCTGCCAAGTAGCTCCTCAAACGGTTCTACTCGGCGTATGCTATAGACCCCCCATAACAGTTCCGACTTTCGGCTTAAGCTCAATAACATCTTAAGTCAACTTACCACAGAACACCCCAACGCTCATATCCTCCTTTTTGGAGACTTTAACTACCCGAACGCTGATTGGACTAGCTCGACGAATCTAACTGTGGGTAACGCAGAAACGAGGGAATTTATGGAAGTATGTCTCAACTTTAATCTCACTCAATTGGTATCAGAACCAACACGCATATCAAACAAATCTGCAAACGTTCTAGACCTAATGCTAACAAGTCAACCGGACAGCTTATCATCTATTACTTTACTCCGCGAAATCAGTGACCACAGAGTTATTCACGCTGTTTTCGAGTTTTTTCCGATAGCACGCCAAACATACAAGAAAACGATCCGTGTCTATGATAAAGGAAATTACGACGCCATAAATAATGAATTGACCACGTCTTTCAGATCTTTTGAGTCATCTTTTCACGACCGATCCATAAACGAAACTTGGTTGATTTTCAAAAGTAAGATAGGAGAACTGGTGAATAAATTCATCCGAAAGTCAGTTTTCGCGCCAATTGCCAAAACCCATGGTTCACCAAAACTCTGAAAAGACTAGAAAATAAGAAAAAGAGACTATTCCGTACAGCCAAGCAAAGGACAACCCCTTGTGCGTGGGACAAATACTATGCAGCTGAAGACGCGTATTTGTCTGATATCCAATGCGCTAAGCGCTCTTTCTTTCACACCGACCTACCTAATATCCTACTCAACAACACCAGGAAGTTCTGGCAAATTGTAAACCCTCAGCAGACGCACACTGTTTCCCTTAGAAAAGAATCGGGTGAAGTTGCTAATGATCCGGAGTGCGCGAACATGTTTAACACTGCATTTTCATCAGTTTTCACCGAAGAACCGTACACGTCATTTCCCATGTATGTTACTTACATAGTGACATCAATGACCCCCGTCACGTTTTTCGCAGATGGCATTTCTTCTGTAATTGAAAATATCAAACTGTCATCATCAGCCGGCGTAGATGAAATCACCTCTAAATTCCTAAAAAATACTAAGTATGCGAGCGCAGCGTATTTGTGCTTACTGTTCACTCAGTCCCTCACCACAGGCATTAAACCCGAGGACTGGAAAAAGGGAAAGGTCGTTCCAATCTACAAATCAGGTAACAAAGATTCTCCACTAAATTACAGTCCCATCTCTTTAACGAGAGTGCCTTGCAAAATCATGGAACACGTCATCTACTCCCAAGTAATACATTTCCTAGACTCTATTAATTTTTTTTCACCCGTCGCAACACGGGTTTCGCAAAGGCTTTTCTTGCGAAACCCAGCTGGCTATTTTCTTTCATGATCTGCATGCTAATCTTGATTCTAACCTACAGACTGACGTGATTTTCCTGGACTTCGCAAAAGCATTCGATAAAGTACCGCATAAACGTTTGCTTCTAAAACTTTCTCAGTTAAATTTAAACTCTGACATCTTACAGTGGATTAAAGAATTCCTGAACAATCGCTCTCAGTCTGTTTTTGTTAACAACAAGTCGTCTCATTCACTTCCAGTTACATCAGGCGTCCCCCAAGGATCCGCCCTTGGTCCCCTCTTGTTCCTAATATACATTAACGACTTACCGCTTCATGTGTCTGGTCATATCCGTATGTTTGCTGACGATTGTGTTATCTATCGCTCTGTGACTAACATTTCTGATCAACAATCTCTCCAAGATGACCTTAACCACGAACAAGAATGGTTTGACGACTGGCTCATGAAGCTATACATTGATAAATGCAAACTCGTGTCCTTTCATCGCCGCCGTAATCCCCTTCTCTTCCCTTACGCTATGGCTAACATACCCGTAGAAACCGTAGAGTCATATAAATACCTCGGCGTCACTCTGTGCAACGATCTATCCTGGCGCACGCATGTTACTAATGTTATCTCATCTGCAAACAAAACATTGGGATTCTTAAAACGTTACCTCCGTCACGCCCCCAACATGTGAAATTACTCGCCTACAAATCACTTATCAGGTCAAAGCTGGAATATGCGTTTGCAATCTGGAGCCCGCACCAAGTATATCTCATAAACGCACTTGAAGCAGTTCAAAATCGCGCTACTAGATTTATTCATTCCTCGTATTCATATAACGTCAGCATATCCTCCCTGAAAGCAGAATCAGGCTTGCCTGGCCTCTCTACCCGTCGTCGCATCACCACGCTTTCCTTGTTTCGCAAGTTCTATTACTCTCCGCTTGGTTCCATGCCTTACATCATACCGCCGGAACGCATCCTTCAACGCACTGGTCATACGCTCCAAGTGGCACGCCCACGTGCCCGTACTGTCACATTTTTTTCCTAATTTTTTCCCTGAGTAGCCTCAGACTGGAACGGCCTTTCCCACAACATCGCTGCCGTCACCTGCCCATCAACTTTCATGGACAATGCAGCATCTCATATCTCCCTCTGAATAATTATGGCACCCAAGAACTGATCCATGTGTACCCACCCCTTATGTGATACCCTCTGAGGGGGGGTCTTTAAGGTAATAAAGTGAACTGAAGTGAAGTGAAGTGAAGCTCGATTGCGGGCTCGATAGAGTTAAAATGCGCGAGGAACTAGTCCACGTCCGACTTCTCTAGATTGCAGGAGCAGTCGTCCACGTCCGACTTCTCTAGATTGCAAGAGCAGTCGTCCACGTACCGTAAGAACAATTTGGGGCTTGTGTCGAAAGATTGCAATGCATTTTTTTCGATGATTTCATCATCAGGATAAACATGGTAACGAGAAAGGATGCACCCATTGCGGTTTACTTAAGCAGAGCTCCTAAGAATATCCCGGACTTTCTGTTCCTGGGCTTCTTGATCTAACACGATGATCTAGTTGTCTTTTTTTTTTCGCCGGTAGAAGCACATTTCTGGCATCATCCTGGAGATCTCCGAGTGCTGTTGCTTTTTTGACAGGTTTTGTCCCTGATGTTGTAAATAATTATAAAGTAGTCCGATCACTTTTTTCTCGGACGGTCACCTGGCTGCTTGGATTCCGGCACGCGATGTCATTTATGGAAGCGACTATTTTTAATAGAGCTGGCATCTTTGTTGTCACGTTGAAGCCATGGACCTTTGCTAAAATATGTCTCACTAGTGTTGGCGCCGTATCTTGCTTAACATTTGCCCCTCGACTTCGAAACATTTTCCTGAGATTCATGGTGTTTGTCTGAAGAAGTGGAGGCGAAACTTCCGGTGAAGAATAGCAAAGATGGCCGCACGTTTGGGATGCGGTGTTCGAGCTGTCGACGGGTGAAAAACAGGCCCTGTTCCTTTTCCCGAGCAGTGGCCTGGCATTCATAAATTTATGCTCTTCCAGTTTAAAAATGTTGTGCCCCTCTGGTGTATGGAGGACATGTTTGAGAAAGAGGCCTCGGGAAACCACATGGAAGTTTAGGCAGGCTTTTGTAATATCAAGGTTCGTTCGGAAGGTAGAGATGCTGGATAATTTCATCCTAACCAGACAGACTTATGTCAAACATGTTGACTTTTAATCTATGTAGTAATATCTCCCATTGATCATAAAAGGTTGTTCCATTAAATAGTTTGCTTGCACTTCAGAAATACTCGAAACAATTTTTTTCCTAATATTATTAGGGGACACAGATGTAGGAAATATTTTGTGGCAGCTTCGTTTTTTTCTGGTCCCCAAGATTGTAGAAATGTATGTATCGAGCTGCTTATTCATGGAACTTTTATTTTTGGAAGTTATTTGAATTTAAGGGTACGTCAGCGACATTACATAAGGAGTACCATACTGGGTATTTGAGGAAAAACGAAGATCGTGACGACCATAATTTACGCATCCCCATATGATCAGTCTCCGTCAAAAAGTTGTGCTGGCGGGTTGGGATCAGATGCCAAAGTTTGAGAACTGTGTCGTTTATTATTCTAAAGGTCATAAACAATTTTCAGGCGGTTTTATTAAACAAATGGTGACCGCCAGAGCCCGCGAATACAATTATATGTGTGTTGTAATCAGCAAAGAACACATTGAGGCAAAACTGCCGACACGCCACCCTGATAAAATTTTTAGGGCATGCACGTTGAAGGAAATGCATTTTTAGACAATGCGGGTACTCTATGACATATAAATTTAGGGCCAACTTCTATAAAATTCATGCATAATTCAAAAATAGGAAAATATTCGGCTTCACTTGAAATATACGGCGACTAAAACTACGTATACTCGTATACTATACATTACAAAAAAAAAACCGCCTTATTAGAAACACTCGGACACGAATACCCACGAAGATAATCTCATACGGAGATTTTGTATATAGTATAATGTGTGTTCTATGCAGTGCGTATAGCATAATCAAAATATTTAAGCGCGCCTCGAGGAGGATTTCTTACGACAACTTTGCAAGATCCCCGAAAAAAAAAAACACTCACAATCATCAAGCCACTTTCCTTCTTGAAACGATTGGTGATGTCGGCGTACAACATAACCGTAAATATTGCTTCCGTGAAACCTCCGGCAGCGGACAACACAATACATATCCAAAGGAAGGTGATCCCGTTAGAACTCCAATACGCACTTCTGAAACCGAAAATCCGTTTTCCGGAAAAGTATATCAAAAGAAAAAAAGCGTCAAAGGGCGGTATTGTCACTAACAGCTCCAGAGTGAAAAAAAAAAAAAAAAAAAAACACAGTGAGCTCCCAGCATTTTTAGTTTTTTTCCCGGAGCCAAAGGGATTACCTCATAATACAGCAAAGAAACTCACCCTTCTAAAGCACTTAAAATGAACCGCAAAAATCGGTTTCTCGATGTTTCGCGCTGCAATTTATAACAGAAGTGTAGGCTGGCGATGGGAGTCTACGATAAACAAAAATCACAAAAATAAACTTACATCGCTCGAATGAAAAAAACTGTGTTTTGGGCAATTTATGCTGCCACTTCGCCCACAATGCACACGTAAAGAATCTAAAGAGATGTGTTTCCAACAGATGGCACTCGACGCGCCGTGGGAGCGCCGGCCGATTCGGGTTCTTTGACGTGACCGTCCGAATCACCCGGCGCTCTCTAACGCGGCGTGCGCCATCTGTCGGCTGCACTTCTCCCTGCACGTGCATTGTCTGCGAAGTGGTGGCGTAGTTTACCCAAGACAGGTTTTATTTTACTTTTTTTTAATGAGGTAGCTTATTTTTGATTGGTTCACCGCATATAAGCGCCAGCAGCTTGCACCTCTGTAATAAATTGCAGCGCTATAATTTGGGAGAGATGCATTTTCTTAAGTCGTCTAGAGTGCCTTAGAAGCATTAGTTTACATGCTCTATAATAAAGCCACAGATGATCTAACCACTAAGCAAAAAGAGAGATGATTATCAAACACGACCGGCGTTTTTTGAGGTCACGGTCGGTGACTTTTGCATTGATCAGCCGTTTTATCAATGGGGCGCTAAGAGGCAGTTAAAATTATTCGCAGTCTCGAAGAATATGACTCTTTATATAAAAAAAAAAAGTGTGCAGAATTAATCTTGCGAATCTTCGGTTGTCTAAGTAAGGCTTGAAGGGGGTTCCGCTTCAATTTCTTTCACCTCGCTTTGACTGCCTGAAATTGTGTGAGGAATGCAGGTGCGGCTATATCAGATGATATGAAACAAGCACTTAGGTTACGAACGGCAGCGGCCTTTCGAGAGATGGTTAGTTCAAAAACCGAAAGGGAGACATGGAACTGTGAACATTCTATAAAAAGGTTCTATGCATCACTGAATAAAAACGTTGAGAAAACACGAATTTATTTGACATTTCGTTCAATGTAATGTAAGCTGTTAATTGAAATATATTTTTTGCTTATATTTGGGGTTCTTCGTTCTCGTGTCTTATTTTTGTCAACGACTATCTTAACCTCCTCGAAGTTTTGTCTTATTCCGATGGTTGTGTCTCCACTGCCCTCCGTGTGTCCTCGCTCAGGGTTGCCCTACCCCTTCTGGGCCAACTAGTTTCGGGGTTCAATGCTCCCGAAGTCTTCAATGGGTTTTTGGTCATTGTCCTTTTGGGGCCTCCCGGCTTAGTCTTGATTATCTTGTGTGTGTGTGTGTGTGTGTGTGTGTGTGTGTGTGTGTGTGCGCGTGCGTGCGTGCGTGTGTGTGTGTGTGTGTGTGTGTGTGTGTGTGTGTGTGTCTGCGTGTGTGTGTGTGTGTGTGTTTGTGTGTGTGTGTGTGCGTGTGTGCGTGCGTGCGTGCGTGCGTGCGTGCGTGCGTGTGTGTGTGCGTGTGTGTGTGTGTGTGTGTGTGTGTGTGTGTGTGTGTGTGTGTGTGTGTGTGTGTGTGTGTGTCCGTTTTACGGTCGAAGACTAAAGCAATTTCATGAGAAAAAGAAATGTTTTGGTAGACAGATGTTAAAATGAAAAGGAGAAATACCCGCGTCCAGGAATTGAGGTCACCTTCAAGAAAATATAAAATAAAGACCGAAAACACAAAACCCTACTTATATTGAGTCTTTTACTTACCCCATACACATGGTGAAGAGCAAAACTCCACTTTGGCTGAGGAAGTAGCACGACCTGGGTGAACCTAATTTTATCTGAAGTGATAATACTTTCTTAGTAAGGATCACAAAAAAAAAAAAATTGAGCTTTATTTACAGCACGAGAAAATGTAGTGGAGATAACCCAAAACAACGCCACAGGAATTCTCAGTTAAACCCTCTGGTGCTGTTCACGATTTTTTTTTTAATTTTCCTTAAGGAGAAGATTGGTCTACACAGTATATGAAATAACTATGTAACTAAGGACCAGAGACTTGTAACGAAATAAAGTTATCAACACAATATAGTTTAACTGTCCTCCTGTACGATAGAGTCTGTTACGTTTTAATGTGTACGAAGAGGGTAGAACATGCTAGCTCTTCTACACGCCACACGTAGCTCTGATGTCGCGCCGTGGCAGTGTCGTTGCCGCTTCCCAGAACATCCGTGGGAGCTTCACCTCACGGCAACCTGGTTTCTGCTCACGCGCAACGCCCACAGCTGGTCGGATTAAACACAGCTCCTTTGTGAACATCGTATTGGTTTGTAGCTAGGCCTACCTGTTTACTATGTATACCGATAAACCGCGAGCCAGTTTTATCAGGATCGGTGAAAACCGAGAAAACCCAGAATGAGAGCTGTTTTCGAAAGAGAAGCATACCAAGACTTGTATATTGTAGATCAAGCAGGTATTAAATGACCTTCAGTAGCTGAAGTGACGAAGGGTCGCGTTCTGCTTTTATTTATGAAGCCCGTACCATTACGTCACACATAATATATCAGACAGTAACGCAGCTAATAAAAAAAAAAACAAAAAAAAAACAAAGGCTGGCAGCGAAATCTATGAACTTGAAGATGAACCGTATATGAATGACTACGTCTTCTCGATTGATTTGTATAGGTGTGCTTTTGGAGGAAAGGGTGACAATTGTTCAGTACATCAAATGAGCATTACAGAAAGTACAGTTCGAGTGAAAGCATAAGCCTCTTAACGTAAACGACGCAATATGATCTCTTCTTCACTAGGCACATATTCAAAGTGACACAGGGTGAATGGTATGCCTCTAAGTTGACGTTATGCCTCTATGTGTGCGTGTATTTGCGAGGTGAAAAGAGGGGGGGGGGGGGAGTTGGTTACTAATTAAAGTACAACATAGTAGAAAGTGTAATGGTCACTTCTACTGGATCAGGAAAGTCACTGCACACATAAGGAAAGCATCCTGTTCCATAAAAATCCGCGATAACGCATGTAATGGTGGGGATCATTTCATGATATCTACAGAATGAAGACATGGTCATTTGATTATCGCGAAAACCGCTCACTGAATTGGACACCTGACATTGTTTAGAGCGGAACTCATCTCCACCATTGCTTATTAAATGTAGCACGTGAATTCCAAAACAAATATGTGTCCGACAGCTTCTGACGAAAGTCATATGGTCAAAGTACATTAAATGCGAGTAACACTTCCTCGCACGTTTCTGGAATGAATGATGACGTGAGAAAACAGGAAAGTTTCAGGTCTCTCACCAGTCTGTCTGTGAACACAGAGCCAAGTACCATAAAAATCTCGTACGTCGAAAACACGAAGCCATACTTCCAGGCACACAAACCTTTTGAAGAAGACTGCAAATAAAAGAGGAAGGTGTAAAGCAAGAAGTTGTAAAAGAGGAAGGTTTTTGACAAATGAATTGCCACGATAATCGTTTAAATTTAACTACGGTACTAGTGTTTTGCAACCGGCAAATAAGCATTTATTACGCAGTGAGAAAAGGAAATATATATCTTGTTTTGCGTCATTGACAACCTTGAGATCATTGTGTAGGATTCAGAACTTCTAATTTCACAACAAGGCCTTCTTTAGACAAAAACCGTTATAATTACAAAACGTTAGGGCGCATACGAGCTGGGAAAGGTTTAACGCAATTTTAAACAAACCCCCGAAACTGGGGGAAAGACGACGTACAACACAACGCACAGAGTCTCTGTTTGTTGTTTTGTCCGTCGTCTTTGGTACATTTTTGTGATATGTCATTTGTTAGGGTAATACAAAGCATCACGACCACCTTCTTTAAAGCATATATTGGTGAATAGTGACACTGGTGCCTACAAAACGACAATTCATGAGCATTTCATGAGGAAGAGGCACGACATCGCGAGCCGACTTGCTACTATTTCGAAGAAATGTGTTATGAAGGCCTATGGCTGTTGGTTTAACAAGGGATTTAAGCAGCTGCCGCATAAATACACAACGTCATGAATGCCTGGCAATCTACAGATCTGAGTCTCCCTGGGCATGCTTAATATGAAGCTTGTAATATCCAAAACCTGGTCTTGTCTTGTCCCGTAATAAACTGGCGTGTGCATAGTAATTCTGCGACGGAGATTGTGCATATTCTCCTAATTGTATCTTTAGGAGCTTTTTTTTTTTTGCTTTTGATTTTTGTTTTTTATTTTTGACGGACCAGTCTGCTGTTTCGAACCAGAGAGCCTGGAGAGCTTCGCCTATCTTTTTCCTCAGACAAAACGTCCAATGATATTTCCTATTCACATCTAATGTTCGGCGACTAATATAGTGAATTGAATTTTCGCACTTAAACCCTGAAAATCTGTAAATCACGTGAAAATGTTGACAAGAGTGTTCACTTAATTGCTAAGAAATCTAAAGATAAAAGCGATGCTTGACGTGTACAGACACCAAATGATCTAAACGCCGTAGGTGCCGAGCACAGTGATGTACTGGCTTGTACACGTCTGTGCCAGGACGGGCATGCTTGCTCAAGTACAAGCATGCCCGTCCTGGACATGATTGTGCTTGTGTCTTCTAGTCCCCTTTTGAGTTGAGCTCTTATTTTCTTTGAACTCACACCTGGCCCAACTGGCTAATAATATAAGCTATACTTATTGCAACCTCATATTACAAAACACTACATAATATACAACCGCGTGCGTTTGCCATTAAAAAGCATTTCAATATGAGTTTTTTTAAGCTGGTTTGAGTTTTTTTTCAAGCTTACAATACAGTTTACCTTTTTGGGGATATCACTTGACTCAGAATTCAGTAGATACAGCCTCCGTCGTAAGTCGACGCGCGTTTAACCAAATGTCATTCGCCGACCAGTGACTCCAGACTAGGCAAAGACAACGTTGGAGCCAAAAGTTCATGGAGTGTGCCGGCTCAACTTTGGCAACAAAAACTCTGGGTTATCATATTGAGAGTCAAATCGCCGTGCTCCGTAAACTTCTGCTCTATCTTTGTACTTAACGAGTCTAAATTCCCAGGAATGAGACTGGTCACTCTGCCCGAACACAAAGCTTCTGGACGTGATAGGTTGATCTAGCAGACGCCACGCCGAAAGATGGCGCCAGTGAACATGCTTAGAGCCTTACAGCCTTTGAGCCCATATGTCTTGGCAAACGTATATAGTTACTCACACATTTCATTCAATATCAAGCAAAATACAATTAACCATAAGCAATGCCAGCTGCATAAGGCGCAAGGATATGTCGCTGAAGCTTGTGGCATTTACTCGGTGATGCTTAACTCATATTTACGTTTCCTGCAAACGATGTAGTGTCCAGTATTCTCCATGAACTATTGTCTATGGTGCACCATTTTGACGTATCGATACTACGGAGTGGGGAGTGTGGTAAAGGAGATCAGAAGGCTTACGATAATGCAGAGGCAAATTATCTTATTCTTCCAGAAGGAGTATATTAACAGGGTAAGATTGTTTTTTCCCTCTATACTCTTCCTTCTAAAAGTTGGAAACCATGCGTGAGCAGCAGTGCTGACACTACGCACTGGACTTTAGAGCGCCGTATTGTTGTCTTCTCATCGAGTAAAAACTAATGATCCTCTGCCAGTCTCCCTTCCCCGAAACAACCCGATTCTTTGGCTTGGGCTTTGGCTTGGGTGGTTTACCCTTGATAATCGAAAAAGCACAATCTGTTGTTAACACAGGAATTTATTGGATAAGTTGATTGAAGTCGTTCCCACATAAACGGGATGCACGTCACGGAGCCTGCCTTATCTCACACACAAAAGAAAATCGTGTATAGTCATATACCTCTACTGCCCCCAAAAAACGTCCATAATATAGGCCGTCCATAATAAAGGGCAGAAATGCCTGTGCTTACCCCCCGAATATGTAGTGTATAAACGGGATGTTTATTATATTGGAGTTCATAATAATTACGAATGACTGCTTATCGACCACGGAGAAGAAGCGGAATCGTCAAGCGACTCACCAATGCCGGAAAGAAGGGTTGAAGCAGCGAATATACGGCTGTGATCCAGAAGTAACTGTAGAGCAAGGGAAAAACCCAGATGACCGCTTTGAACCTAGCCAGCCAGTGGTAACTATTAAGTGCAACTGCATTCCTTTCTTCTCCGGTGTCTGCTGACTCGAAAATCGGGGGCATTTTCAAAGATGCCTACTCAATGGCATTCTTATGCGCCTAGTTTAGCAAAGCTGTTCTACAACTTGCCCTTCCACAATGGATGTTCATGCGAAGCGTGGGTCATTTAAAAAAAAAAAAGAACCTCACTTTTACAGCTGTTTAATTCCACCTCGTGGCGTTGCCGAGTATACAAAGACCTGATACTATGCTTATCAGTGCGATGGAACGGCAGAACAGCTGTGATGGGCAGCTTGTTCCTTTCAGTGTGTGTTAAACCTCAGTTTTCATCTCTCCTTTAAAAAAATGTGCCTGCTAACCTAAGCAAAATGGATCCGTCAAAAGCAAAACAAAAAAAAAATGTTAAAGCACGCAGCTTATTTACAAACCTTTTATTCTAAACAAAATAATATTTGCTCTGCATACTGCGCTCTTTTACGAGCGAAATGTACGCTGGAGGTATACTGTAAAACCCTTTATTTTCGCGGCCCCTATTTTTCGCGAATCGGTCACAGATGACATAATGGCGACCACTAAATTTCGCGAATTCCAGACGCCTGCATTGAAAATCTTAAGGACTGAAATTTTCGCGCGCCCTTAAGTTTCGCGAATTCTTCAATTCGCGAAATTCGCGAAAATTGAGGGCTTGTGAACATTAAGGGTTTTAAAGTATTTAGAATATGACTTTTAACTTTTAATGTCCCTGAAATGCGTTTTAAAGCATGGATGGCTTATTGACGGAACCCCTTAATCCCCGAGTATTGTCCGTGCGTCCACTTGTCCGTTCCTGCATTTTCTCGTTACATTTAGCGGGGTAATTGGCGTTACGTGACAAAATGTTACCACGTGGCACCACAACTTGACACCGCGACATCCATTATTCCGCTACTTTTAGCATGTAAATCAATGTCCCCTGATGTGACGGCATGTGGCGTCAAATGACGTGACGCCGTTACCACAGGTTACCAAGTAATTTGATCTCAGCTAGCTCACGTGGTGTCATGGTCTAACATGACGCCACAACTTAAAACTGTGACATCAATTTGGTTGCTAAATTTAGCTAGACTATTGAAGTCACATTACCTGACGTAATGCCACAATATATCAAACGACACCGTCACGTCACGGTGTCACATCACGATGGCATTATGTTATACAATAAATTTATGTGTCGTCCACTTCCCCGCTAAATATAGTGAAAAAATGATTAAATCCTGTCTTTCTCTCCCCGGAACGGCTGCTAAATGTCTCCTAAACAACTTTAAATATACGCTACTAAACTGATTACGGTAGTTATTACGGTAGTCAATGTCTTAAGTACTATTAAGAATAAAAGTTGCAACTATTTTCTTCTAAAATTATTATTTTATTTATTTGGTATTGTCTTCGAGGCACAACGCTCGCAAATCTGTCACGGGTGATATCGAAGAAAAGCCTCCATGGAGGCATGCAACGAGGGCCATGAGCTACGCAGGCGGAACACCGAAGACAGTAGAAGTTACATCGAACCTCGTTTGATAGCAAAGCGAAGAGCGAGCCGAAGCCACCTGAACAATCGAGTGCTTGACTTGCACGACAGGGGCTCGGCCGACCGTCTAACATATGCTATGGTCCTGTCCTACCTTTCATGATCTCAGAAATCGTTACCTCCAGCCTCACATTACATTTCTGCAGGAATGGACCACTCGTGCTAATGACGATGGGGCCCCTGGCATGCGGATTTCCCTGTGGGAATTGTCACGCGAGGCAAGCAACGACCTTCGAATGTGACGTTTTTTTTTGTTTTTTTTTTAACCTTGTCTCACTTCTAGGCTAGAACGCTATCCTTCTATCAATAAACAAAAATTCAATTCAATTCAATTTTAGCGAATAAAAGGGGACAAATATAAAAAAAGACGTTGAGTAAAGCAACACGGCGCCTGAAACAAAAAGAGAGCGACGATGTACACGCTATCACAACGACGATGGGGCAACTGGTTCGATGCTACCGAGAACAGCTGTTTTATAGAGCTTGTACGCTCTCAAAAATATTATATGGACGATAACAACTTAAGAAGAACAGAGTGTGGCCGTGTATGAACACGCTTCTAGCTTTATGATTAGAACTTGGTTCTTAAAGCTTAAAGACGGAATCTCATCACCTGCTAAAGTATAACAGTTTTATAGGGACGCGGCACACCCTGCGCTACTTAAAAAGTCATTGACGCAAAAAACCGCGCTCCTCCCCCCCCCCCCAAAAAAAAAAACACACAGAAAAACAACAAGAAAAAAAAACACAAAAAAGTGTTTTTAGCATTTTGATGTTTTAACTATCGTCAAATTTCAACTAAAATTAGAAAAAAAACTATAGTATTTCAGTTGAGGTAATAAGTATTTGAATTAGTGAACACACGATTTGGGTGAATTTAGACATATTTTATAAATATTAATGCGGCAGAGAATTTATAAGGTTTTTTTGAAGACTATATTTATGAAGAAGAAGTCAAAACATTTTTAGCTACAATGTATAGAGCTGTCCTTAGTGTCGAAAAGTGTGTGACTTCAGCATGGCACTGTTATAAACTGGGTCTGAAAGAAAAACAACGACAACGTTCGGTCATCAGGTTCTCAAAGCACGGGTATCCAGATTCTGTCCGCCATCATACATTGCATACGTTATTATATCCAGGCTCCACCGTGAGAGCTCAATAAATTTCCACACGGGGGATTCGGTTGCCACTTCGCTACAGACAAGACAGTGTTGCTCCAGTGCTAAGCAAATTCCACTACCCTACAAAAACAGCCAGTTTGTTAGCACGTCCATTTTGATACCCCTGCAACCATACCGCTAACAGGTCCGACATTAGCTTAGCACTGTAACCAAACTACTCATTGGTTCGATCAAGCTGTTCACCAGTTTGGTCAAAAACGTCGTGTGCCTATCTTAAATATTCTACTTCAAATACTGTATTTCAAATACTTTTGGTCGTGTTTTTGTATACTAAAAATACATTTATTCTAGAGTACTTTCTTGTACTCGGTATTTCATGTACATTTTGCAACTTTGAAAAACAATTTTCGCTAGAACAAGTATACTGAACAAGGAATCGTCAGACTTAAAGGCTAAGCTGACCCGAGTTTAAATTCCTTGTTCGTGTGCCAGGCCAAGTGGCCGAACACAGAACAGGAAACAATGAACACGCAAAACGCAGTCTCCAAATGCCAACAAAAGCGGTTTTAGAACGGAACATCAAGCTTGGACCTAGAAAAGTGCTCATGGCGTCATCCGGATTTTACACTCGAACCACAATTTTCGTCTGGAGCTTGGGTGGTTCCGTCAGCGGAGAATTGAGCCGACAACGCTCAGAACAATCATAATGGCCCAATCTTGAATTCGCGGGATCAGGGGGTTCCAGTATCAAAATACGCGACCACGTTTTCATGCTAGCACAGGCACTCCGTCGGCCATAGAAGCTTGTCCCTGCTACCTCTACTGAGCTGCAGTTACTTAGATTGGGTTTGCCCGAAGCTCTTTGTGTGCCTATTACGGCTTAACTTTTGCTCCGCAGTTTGTTCAGACGCGTTTCTTTCATCGCCTTCAAAATCCGCGCATTGTTTGTTCCTCAAAATCCTGTAAATCAATTTTCCGCCAGGAGGACTCATTTATAGGGGATTCTGATACAGGAATCGTGACCATCTTGACCTCAGTATGTCGAATATGGCTTGAAATCATGAACAAATTGACAGGTGAAGGGGGTTTATAAGCGGTTTAGCGGACATTCTCCTGTGTTTCCTGTATTTTTCTCTTGTCTTTCATTATTTTTTGGAATGACGTGCTGCTTCTTGCTTTTGATTGAAGGGACAAAGGACTCTATCCTGAGCGTGCACATGCGTCTTCAGCCGCGCACTGATTAACAAGACGGACTGTCTGATGATTTCTAGTTTGGCTGTTATTAATGTGCAATACCGGACTACATGTTGTCGCGAATAACGAAGGATGAGGCGTTGAGTTAACTGGAGGAACTAAACTTTTAACGGGGCGAACTTGTGCCCAAAATAAGATAGAAGAACGTTAGCGTCGCAGGCGTCATTGTTGGCGAAGCAGCAGGATCGAGCACTGGGGCGAAACTGACTTTGGCTTGCCACGCGAAGCCCCTCATGTACACGCATGGGCTTCTAGAATAATCGGCGTAGAAGGTTTGACGCGTAGAACATTCTGACATAGAATACATAACATTGTTCTCGAATTCACCAAGACAGTAATTTGAAAGAATAAATAAAATTCCGGTAACTCCCAGGAATCCAACCCTGGGCTTGCGCACGAGAGTTAAGCGCTGCAATTACTCGGCCACGAGCGCGCGCGCTCGCCGACACGCGTTGCAATATTGCGAACTTGTTGCGAAAAACGTAACTAGCCGAGAATGCCGTGAAACCAAAGCATGGCAAGCGTCATGTCTACAGTACACGATTCCCGTTGGTTTCTAAAATGTTTGGCACGCATTAAGTTGCATATTTCGAAATAATCTAGAGTAAACGTCAATTGCAGCAGCCAAGGCGCTTCTTGAAGGTCATAAAAATCACTAAAAAAGTGATTTTCGGAGGAGTTCTTACAAGTAGAAAACCCCTTTCTGACTTTGTATTCTTGTATTACCAGCTTGGAACACTTACCAAGTATCTGCGATTGTAATTCAATTACCTTTCAAAGTATTTGTACTCTACTCAAGATAGTTTGTAATAAAATTAACTTTAATACTACTCTAAATACATTTTCATATGGGTATTTACATTCTTATCTAAAAAACTTCTCTTGGGTAGTTGGCGCAACTATGGTTCAAACTGTTCACAGGTTTATTGAAACCAACGCCTGTTTCAGCGTAGTGATATGCGGACCTGCTTGCACCGAACAGAGGCGTGGCGAACCGGTGAACAGTTTGGTCATGCAGGTCCTTCGCTGCTAGGTGAGAGAGAGAAAGCCGCTCTCCGGGTCTTTTTGTTGGGACTTGAAGCCGTTCGGACGTGTCAACTATTCGCTCTGTCAACCACCTCTGAAACGGCTCTCGGAACACTGCTACACGTTAAGCTCCTTTTCCTCTTGCAATTAATGTAATCCGTGTCCCCTTACTATACATGGGTTACACGTGACGTCATTCAAAGAGGGCTTCGATTCCTTCCAGAGACGAAGGCAAGAAGGAGCTCCCCTCTTATGAGGACCCTTTTTCGTGTCTCCCGGATTTGCACAGGCGTCGCTATTCTCCTCCCAGAAGATTATAAAAGTATAATCACACAAAATTCTCCTCCCAGAAGATTATAAAAGTATAATCACTCAAAATTCGTACAAAACCAGCTTCCCTCTCCTCCTCTTACATTGTGGTCAAAAGTATGCGATGTGACGTCAGTGCAACCCATATATAGAGCGCCCATGAAGCTACGAGCCGCCTAAGCCAATCCGGCACCGTAAATGTGCCACGTCAATATTCGTTGTTGTCGTATTTTTATATTTGTACAAAATGACTGTGTAGTGTACGCAAGTAATAATGTTATTAAACACTTAAGAACGAGATGAAAAAAGTGTAATTTAACATGAAATGCAGTGAGAGCACCAAAAGGGGAACCTGGGTCTGAAGTGTCCCACTTCCTCTAATATTTGTTTTTCAATAAATTTTTCCAATTATTAGTAAAATTAAGTTTTTTTTTTTGTTAAACGAATTCAAGGTTTATTTAGTCTGAAAGGTAATCATTACACTGGTACGATGAGTGGAGTTAAGCGTAAAGTATTTCTTGTAATATGATTGTGTACGGTGACCACCCTTCTCCAACTATGACCTTTGAGAGGTTCAGGCCAAGCAGAATAAAATTACTACAAAGGTATATAGCGTAAGTTATTAACTGTGTATGAGCATACATTAATTTATAATTCTACCCCACGGGTCTATATAGAGCAATAAATATGCTGGCAAAAAAGTTCAAGTTATAGAAAAAACGTTAAAGCTGATAAAATGCCAAACTAAAAGAGTACTACTCCTCGTTTAAGAAGAGTAACCTTTAGCTGAAGTAGACTACTCTATTTAGAAAATAGACAATAAGCAATTCACATTTATCTCCAGTAATATAATACAATTTGTGCAATACAACATAATACAAGGTCAAAACAAATGGTAAGGGCTTAGAATAAAAAAATGAATTTGTAAATAGCCCTTTCCGAGTCACTACACTTCTATCAACTGGTCTTTCTAAAGCCCCCGCTTGTCTCTTTGCCAATGGTTGAATATTAGTCATGATACAAATCTAGTACCGAAAAAGCTGGCGAAAATTACTAAGGTGAAGTGCCTTATATATATATATATATATATATGCGAAAAAATCCGAATGAGTAATGTAGGTGGTGCTAGTAACGATTCAATGAAAATTAAAAAAAGAAACCGATATATATATATATATATATATATATATATATATAGAGAGAGAGAGAGAGAGAGAGAGAGACTGTAAACGACTTAATTTTCGCGAATTTAGCGAATCGCCTACAATTCGCAAAATATAGGTCCCGCGAACAATTCCGATATAATATAAACACATTGGAATGTATTTTGAGATCTCCCCGCGTCGCGCAAATTAGAACCCGCGAATTATTCTAAGATTTCAGCCTTGAACTAAATCGAGAAATATCAAGCCCGCAAAAACTAAGTCGTTTACAGTATATATATATATATATATATAGCAGCCGAGTCAGTGGTGCTTCCGTGACGATCAAAAAGAAGCATGTCGGCACGAGCACACAGAACGACACGCCACGAGCTTCGAGATTCGGCGACCGAGCGGCCTGGCGGCTACATCGAGCGATGCCCAGGACAGTTTCATTTCTTTTTTTAAATATTGTACTTAAGAGGTATGTTGGGTACTATATTCCTGGTTCCAACATAATTGGTGACCCGGGCGTGATCCTGCCATGTCTACGGAGTCTGGTGAGCCTGCACACCCCAAGTGCCTCCCAAGCAAGCGCCGCCTTGGGAATCGCAGCTACCGCGGTCCTCGCTTTACCGAAGTTTTGGGCTGACGATCCAGCGCTCTGGTTCGTGCAAGTGGAAAGCAAATTCCGCTTACACCCCTTAACCTCCCAGACCCGGCAATACGAACTCCTCGTTGACGCCCTCTCGCCGCAAGCCGCTATCGAGGTGCGGGACGTTTTACTTTCCCCAATCAGTGACACTCCTCACTATGTTCTCAAAGAAGCCTTGGTCAGTCGTCTCGTCGCATTTGAACAACGTTGCCTTCAGCAGCTCCTCAGTGCAGAAGAGCTAGGTGACCGTCGACCCACCCAGTTCTTACGACACCTGCAACATCTTCTGGGCGACAGGGCGGCCTCCATCGACGCCGCCATCCTCCGTGAGCTATTTCTCCAACGGCTACCGGCTTCTGTTCGTGTCGGCCTAGTGGTAGCCCACAGGCCTCCGCTCGTAGAACTCGTCGAGTTGGCGGATCGAATTATGGAGGTTTCCGGTCCCACCATCGGAGCAACACAGCGGTCTCCAGACCTTCCTTCGGACATCGCTGAGCTCCGTCGAGAAGTGCAGAACCTGACGACCATCGTGTCCGAGCTTCGGCGGGAGTCCCATGACCATACTCAATCGTCACAGCAACACTCTGGTCGCAAGAGTCGCCGTCGACCATCACCGTCACCTCGCCCTCCAGAGAAGTCGCTATGTCGGTACCACCGACAGTTTGGACCGAAGGCCCGCCGCTGTTGTTCACCCTGTTCCTGGAACCAGAAAAACGGAACGGCCGATCGCTAGTGGCGGCGAGCGACCCATATCGGCCCACCAGTCGACTCTTCCACATCCAGGACAAGATCGTCGGCACCCCTTTCTTAGTGGACACAGGCGCTGCGGTCAGCGTCATTCCAGCCTCATTTTTTGATCGCCGGAATCGCGTCCAAAGTACATCATTGCAAGCTGTCAACGCTTCGCCCATTAAAACGTATAGACAAAAATCACTAACGTTGGACCTTGGCCTCCGATGACGTTTCCAGTGGTTGTTCTGGGTTGCAGACGTCAGCTACGCAATAATTGGAGCAGAGTTCCTTCGGAACTTCAACATCTGGGTGGACATGACATAAAGAAATCTAATTAATGCAGCCACTTGCCTACAAGTCTCTGGTATTGCGTTTCGAGCGCCAGCTCTTAGTTCCACTTTCAGCAAGCCACCTTCCAATTCATTTGCCAGTCTGCTCGAGAGCTACCCAGACCTCATCATGCCGCACAACATCGGCATGGTACCTAAACATGACGTCACTCATCATATCGTGACGATATAATGAGTGACGTGTATATATATATATATATATATATATATATATATATATATATATATATATATATATATCAGTTTATTTCTTTTTAATTTTGATTGAACGGGCACTGGCACCACCTGGATTACTCTTCGCATTTTTTATATTTGTGGTGCTTGCCATCTGGTGGAAAGTGGTACAACCGCACTCGCCCTTTCTTCACCGGAAATCACGTGAATCGTTGCGTTTCCCGCCTTCTATCGGGAGGTAGTGCTGCTTACTAGTTAGAGGCAGTGAAATACAGGGGTTCTACATTGAGGCTAGTGACAGTTACTTGCTTCTACACCTAGTAACAGTCACTGGCTTGACCATTACTACCTATGGTTACTATGTACCTAGTAATATATGTGACAATCGGTTGCTAGCTTTTAACTAATAAATGCTACTAGTTTTTTTTTAAAGTACAGCCTAACCAAAATTCAACTTCACCCTTTCCACTTTTCCAGTGCCTCGTCCTTCTGGGCTCTTCCTTGAAGCTACGCGGCGGAAAGTCTGCTAAACATCAGATTAATTCCATCTTTAGTACAAAAGAGTTGTTCATGTTCCTCAACATGGCCAACAAAAATCAGAGTCCCATACACTAGACCGTCACATTTGACGGAGAGCAATTCACTCGTTGCATGGCCGTGAAAAAGAAGGCTAATAAACCAAGTTGTGACGAGAGTGATTGAAAGTTGGTACGCGCGATTTTGAACTTACGCACGAAAGCCATCATTACAATCAGCTATGACCACTGTTCCGAATTTCTTTCTGCGCAGTTTTGGCCCGACCGGACGGCCTACTTGGGCCGCGATTCTCGGGGACGCCGCCACTTCCCCTCCATTTCGCCCAACGCGGCGTGCCATCTGGCGGAGCAGCGGCAAGTCTACGGCGTCGGCTTGGACACTCCTTCGCTGGACGTACCCAGACAGACCGCGACGCACGTCATCCTGTCCGCGCGGAACATTTACAACCTCGAAAACCTGGCCGACCTGAGCCTCCTTCCCAACACGGGGGCGCACGGGGTAGTTCTGCCGATGAAGATAGATGGTGCCAGTGGCGCTTCCGTTCGCGTCGTGGCCATTCTACCTTAAACGATAATATATATAAACAAAATCGTGAGGGTGCAGGCGAGCTGGTGAATATTAACCATGTGTCTCTACCCCAGTCTCAGGTTAATTAAACATTGGTAATATGTATTTTTGCGCGGTACTCTTTCGCCGGCGAAGGTCTAAGGGGAGCACAATCAAGGTATCTTAGACGGCGAATGGTCGCGCACGTGCGCACACGTGGCTTTTGCTCGTCACCCCTAGGAGAGGAGGCTCAATTACTGAAGTCACGGCCGCACCACTAATGCGTCATACAAAAGCCTGCCTGTAGATAGTGCTTGAGGCTGTCCATGCCTTGTTCGACGGTTCTGTGACATGGGTCCTACAAAAAGCTGTTTTAATGCGAAAGAATCAACTGGTCCCACGGAGCGGAGCCGGCGGCATCTGTAACATCGAAAAAACGCGAAAGGAATGCCCCTTCTCCCATTGGCTGAGCAAAACAGCTCCTAGATAACCATTGGCGACCGCTTCACGAGAGCGCTCACTCGGTCGCCGCTCTCGTGTCAGGCCTTAGCCTGCTATATACAGTATACTGGCAAAGCCTGGCAGATCGCCACGAGAAGCGGCCGCCGAAATGA
This sequence comes from Ixodes scapularis, assembly GCF_016920785.2. NCBI lineage: Eukaryota > Metazoa > Arthropoda > Arachnida > Ixodida > Ixodidae > Ixodes > Ixodes scapularis. The sequence continues at coordinate 45,026,084 of NW_024609857.1, read as the reverse complement.
AAAAGGTGGAGTGGCAGACAACGGATGAGAGGAGAGCCACGTGACTGGCGCCCCACTGCGGCGAGACACCGAAACACAGCGTCTTGTCGCTGCGGCAAAACTCGAGGACCCGAAAGTGTTTCGGGTCCTCGCCGCTGCAAAAGGTGTGTGCTGACGTCCACGTTTCCCTACGTTTCCCAAGATATGGCTCTTTGGTGCTCCGTGCTACCAGATTCTCGCGCTCCATATCTGCGACCGGGCACTCTGTGGCTCCGTCGTTGAACTGTCAGGCTTTATGAATATAGACGCTTTGTAGCAGCAGTGCATGGACGCGGCCATATCTGCCCTTCAGTTTTTGTTCCCCCTTATTACGTTTACTTCACTTCATTATTACCATGGCAGGCCAGGTTATTGACATCTTAGATTTGATTCTGTCTTGCTCCACAGCACCGGCCTTTGTGGAGGCTCGTCCACACCAATTTCAGTGGCTCGGTATCTTGGTAAAACAAGAGAAGGTCAGCAATGGCGGCTGTATTCTGGCGCGTGTGTAAAGCGTCTATAGAGGAGGCTATGGTTAGGCGTTGCCGGAGAGGAGGAGGCTGCGGCCGCTTCACGAGAGCGCGCGCTCGACCGCCGCTTCCATGTCTGGCGTTGCCGGAAGAGGGGGGGGGGGGGGGGGGGGGCTGCGGCCGCTTTTGCTGTTCTCAGCGTTGAGAAACACGACTTAGCTGTCCTCGGAATTTTTTAGACATTTTCAAAGTATACATATGCAAGAAGTGAACACGCCTAGAACCTGCCTGAGGCGTGGCCGCACATAATTTTGTTATTGTGTCTTAGTGAACAATAATTGGAATTCCGCGTAATAGAGAGTTGAGGCCGGTTCTCACATGCAGCGGAGCGCTGATGTAGCGCTTCTCACGTGCCGTCAGCTACTTATCGTCTGCCATGAGCAACAGTTTTGACGGTGCGATACAAAGCTGGTAAACGCTCCCGTCAGCACGCGCTTAGCGCGAGGTAAGTGCTATGCTTGTAGCGCTCCGCTGCATGTGTGAACAGGCCTTTATTCTACTTCCTACCTGGGCCCGCCGTTTTGCAACGCGGATTTCACAAGATTCGAATATTCTTTCCGGTCATATAAACGTAATAATATATATTATGTATTTTTTTTTGTTTTTGATGGATCACTATTATAGCTTGATACCAATAAAAATAAACTAATAAAAATATGTTTTTGAGAAAATCGATTTTCAATTTACTAGGCTTTTTTAAAGATTCGCTCGTGCACTGTGTTAAACTTGCATTCAGCAAAAAGAGCTAAGTCTGAGTTTTCTGTCGATATCAATGTAAATATATTTTAAATAGGTCACATAAGAACTTTTTTCAATGTTACACAAAAATCAAGATTGTTAGATATCTTTTTTTTTTGTTTAAATTGCTTAAATGCAAGATTCAAGAAAATTGTTAAGGGTAGTGAAATCTATTATGAGTGTGTCACAGAAGTGTTCTGGTGTAGTAGTGTGAGACGTGACAAAAATAGCGAGCAATCAAACTTGCGATACCATACAATGATTGTAGTTTTTACATGTAAGCGCTAACGTTTTTTTCTGTATTTTTTGCATTAGTTATCCAGATATGATTGCTTTTTGTGATGTGCCTGCAACCTCTTAGAGAGATCGACCTAATCTTTCTGTGTTTTTTTTTCCCCACAGATATTGTTCGATTGTTGGGGGGGGGGGGGGAGGGGGGCGGAACTTTGTCAAGCCGCGCCAATATGGCTTTTTTTTTTCTACCCCCCTCAATTCCCATTTCTGTGGTAAATAAAGTTCAGTTCAATAAATTGTAATTCAAATTGAAATCAAACAAATCCGCCGCGCTTGCCGTTTACGCTGTCTTTCGGGGAAGACGCGGGTCATTGACACTTACATTTTATATTTGCTTTAAGACAATGAAACTTTAGCTCCGTATAAAAATCTATTGCCGAAGAAAAGCGGGTGTCGGTGGCGTGACGTGAAAATTCACGGTTGGCTGGTAGTGTAATGACGTCCAAGCCGCATGACCTCGCGCGGGAATTTCAAACACAACGCTTACGTGAAACGTGACGTCACGCCTGAAATGAAAGTGATTAAAAACATGACTTATATTGGGAATTGCGGATTAAAGGTCGCCGCATGTCTCAAGCGATTTCAATTTGTAAAGTAGTTTATTTGCCTTAGAAAAAATGAAAACTTATAGGCGGGAGTTGAGCCAACAACCCTTCGCTTGTGGAGCAGACACGCTGTTGACTGCCCTACCAAAAACCCCAGATAACTTTTCACTATCTGAATTATTGAACTGGTAATCTGTTTCTGGAAACCTGAAATCCAGATTACAGACAAAGGAAAAATTTCTGGCAACCTGAAACCCAGAAGGAATCCAGATCGAACCCAGATAGACACAGATAGGGTTCCAGTTCTATAATCCAGATGGCGATAAATTATACTGGCTTTTTCAGTAGGGTAGGCCACGCAATGCACGCTTGCACGGCTTGAGAACGAGCGGGAGTTGATACGTTTATGTTTCGCTATCGACGTTCAAAAAGGCCAAAGCTTAAGCGTTCTCCTCTAATTTTTTTTTTTTATAACGTTCTTAACACAACAGATTTATATGCTCCCTATGAAGTGTACAGTGCCAGAATATAAGCAAAAACTCCGTAAAAATATTTAATTTAATAAAAAGTGAAGTCTTCATCAAGCCTTCTTTCAATGCGAAAACATTAACTGCCCACGGAGCGAATCTGGCGTTTTCTGTAACCGTCCGCAGCAGCGAAACGGCAGTTAAATTCCCATTAACGCTAAGCACAGCAACGCAGATTTCGTCACGGAAGCCGGCGGGGCGCTCAAGGTCAAAGCGGACGAGCCTCAGAAATAAAACGCTAAGAAAAGCAGAGCAACGCAGATGCATCGTCATGAAAGACGTGGAGCCGGCGGGGTTCTTTGCGCCTGCGCAGTGGGGGAGCGGGATGTCACCGTCGAAGCGCCGTGCGAAAAACGAAGGCGTGGCGCGCTGCTTGTAGGAATGCGCTGCGTGTAGGAATGCTTTTGCATTCCTACTCATAAGCAGTCTTAAGTGTCTTTAGCGTACGCTTTACTTTAATGACTTGGTTCATCACTTAGAGCCGTCGGAATGCTTAGAAGCCCTTTAAAAATTAAATATTTGCAAGAACACAACTACGATGTAGCAATTTCATGCAGATATCTGCGTTCTACGTACCCTCAAGATAATACAGAATATTTAATTATGATTGGAAGATTTTAAGTACGAAATTCTGCACAACCTGTGAAGACAACACAACGTTTCCTCTTGTTGTAAGAGGTTTCAAATATCGTCAGAAATTTCATAGAATATGGCCAGAACATAGGTATAGGGTGTTCAAGAAATATTCATAGCCAATAAACCTGTCAAGCTGTATGTAGTGACGTTTTTGGCCCCTCATGCACCCTGTGCCGTCAGACATCAACTACATTAGGCGTTCCTCCCACCTTCGCATTTGGGTCTTCAAAAGGTTTTGTCTAGCAGTCTTCGCAGCGACGGCTTCAACATGAAGTCTTGTGGTGCATTGGTGCTAGCAGGCTGAAAGTCGAGCAGCAGCGCACAAGTTGGCGGCATTTAAGTTGACGGTAGAACTCGCGCGAGCTCCCCGTTGTCGTAGCTTCTCTTCCCGCTTATACAACCCCATCTGACGCGGCACGTTTCGACGAAAATGTCGAAAGGAAGTATTCACTTGAGACACATACTCTTGTCGGCGTAGCTAGAGGGACGACAAAAGTCCCTTGTGTTTCCCAGCCGATTTCCAAACGTGTTCGTAGAAAATCTGCACTCGTGACAACATGCTTTTTGTATGGGAGAAGGTAATTTTCAAAAAGTCAAATTGGACGTTTTAGTGATTTATACAGCGTAAGGTTGGTCTGCCAGTGGGGGCGACACTGGTTTGCACTTTAGATGAGCAATTTTGCCAGTGCGGTACGACTGCTAACCTGGGGTCTTTAACGTGCTCACGCAGTAGTGATACACGACCGCACGCCGATACGATGCTCATCCAGATCGAAACGGGCAGGGGTGGGGCTCGAATCCAGGATCCCTGGGTTCTGCAGCGCGAGCTTTCGCTCCACGCGCGTCGAGCTGGGTGTGCGCTTTAGCCCACTCGGCCACCGATCTTTTTTTGTCTTTATTGCGAGATTTCGACAGTGAACAAAGATTCGCAATGCACGATAAATTTCACTTGACCATGTACAATATTATATTGACGACGTTAGTGAAGGCGACGATAGAACGTCGCCTGTAAGGTTTGGAGAGGCGGTGAGAATTGTTAAAATTCTCTCATCATTGACAGCTTCAAAAAGGCAGGCAACCACTCCAGGTCCAGAGATACTTTCTCGTACAAAGCTGCTATCAAGTTTACATTTTCCATGAAATGATACCGTACTGGACGGGCATCCAGATCCGCGTGACGAACTGCCATCCTACATCTCCAAATAGCATGCAGACCCAGTAAAAATACGAGGTCATATGGGAAAGGCGTCCCTTCCACAGACAAGAAGCCTATTCCACGAGCCGTGAGCGGTAGGTCTTTTTTGAGAGTGCGTTGGAGCACGTCCCAGAACAGGATAGCATCCCAGCAGTCCAGGAACACGTGCTCCACGGTCTCCGGTTTCTTGCACAAAATACAATCCTCGCCCCATGGTACAAACATGCCCTTTTTTGCTAACCATGTCTTTACTGGAAGCGTGTTGGTATGTAGTTTAAAATAGAAGGTTTTCACAGATCCGGGAACTAGCATTCTTTTCACGCGGGAAAGCACATCACGGTCAGTACTGTCGGAGAACAAAGAGCGATACAATGGGACGGGAAACAGGCTTTCAACAAGATCTCGCTTCAGACGCTTTCCTCTGACAGAGTTTAAGTACTCTCTTGAAAATCGCACACTAAGACATTGGTACGCACAAACAACCTCTCTAAGAAAGCCTGTTACTTGGACTTCACATGTGTCACATGTCGAAACAATGAACTCGGGTAGCTCTCTGAACAACCGCACTTGAATGAGAGTTCTCAGAAATGGGTCAGCCTGGTCTCGCAAAAAGAAAAACCTCGATACCAGCTGTCGTATAAGCAAATGCGACAAACTAAGCCCCCCCGACTTCACGCGGCGAAAAAGGTTGTCTCGTCTAGTTCCATCCCAGGTAGACTGCCACATGTACACGGCCATCACACGGTGCATGCGTTGCAAATGCACACGAGTGCAGTGCAGAACCTGTAACAGGTACCAAATCTTTGCAGCAAAAAATAAATTACACACCGTTGCTTGTGCGAAGATAGAAAATTTCTTGCCACCCCACTTCGCGGCTTTAAGACTCATCTCCTCTGTTTTGTTACGCCAGAGCTCGTTGCTTTCACGGTAAGTGTTCAAAGGCACTCCCAAGTATATACCGGGCTCTGTAGACCACTGAATAGATTCAAACACACGCGGAGTCACGTCCCAGTGGCAGTGCCAGATCCCCAAGCATTTCGCCCAGTTCACAGCACAGGCTGTTTGCGCGCAGTATGATCTCGTGAGTTGAACAGCCGCTGAGACGCTTTCTCTGTCACTACAAAAAATCGCAACATCATTTGCGTACGCTAATATTTTAACATTACATGAATTTAAAGAAAAACCACGTATGTTCCCACTCTTTATGCCACTGAGGCAGTAGGGCTCAAGAAATATGGCGAACAACAACGGCGAAAGTGGGCACCCTTGTCGAACAGAGTATAACGCAAAAATGCGTTTAGTTACTTGTTTGTTAATTACAAGACTAGTCCTGCAGTCACTATAGGCCATATTTACTCCATCAAAAATAATTTTACCCACGCCAACATGGTTTAGAATGCAAAAACGAACATCATGGGACACTCGATCAAAAGCTTTTTCAAGATCGACTTGCAACAGAGCAACTTTCCGGAAATTAGCATCACATAGTTCCAACACGCTACGCGCAACATGAATGTTACTCATAATTGTACGTTCCTTGATACCACATGTTTGATGTTCTCCCACCACATCTCCAATCACCGATTGCATTCGTCTCGCAAGTATTTTCGTTAGAATCTTATAGTCCGTATTAGCTAGTGTAATGGGCCGGTAATTAGCTACATTACGAAGTTTATTAGTGTCTTCACTTTTGGGAATAAGGACTGTGTGGTTAAATAAGAAGGAAGGCGGAAAAACTTAGTTTTCATAACACTCGCGATACACTTGTAACAAAATACAAGCTAAATCTTTTTTATACTTTTTTATAAAAGGCAGCACCCAAACCATCAGGGCCCGGTGATTTTCCGCCTTGCAAATCCTCAATGGCTTTTTCTACTTCGGACACCACCTATCGGCTGTTCTAACCATTCTTTTATTTCACTACCTATTTTTGGCAGAAGAGGCAACAACTTTTTTGTGAAACCTTCTTCTTTTGGGGCTTTGTGACTCAGTAAGTTTTCGTAGAATTCAAGAAAGGCTCCCTCAATTATGCTAGAGTCGCGTCGTGGTACCCTGATAATCAATTTCAGTTATTTCATTGGCGCGTGCGTATCTCTTTTCTGTGGCTAACGTTCGTTTTGTTGGTGCTTCACCCGCGAGAAACTTTTCTGCACGGGCAAGTATTATCGCAACACTGTAGTGCTCAGTATCTATGAGCTGTAGCTTGCTTTTATTTTATTAATGTCATCTATAAATAACCCTGGGGATTTACACTCTTCTGGAACAAGCTCCTTTAAGATTGAGCGCAGCTGCTTTTCCTATTTCTCTTTCTCGTACTTTAGAGTGGTTGATCTTTCTATAGCGTCCGTTTTAACTACTCGTTTAAATTCTTCCCATTCTCCGGTCATCTCGCTCCCGCAGATTTTCCTAAAATTTTCAATCCTTGCATTTATCTTGTAGTTAAACACCTCGTCGTCAAGGAGCTTGTAGTTCATTTTCCAGCTGTGCCGATCAAATCAGTGTCGTTCTTTTCTTTTTGATCCTAACCCGAAAGTCACGAGGCAGTTGTCGCTAAAGCACACTTGGTCGACACTATAGTGTTCACACTGCGGAACTAGCTCAACTGACACGTATGCTCTGTCTAGCCGTGCGTGGCTACTTCCTTGGAAATGTGTGAACTGCACGCCCTTCGTGCCCTTTCCGCAATGTGCCATGTCCTCCAAGTAATGCTCATTTACCAGTTCATTCCAGACATCGCCACTGCTATCCCTCCGGCGACTATGAGGGGTCCTGTCTTTTGGAGCACATGTACTGCTAAAATCCCCCACCACCACAAGCAGTCGTTCGCACTTTAAATATTCCGCTATACTTTAAAAAAAATGGCATCGTTCCGTCTCTACAGTCGGTGCGTAGATACAGATTATACGAAACTTTTGATCTGAAAAGCAAATATCACAATACACGACTCTCCCATCTTCACGCGAAGCAACATTCTCAACAATGATACCTAAAGAATTTTTCAAAAAGATGCATACACCTCCCCACCTTCCTACCGCATGGCTCACGCATACATCGTATCGCGACTCAATTTGGCGCACCATCTGCTCGGTCTGCTCCTCGCTCTCAATCTTGGTATCCTGGACCGCTATCACGTCGAGGTCGTTTTCGAAGAACAACCTTCCGAGCTGGCGCTGCCTTCGCCTTGCAGACAGTCCTCTTACGTTCAGGGTAGCTATACGCAGTGCCACCTCGAGCTGTTTCATAGCCTTAAAAACTTAGGAGCTTATCACCTTGCGCCAGCTATCAGACACTTGCCAATCAGGGAGGTAGCGGGGAACCAGCTTACTGTGACAGCCGGTCTTCACGAGCTCTCGACGGCGAGCGGCTGCGTGTCGTATAGCGTCCTTTTTTCCCGGCGAGCTTCCACTGATATTCCAGTCGTCGCAGATGCCTGCTCGCTGGCGGCAGCACTGCGTGCACCCAAGTCCTCTAGTCGCCGCTTTGAAGTGATCGCGTCCAGGGACATTTCCTCGCTGGGGCTGTTCTCCGGCGCCACTTCCTTTTCCTTACGCGTAGCCGTTTTCTCCGCTGCTTCCTCTACTGTAGCTGAATCCGAACCGGCTGAGTGCTTGAAATCCCCCGTGGTGTCCTGGAGCTTCGCGGTCCGCATTTCGGCTGGCGCTGTGACCACAAAAGGCTCCTTTTCTCCCTCAGGTTTCCCTTCGCACTCCTTGCTAGCGGTTACTATTGCCTTTAAATTCGCCGACGCTACAGACGCTTGCGCTACAGACGCTTGCCTGTTCCGCCTCTTGTTCGTCCATCACAAGCTCGTTCGTGTCTTCCTCGGCCTGGCGTCCTCCTGCGACTCGAGCATAGGATCGAACGCAGTCTTGGCGTTCGTGACCATATCCACGGCACTCACTACAGCGAAGCGCCCTACAATCACGGCGAATGTGTCCAGACCGTTTACACCGCAGGCACAGTGGTGCACGTCCTGGAACAACCTCAAGTACAGGGCCGCCGGTGAACCGAAGCTGGTGAGGCAGGCTTTCCAGCGTCATGCCTTCTTTCAGTGACAGCGTGCCACCCGGGTCGACGACTCGACGCCGTCAAACCCGACGATGTGCCAATTTTGTCGGGTTATCTCTCTCACTACGCCAATCTCCTCCAGTGTCCTTTTCAGGGCGTCGTTGGGCACGTCGAAAGGCACCCAGTGAAGCTTGAGTCGGACCTCTCGTCGATCAGGGTCCATCGGCAAACACCAACCTCCTTTCACCTTGAACTTGCCAGACATCATCAGTTTCTCCTTGGCAGCAGTCGACTTGAGGCGGACAATCCAAACGTACCCCATCTGGAACACTCCCATACCGGTCACGTCGCTCAGGACGCCAAGTTGCCGCAAAGGTTCCCTGAAATCTTCAATGCGGTACGGCCGCAGTCCGATGTCAGCGTGCAGAAATGCCGTGCATTTCGAAAAGTCATTCGCCTGTAGCGTCGGCAGAATAAACCGATAATCAGCAGGATGATCCAAAGCCCTATCGCCGCGTCCAAGCAGGGACGCGACGACGTTCGAAATTGGAATGCGGCCACCGATCCCCCCCCCCCCCCCTACTTATAGGCATCTTAAGTGCTCTGCGTTTTCCTTTCTCGATTCATTTCCTGTCCACAAAGATGCAAATCCCAAAAGCGTTGGCACGCCCCCGATACTACCTTTTATCCACAAATGTTCCCTACAGTCTTCCTCGACTCTCTTTTAATCATGTCCTTCCACCAATATCCATAACCATGGACCTTTCCCTTTCCGTTCCTTTCCTGTAGCGTCCTATCACCGTGTACTCTGGCATAAAAGGTGGTTCTTCCACGTCCTAAGAATTGTCTCCACCACCCGTATACTGCGAAATTTTTCTTATGGAGTTGGTCCTCAATTTCTATCCACTTCACCTTATTCCTGCCACCTTGCATGTTAATGAATTCTACTATCTGTTGTATTTTTATTTTTCTCCTGTGAGTTTTAGTACTGTCCTTTCTTGTTACTTCTTCTCTTGTCAGACAAGGACTCTCCTCGGGCCCGTCTATACCCCTTAAAAAGCCCTAGCTCTACGCTCAATCCTTCACTCTAACTGCCTCCCGAGGGTACGCTGTATTGGATGCAATCCCAGGAAAAAGGGTGGTGTGCTCCAATCTCATAAATCTCCTGGTTGACATCCATCACGTCGTACCTAAGGGCATCCATCATCTCCCGTATTACGCCGTTCGCTTCAATAATCTGCCTGGTGACCCCCGGCCCTCTTCCCTGGACCTCTGGGATGGTGCACAACACAATTTGCACCCCCTCCAAGACGGCCTGGAGTGTGGCCACTCCCGCCTCTATTTGCTTCTCCAGGTGCGACCCCTTCAGCTCAAGTGCGTCATTTACCCTTGTGTGTACAACTAGGCAGTGTTGGAACGGCGTCCCAAGGAACGGCTTTTCCGGAACGCGTTTCTTTTTGGAAGAACGAGGGAACGCCGCTATTCCATTTTGCATCGAGGGAACTGGAACGGGAACTCTCTACATTTTTAATAAAACAGAAAAAGGAACGGCGCTCGTTTTTTTCGTCCAATGGGGTCATTTTTATTTTATTTCTAAGGGCGAAATTGTAAACGTATAAAAACATCTTTACGATGTGCAGGATTTCGTTAACTTTTCGGTTACTTATCTTTGGATTTATTTTGTGTGGTCCTCGCTTAATAACAGTCGGGTGCAGGAGAGCTACTGGACATAAAATGTTTTTTTTTTAGTGCCAGAAACTGCGGTACAAAAAGCAAAACTTTTAGTCGAAGGAAATGTGACAGAAAGAGGGACGCTTCAAACTCAGCAAATTTCTTTGCTTCCACGAATCATACCCCCAAAAATCTAAGGCTGACTACAGCCAAATAACAAACGAAATAACAGATTACAAGACATCGAAAGCACCACGAAAGGCGGTCGAAGCAGAGATGCTTTATTGGCGCGAAAAATGTCGCATTATTCGTGTGTTTGTGTCCGCTCAATCGTGAGAAGGGATACATTCCATCCTATCTTGCATCTCTGTGAAAAGCGGGACTTGCGCGAGCGGCACAAGCTTATATTTAGAACGCTAATGCCGTTCGAGAGCTCTCATATATTTTCATAGTCCCGCTTCTTTATTTCTTTTTGTGTTTGGTTGTCATAAAAGGATGATTGTCTATCTCACCTTACATATCAGCTACGAAAAAGCGAAGTTTGAGTATGATATGATATGCGACGCTTTCCTCTCCACTCCAATGTGAAAGCTCTTTTTTTTCGACAGCTGGACATTTTGCAGACCTTTAAATACTTTGTTTTTGTTCGCTTTTTAATACAGCTTTTTTGCATAGCATGGGATTAGTAAGAGTGAGGTTTTCTTGACTTCTGCATTATCAACCAAAGCTTGTAGACCAGTAAATCTCTGAAATAATTTGAACTTGTAAGCATGCATCATATAAAGATAAACACAAAACTGGCAAGATAAATGGAGCAACTTTCACTGCTGTCTTTATTGAAGAGTCACCCGACATCGAGAACTTTGCTTCCTCTGACAGGCCACTCGGGAGACACATTCTTCTCAGACATACTTTTTCCTTTCTCTCTTCATCAATTTTGCTTTTTTCCTGAGAATCAGACGACCCCATTCCGCGAACAGAGAGTCGTCGCTTGGCGGCTGAAACAAAGAGTTTCTTTTTGCATGTGATCTGCACCTACTTGGCAACCCGGCACAAAACACCACTGCTCCGCCTTTTTCTTGGCCGTACTTGACATCGTTGTGTGTCCTTTACCACTTCGGCACAGCTAGCAGCCGCACAGCACTGTATCACTCTACAAATAAGTATTTCTTGTTATATTGTTTCCATTTCTTCTTGTTTGGCGTTGTCCCAAACAAGAAGAAATAGTCACACCAACACACTCCAAGTCAGTCTCGCTAAAGGCTGCCTGACAGGCCTCCTGGCCCCGCTGTAACTGCCAGCGCTGCCCCAGGTGCCTACAGCAGAGTTGGGCTACACGACAGTCAGCTCCTATATAGACAGGCGACGCAGTCGGCACACCTCCCAGTTCTAGTAAACTTACCCTGTGTTTTGCAGCGCGAAGTTTCGCTCCACGTGCTCCGAGCTGGTGTGCGCTCGGCGCGCGCTAGACGGCCGTGGTGGTTCAGTATCTTCCTTGCCGGGATTATTAGGGGATTCCGTCTACGTTGCCATCCGGTGATTTGATAAAGCGTGCGATCGTACTGCACGGAGACATCGCGGGAAGACCGTACCGCGTCCAGGATTTTCGGCAGCCGCTCAGCGAGGCAGGGATTATCGGGGAAGTAGCCATAATAGGGGCGTATCAAATGTCCCACGTCTGGCTGCCAGATTTGAAGACGGACTCTGCTAACCCGAAATTGCTCGAGGCAGAGTGACTCGTTATGAAGGGCCGACCATGCCTTGTCGTTGACACATTCTGGCCGGTGCTCCGGGTCAAACTCCACTTGGTGGCGTTCGACGTGTCGAACGACGCCATCCAAAGGGCCTTTGGGTAATACGATGTGGTTAAGAAAGTGACGCAGGAAGGGTGGAAGGTGCCAGGCTTCAACGGAGTTGAGTCCAACACCCGACTGGTATGCCTGGAGCTCCGGGACGGCGTCAGCCTTGAGCGTCTGCAGCACCAGCTTCGCCTTGGCAGCGGCATGGTGCTCCTGGCGGTGCCTGGACGGTCCCTATACGCCTCCGGTGCCGTAGGACTGACGATATTTGTTGGGAATGTCGTGCGCCTAGGTGCACCGAGTGCCGGGCGTACGGGAACAAGATGGCCGACTGTGCTTTTTCGTACGCTCGAGCTGCAGGCCGAGGACCGATGGAAGACCAGAGTGACCTCATCATGGACGAGGAAGAGACGGAAAGAGCGGCTGAGTTCACGGGTGCGGCAAAGGAGCAGTCCGGCTGAAACAACATGGAAGATGCTCGTCGCAAGTAAGCGCCACTGCGCTGACGCCACCGTTGACTACAGCTCCTACTTCTGCAGTTGAGCACCAGTCGAGTTCGGGAACGGTGAACTCGGAGGCAAGTGCGAGTCTGGAGTCTGACGAGGACTTCACCGTCACTGCAATGGACGTCGAGGCGAGCTCGGTGAAACGCCGGCACGACGACGCCACGGAAACTTTACAAGAACGACGTCTGCCCAAACTCGAAAGGGAATGCGCGGGGACAAGTCGCGTAACGAGCCAGCCGTGGGCGTTGTTTTATCAGCGCAGTGCAAACTGTCCCAATGAGCTCCTGTATGAACAACCCGCCCTGTACGATGTAAAGCACCAAAGTAAGCGCAGTACTCTCTGTCTCGTGTTGCTAGACCATGGCCATACTTCAAAGGCCTGTGCAAGTAGCATCACTCGATGTACGAGGGCTTGCGGATCGAAGAGGGCAAAGGCCATTATAATGCCTTGTCGTCGAGCAAGACCTCTACATCCTTGCATTGCAGGAGACCATGGTCCAGAGTGAGGACCAGACCGAGCGTATGGTGTGGCCTTTTAGAGCGCTCTTTGACGTTTGTATTTGTCACGTAGTGCTTTGTTTGTGTGGCGGAGTGTGGGTACGGTGGTACAAGTGTGCCTTGTTAGTACGGAGGAGTTTGGGGAGGGTGGCGCGTAAAAGCTGTTACGAGCTGTCTGTTTGGTCGGCTGATTGTTTGTGATATTTCTTTTTCGACCATAGAATCGCGAATGATCTACGTTTAGGCGCATACTAAGGTTGAAGGTCGCAAATTGTTTCTTGAAGGATATCTGCTTATATTTTTTCACAAAATGAATGGCTATAATTCTAGGGGATTTTTATTGTGTATATACTGCGGGGGACACATCAAGTATTACGCCTTTCAGAGACAGAAGTACGGTTATTTTAAACGAAATTGTTAACAAATATTGGTTAGAAGATGTTGGTGATGTAATAGAGGGCACGAAGTGTGACATATATATATGCTCATTTTCAATGGTCTAGTATGCCCATTTAGATCGGTTTTATGTTTCTTTAGAGCTACTGCCGTTATGCTGTATTTATCGTGTCACGCCTGTGTCCTTCAGTGAGCACTGTTTCGTGGAATTTACTTTTGGAAAAGCTGAAGTAAAATGAAAAAGTTATTGCTGGAAGATGTGGAAGCTCAACAGTGAATTGTTGAGTGATGAGTTATTATTGAACGTGGTTAAAATAGCTTAGAAAAGTTCGGGGAAGAAACTCACAGTAACTACGCTTCGAAGTGGAATTTGGTTAAAGAGGAAGTCAAGATGAAAGCGATAGAAACAGAAAGTGCGATTCATAATTCTTTAAGAAAACGTAAAGAAAACTTGAGAAATAATGTTATAATTTTGATAGGTAAAGAAATTCGTACGACCGGTGTTTTTAAGGAAGACATGCGCTGTGAAAACGCATTTGTAAATTTTAGATAGGGGGCGATATCAGGGTGCACTGGTACGGATGAGTGCGCGAAAGACGTTACTGCTTTATGATTACCCGGCGAAGCGCCGACAAAGAGAGCGTTCGGCGCGGAAAAAAGGCACGCTAGCCGTTACGAGATAACGGAAACCGAATGTGGCGGTTTATTGCAAGTTACCGTATAGAAATAGAAAGCGCTTTCAGAGATTTTTTTACTCAGTTGGTTTCGTAACAACCTGTGGACACAACCTGTGGACCTGTGGATTTTGAAAAAAAAAAGTTTATTTTGGGTGTTATTACCGCGTTTAGATGAGGACACAGTAGTAAATTGAGAGGCAGCGATCACCGTAGGAGAAGTCGAGAAGGCCAAAGATGACTTGAACCTTGGAAAATCACTTTGACCAAATGTCCTGACTGCGTCATTCTACAAGACGCTTAAAAAAAGTAATCTTTGTCTTGTGTAAGGTATTTAGGGAAGCATACGGGCGAAAAATTCTACCTCTGTAATTTGCTTGTTCACCTACATTTGCTATTCCTAAAACCGATGACAAACTAAAACTGAGGCCAGGTATCGGCTTTTCTTCTTATATATCTCGCAAGCGTTGATTACAAAACTCTAATGAACATAACGGTTAGACTGTTACAGTCTGTCATCAAAGATGTCGTCGGATCACAACAGACATGTAGAATTAAAGGGCAATCTATGGTTACCAATATTCATGTCGCTAGGAGCGTGCTCGAGTGCTGCGATTGTATGAACTGCCGTGCTGCAATGCTCAAGATTGACTTAGAATAGACATTTAATCGGGTGTCACACGAGATTTTGTTTACCACCTTGAAGCATATACATGTAGGCTCTGTTCTTCTTCGGGGGTTACGCATGGCGTATGTAGGGTGCACCACTAATTCTATTATCAACGAATTTGTTTGTAAACGTATTCCATTTTTTCTTGCTGTGCGGAAATGCTGCCCTTTTTAGCCACTCCACTTTCGTGTGTTTATCGAGTCCTTTTGTTTGAGCATACTTCAGAACATACTTATTCACGAAGGTGAGCTCCATGCCTGTGAGGTATACGAGTTCTGTCCTATGTGGACGACATTGCCATCTTTATGCGTTGCTGAAAACAGCATATATGAGACAGTCAATGCCGTTAACCGTTTTCACAAATATACGGGAAGTGCGGTGAATTGGCAAAAAGTCTCGGGTTTTGTCATGGAGAATGGGGGTCTAGGCCTTGCTTATATAAAAATACCAACTAGGTAATAACGCCATCAAAATATTTGGGAGTCCCACGAATAAACTATCGTGACACTGAAATCTGCTGGTGGATGCAGACGGTCAAACTGCGAGAAAAGTCGGAGAGATGGAAGGGCAAGAATTAATCGATGTTCGCGCGTTCCACAGCGTGCGATTTGTTTTTGTAATCAAACTGTGGCAAGTCCTGCAAGTAGTGTACTGATCGCTTGTGTCAAAGGACACCACCGAGTCTTCGTTGCGTTCATTTGGGGAGCGTCTTAGGAGCGGACGAGTCGAACAAATTTTTGTTTCGGCGCATTTGCTCTGGGAAACTGTTGTTAGCTCACTTATTTCTGCGAAAGGTGGGGAACCGATTTATTTTTCTACATGATATGAAGGATGCGTTTTTCCGCACTGTATGTCAGGTGCGACTAGGCAGAGCCTTGTCGAAGATTCTTCTTTTTTTCGCTCGTGTTTCCGTGGGAGGGATTCACGGCTAGTTGCGCGAAGTCGCTCAGGTCACAAATGTTTTGCACACATGTTTTTCTCTTGACTACTAATGCGGTATTTAACAAAAAAACGCAATTGTACAGAGTATGTGTTGATTTGTCATTCCTGTGCCATTGTATTGAGCCGTATTCACTGTATGCCTTGGGCAGAATGTTCTCTAGCGCATTAAGAAAATGGTGGTGCCGCCCCATGTTTAAATATTGTTTTATAAAGTGCCTACTGGAGTTTTACTGGTAGAGATATGAATTGAGGAGAAAAGATTGTTTTGTTTTGTGACAGCAATCCAAGACAGTTGAGCATAAATTTTATGAGTGTTGAACGGGCTATTTTTTGGGATGTTCTCCAATGAATATTGAAAGAAGCCTTGCCCCAGTGGATCCCCATAATATTCGATATTTGGATGGAGAAAATGTGGATAATCTACGGTACGACATTATACTTTTGGGCCTACACAGCGTGTGGAACTCTCAAATGGCTATTCGTCATGCAGATTGTGATGCTCGAGAGGTTTATGAATACTTTAGAGAGTCACTGAAATACGGGATTGGGCACCTGATTGGGCACCGGTGCAGGAAAGAGCGATAAGTTTTAGACCCTCTTAAGACTGTTACGTTATTCGCAGAATGGTAAAAGGCTATATAGCCTTTTACCATTCTGCGTCGTTTACTTTATTTGTACTGTCAAAATTCATCAATAAAGAAAGTAAAACAAAAGTGGCGATAGCTTCGTGGTAACGTTCCAGCTTCACACGCACAGGACTCGGGATCGAATCTTGAGAGCTCCGCGGTGGCTGCCCTTTTTTTTCAAGAATTTGATGATAACGACGACGGACGCCATAACCCTTAACCGACAACAACTACAGCGATAACGGACGTTCTTCCCAGTGGTAGAACGTACCCATAATAGCTATTGCTGTAAAATAATAGGCTGCAGAAACTGCTATATTTGGTTATCTATGAGTGCGATAACATCCGTCACGAGACTCACGACGCAGCTCACTGTGAATACAAGGACGCAAAGTTTGAGTAAACACTTCAATTCATTAATTGTTTACGACGAAATGAGTGACGTCAGCGCGACTGCAGCCCGCAATCTCGAAATTAGGTGCTTGATTCGTGTCTTTGTAATTGTTTAATCTTGTCTGCGTAATCGTTTAATGTTCAAGCTGTTTCCCCGCTATTATTGCAGCTTCTGTATCTTGTACTGTCTTTATGTAATCGTTCAACGTTCAAGCTGCTTCACTACTGCATCATTAACCAGGTACCAACTAGCTAAACTCAAACCGATAATTGGTTCGTAGCTTGGGCGTAAATGTAAATGTATGCGTGCTGGCGCTCTCCGTTATCTGCTTGCGCCGTAGCCACCAGTGATTACTTCGTAGCTTGGTTGCAGATGTAAGCTTGTGTGTACTGCCGCTCCATGTATGCGGTGCGCGGGTTTATCTGCTTGTCAGGACGACGTCGAGGACGACGTCCTAGAGGACGACGCTAAAGACGATGTCTAGGACGACCTCTAGGACGATCTCGAGGACGACCTTTAGACATCCTCTAGGACGGCCTCAAGAACGACTTCTAGGACGATGTTGAGGCCGCCGTCTAGAATGACCTCCTGGGCAATCTCAAGGACGACCTGAAGGACAACGTCCTAGAGAATGACGTCAAAGACGACGTTCAGAACAAACTTTAGGATGACCTCTAAGGTGATCTCAAGGACGACCTCTAGGACGACCTCGAAAGCGACGCTTAGGACGACGACCTAGACGACAACGTGGAAGACACCGTTTAAGACGATCTCTCGGACGGCCTCAAGTGCGACTTCAAGGACGACCGCTAAGACTACGTTCGCATACATGCGTATGCCTGCGTATGCCGACGTCGTGTGTGTGCAGAGGCGCCGCACTAGAGTTCCAGTATAGGCTCCCCGTAGGGAGCATAAAAAGGAACTCTACGCCGGCCCAAGACAGAACGGCACACGACAAAACAGCACGCGACAAAACAGCGCGGTCAAAACAGCACGCGTCAAAACAGCACGGCGTCAAAACAGCACGTGAGTAAGTGCCTGCTGGTGTTCGGTGTTGTTATATATTATAACCTACAATGTAAAACCTTCCCACTCCACGCCAATGGAGTTGAACCCCTTGTCGTTTTATTGCGATTGATTGTGACTTCGCTGACTTTAGTTTATAAACTATAACCATACAAATGCGGCACTCTATTTACCGAACGCTACTAAAAGAAATAATGATCATAATGAACGAAATTAGAGAAAAAGCTAAAAACGGTTTATTTGACATGCGCTCTCGTTTTACGTATATCTTGCATAGAGTGAGAAAAGCGACAGCCCAGAAGCGTGTCGATGAGGGGTTGTCGCTCGTGCTGCACAGAGAACTCACAGCAGCGTACCATCGAGGTGCTGCGTCTTCAAGCGTAGAGGATTAGCAGCAACCCATAGAAGTGGGAACTGCTTGGTGGTTGAGAAGGTACGGCTTTAGTGTTCATATATTTCATATTTATATTTAACATACGAAATTTGTTTTAGTGAAACGTAGCTTTCAGTAAAAAAAGAGCACGGTTGCCTTGAACAAGGATATTATTGAGGTCGCAAAATAGTACAATATAAATCATTATTAAAGGAGCAATATTTAACATGCGCTGAATACCTCCCACTGAAACAAAATATTCAAATGAACTAGGTTTATTACATTACAGTATCTGTAAGGTGGCTTGGAAGAAAACTATTAAACGTAATATAAAAGAGTTGCAGTGCCCCGTGCGTAAAAAAAACGTACTGTACATTAAAATGTTATTTGATTATTTGTATTAGGCAACGGAGGACAAGCATCAGCAATCTGCCAAACATGAAAAACTATGTAGCAGCTTCTGTGATGCAAGCAATAAAGATGAAATCTGTCACTTCCAGGGCCAACGAATTAAGAATCAATCGCAAGAAAACTGCAAGGGATTCAACTCCATTGGCATGGGGTGGAAAGGTTTTGTATTATAGGTGGCCGAGCGCTCTCGTCCCCACCTCTCCCTCAATTTCTGCCAGCGTAGGTTTGGAGAAGTGACGGCTTTCGCAAGCATCGTGTGCTATATTAACGTTTAGGACATTAAAGGGTCTCTCAGTAGTTCTATTTTCTAGATAAAACGCACTGATTTTCGCTGCGCAAACTGAACGGACAAGTAAGCAAACGAAAATTGCGAAGTAACACATTATTTATTAGGGATCAGGAGATAAGAGTTCTTAGGTGAATACATCAGTGTAAACCTTTTAAAGTGACACTGCCTTCACATGCACTTCATTCTGAATCCGTAACACGAGAGGATTCATGTCGAGATTAGGTGGATCCTTGAGAGAAGAAAATAAAAGAAATGATCATCCATATTATTTCCACTTTTGTGCAAAATGTGACGTCATTTTTATGAGACCTTTATTCTTTCATTGACGAAACCGGGCGTTCACTCAACTGGACGTGTAGTAGGGCAAAAATACTCGAAAAAGTAGTTGACAACAAGGTTCTATAGATGAGTAATTGCCATGTATGTTAACTGATGTTTGTTCTTACGATATCTGCAATTTATTTACGTACTTTTTGTTTTCTTTTAGAAGCACTCGCGTCGTCATGGTGGCTACAAAGACTCGATGCGCCGAGAAAGTGAGAAAGACAAGGAGACGATACCGCGCGGGGACATCCGAACGCCGAGCTCTGGTTGGATGGATTAGTGGGTAGACATAACGCTAACTAACTGCCTTTGTTTCTACTGCACTCGTCGAAAATTCCAGAAAACAGAACGCGAGCGTCCGGCATTTGGCTTCCGCACTCGAATGCGTTCGACAAGTACAGTGAATGCAAACTATGCAAGGATTAGGTGTACCCACCAATCATTCAAAGCAGCTAGCCTCGACGGTCTGACGACCCCGAGCGATTTCGTCTTCTTCTCTCTCTCAAATTCTTGGCGCATATTATCTTATAAAAAATATTCTCCTGACAACGTGTCGTGAAATCCGCGCACTTTTTTTTTTTTTTTTTTTTTTGAAATGTAGCCTGGTTTAGGCTGCACCCAGCATCCCCTTTTATGATAGCTCGAGGAATTTTAATAAATCTTTGGCAACATATCCTCCAGGTGTTTCACAAGGTCTTACTAGATACATCGTAAACTTCTTCTCTTAACATCGAGCCAATTATCGGCTGTAAAGGGGTACCAAAATAAGCCGGTCGATGAGTAAGTTAATTTATAATAATTATTTCGAAACGAAAACGCTCGAGGAACGTTAGCGTTCATTAAGCGGGCGTCTCAGAGCTGAACAGTGTGATTGAGTTCACTAGTCTGTGCTATTTCAAGTGTAATCAATCTCTAAACTGCATTTTAAATTTCACCTACGTCACGAAATGTTTGTGTGCCTCCCTAATAATCATGTTTTAGTTGAAGTTCGCGGGCAATTGCGCGCGCTTTCCTAAATGCGTGCGGTTCTATTAAGTCCTCATATAAATAACGTCCCCGCCAATTATAAGTTACAATTTCCAAGTCGTGAAAGCATGTGCAAATATGGCCTTATACTAAGCGAACGTTGATTCTATAAAAAAAGAAAAGAGAGAAAAGGAAATACGGAAATTTCAAATTTCTTTGCACCCGAAGAATTACTGCTCAATGTTGTAATCTCGCAGAAGGATCCCGAGAAAACTCTTTTTTGAATATTTCACTGCGTATCGATTTCAACGTATTGCATTGACTTCTGCGTAGCAGCTGTTATGGGGGGTAAGGGCTTCAAGCCCAAATGCAAAGACGAAGTGCGTAGACTAGTCACACACGCTCTCGGTTGAAGAAGAAACATACTTGCTGATTACTGCATAATTTGTTTTCGTCTTCGCATGTAAAGATTTTATTATTTAATCTATAAAATAAACTTGTTCAGCACCTTGCCATTATACAAACATAAACTCTCTAAGATCGAGGACGAACTAAGGTTGAACATCCAAACTTTAGATACAAGGTATGGTCCACGACGAATGCCCTATATTGAAGGTACGGTACATACATGAAAGACGGATAACAGGATAGTCTCATACCATTCGAGGCTCCTAGTATTGCCCGCCCTTAGCTTTATGTAATGTGGCTGCGTTGAGATGTTTGCTTGAGGTGTGAGCGTACCTTTTCGGTGTTCTCCGTGGGCACAAGGCGGTATTTTCTGAGGATGTGAGCGAAGGTGAAGCGTATTTCCATTTGAGCGAAGCGCATCCCGATGCAGTTGCGGGGTCCCGCACCGAATGGCTGCCAGGCCAAGGGATTGAATTTTTGTTTGTTCTCGGGGAGGAACCTCAGAGAAACAGGCATTTAAATAAACCTTTCGTCGGTTTTAGAATTTGTGCCTGCCTGTCTGTTCTTCTATACTTAGTAGAAGGATCGGTATTCCTCAGGACTTAGCCCCTACTCTTGAATCTACGCACTCCTTGTAAAAGGAAGGAAAAAAAAGGTCTTGCGCGTTATTCATGCATTGGCAAAATAGTTCTCACAAAATTATATTATTAAGAAAAATAAAGGATAGTTTTTGGGGTTTCAAACGTGTCCGTCTTGATAAAATCTCATAACGGCGATCAAGAACGCACCAAGACATATCTCAATTCAACACATAAAGGGGCAAATTATTAAGTTTTCGCGAGGAGGCGGACTCTTTTCACTACGACTCTTGATGTAAATACTAGGGCTGGGCGTAGATTAAAACTTTTAAACCGATTTATCCCCACTTTTTAATCTATTAACTAATCGATTAATCGGCCTCGTCAATTTGTAAAAAAAAAAATAATTTCTTGAATATGCGGTAAACGTCTCAATATAGAATTGCGATTTCGAACCAACCTCAATGTGTGGTTCAGAAGAATTCGAACACACTCACTTTTTCTATTCGTGCACGTCTGCATAATAAAAGCGTCAAATTTTTACTTTTTTTATGTGGTTCGTCGACAAATTAATTGATTAACCACTTTCAAAAAATCTACCGCGGATAATACAATATTTTGATTAATCGGTAGGTTAATCGATCAATAGCCCAGCCATAGCAAATATACAAGTATAGCCTTTTTTCAGCCGCGGGCTAAACTGCTCTTTCTTTACTGCGTCTTAGATTCAATGTGTTCTTCGCACCTACACACGGGGTGCTGACGTCACGCCGCTGTGGTGGCGCTGCTATCGGCCGTGCTCATGCGCAGATGATCCACTTGACGCGAATCTGGTTTCTGCGCATGAGCACTGCCCATACCTTGTGCGGAAACTGCGCGTTTGCCAAAACATCGTCAGGGATTGTTTGGAAACAGCGCTTTGCCCTATAAAACTCTTAGTTGGATTTCTTTCCTGAAACAAATCTTCAAATCAAATTAGGATTTTGTTTTTCCTTTTGCTTTATGAGCAGCGATTTAGGTCAAGCTCGCCGAGAATTGGTTAGTGTATCTAGGCGATCTAAAAATGAGAAGTAGATAAGTCGTCTTTAGCACTTGCTCGTTGTAGCGCGCTCTCGTGAATGAAGGATGAGAGTGGGCGCGTGCTCAGCAAAGCAAATTGTTGTGTGTATGTTTATTCAGCCGGAAGTTAGTATGCCTCAGTGGGCGTCTGGTGTCTGAGCTGTAGATGAGCAATTTAGCCAGTGCGGTACAACCGCTAGCCTGGGGTCTTTAACGTGCACCACGCACACCGTGACCACGCAGTAGTGATGCACGACTGCACGCCGGTACTATGCTCAGCCAGATCGAAACTGGCAGGGGTGGGGATTGAGCCCAGAATTCCTGGGATCTGCAGCGCGAGCTTTAGCTCCACGTGCTCCGAGCTGGCGCGCTAGCCCACTCGGCCACCGATCCCCCGCGTGCTCAAAGAGATTTAAATGCGTTGATTACACATTTGGTTTCTGGTTTTTAATATTTTCGGCGAGATGTTTTGGTGGCTCTCTCGTATGGTTCTCTCTTGTGACGTCACTACCTTGCGAACAGCAAGTTCGACGGTGTTTGTAATGAGCTTGGTGGAAGACTGAAAACATTGCTCTCTCAAAACAACACTGCCGACACCGTAAATTCAAGTTATTACATTCTTCTTACTTCTGTCGATGAGAAATACTTTGCTGACGTAATGGTCAGCATTCGGCCAATCCTGGAAGGCTGACCACTGCGACGCTTTCGATCGCGCAAGTCGCTAATAGACAATAAATATTTCGATAAATTAAACAAGCACCAAGGAGCATGCTGCGAGTGTAGTTACACGCTCCGCACGTGTTGGCGTGTGCGGAAGGCACTGTTCTAAAGCAAAAGCCTAAAACAAATGACATCATGAACGCGCGTTCGTCAATGCCTTCCAACATTCCAAGCATTCTCCTTGATGCTTGGGTAATTAAGCAATGCGCAGCGAAAGTTCGTCTGCTTTTTTTTGCAGGAATTGTGGTGACGTGAGAATGCCGAGCTCTGATTGGCTCTGATCGAGGAATAGTGGTTATTCCTCGAAGCAAGCTGCCTCGATGTCAACCCACTATCCTTCAATCAGAGCCAATCAGAGGTTGACGTCTTATTGACGTCAGCACAACCCCTGTAAAAAAAAAAAAAGACAAACTTGCGTTCCGCATAAGCCCAGTGCAAGAATGGCGCCTAGGCTGGTGCCCCATTGGCACGAGAGGCATGCGCGTGAAGGTGTCTTTTCCCGGCTCGGAATTGCATGTGGTTGCCTGCACGAAGAAAGATATAGCGGCGGCCAGATGCACTGCTTGCAATCGTCTCTATTCGCTGACAAGGTGAGAACGGCAAGGAGGGGTGTCAGTTGTCCGGCCTCCAGCGCGAGCTCCCTACCTTCGGCAGCGCTTCAACGTCTTGTCCACCTCGATCGCGCGCGCGCGCGCGCGCGCAGCCTGTAGCACTGCGGGAGGCATGGAGTGACCCGAGGTCGGGTGCTCGAAAGACACACCCTGCCGTTCTCGCTCTGTGAGTGAGAATTTTCGGTTTTGATTGGCCACCCCTCTCGTGTTCATCTTTAGAGTAAACGAATACTTTTAAATTCCTTTATCCATAGTAACCCTGAGACCTAGGAAAAATAAAAGAAAATAACGGACAGTACAACGAAGTCTCTAACACAGTTTGAAAATTTATTTAACAACCATCGTCTTATATACCCAGGTCACCGACCTCCAACACAATTCAAAAGACCTGCTCGCCCACTTCACAGTGTAGCCTCGCCCTCAACATATACTGACAAACGCACACAGAAGCAAACACGCCTGAAACACAAAGGGAAACTAACTCGAAAAGAGAATGCCGGAACTTCCTTTGTTTTCCTTTCAAAAGGGAATGCAGGAATTATTTTCCTTTCCTTCGAAAAAAGAATGTAGGAATTCCTTTGTTTGTCTTTAAGGTCGCCACCTCTTAGCGGAACCGGGATGCAAATCGGCGGAGCGGTCTGCAGGGCGTGACTTGCGCGTAATGCCATCGCGCCATGCTGCTGCTCGTTACTGCCTAAAATTAAATTTGATGGTGTGAAATGTGTCCTGTGCATGGTGCACGCTCAGCAGCAAAGCAAAATGCAATGGCGGCTGCAGTGATGTCAGTGCATGATACCTAACTCTACAGTGAACCCTAGAACCGTGGCCTCCTTGCTCAGGGAAGCGCTTTTGCTGCACAAGCTCTCGTGCAGTAGGGTACAACCGCAAAAGCAACGAACTCGGGCTTCTCTCGTCTGCTTCGTTATACAGGGCATTTCTCGAAACGTGAGCGAAATCGTTCATGAGAAAAATGCGCATCGTCCAGAAAAAAGGTTGGTGCTGTAGGAATTTCTGCCAAAGGCCCCTTAAAGAAAAATATTTGCGTTCAATATAATTAGGCAAAGGTTTATATTTGAGAGTTTAAACTTGTTTAATTATTCATGAAAAACATATAGTTGTAATTAGAAGCTTGACGCTGATCATCGAAATTGACTAAATCCGACCATTGTAAGTACAATGGTATAAGTCACGTCGCAGCATCTTACGGTGTTCAGTAGAAACGCTCAATTTAGATGAGTTTCTAGGTTTCGGTTTCTTATCGGAATGCATTTCCGCGCCAGTAATCCATTTCCACGCGGTCAAAACGCGCAATATATGTGCTCCGCAACGCTTCGTACGTAGAGAGGTGTTTGTCTACACGCTGTCGCCGACGTTAGAAAGGCAAACCGCATGCGGCTGTCCGGGGGTTTTACCGTCTAGACTCTTCGTGGGATGCCTGGCGGCGCTCGCACGATGCCCGTTTGGGCCTCATGGAGCAGGAATGCTTGCGCGGTCCGATTAGAAACCTAAACCTAGAAACGCGTCCAAACTAAGGATTTTTCGGAACGCCGTAAACTTCTGATCGTGCATTATATCATTGTGATGTGGGTGTGTTTAACAGTTTGTGATGATTCACATCAACTTCCTAATTGAAACCGTAATTTTAATATTAATAACTCCAAATGTACTTACAGGTAAGTAATTAATAGCCTGAATATGATAAACGCTACTAATAGTCCGAAATGAACCCTTTGGCAGAAACCACTACAACATCAAACTTTTTTTGTGAGCGATGCGTATTATTTGCAAGAGCGACCTGGCTCGAGCTTGAAGAAACACCCGCATACTACGGTATAGTGCAGACAGCTGCATTAATCACTATAAGCGACAGTAACGTCAGTGTCACCGGTACAGTTGTTCCCCGAGGATAGTGGGGCAAATAATAGAGGGAGTATCTTCATGGGTGTCACGGTGTACCCGGTCTTTGCTGTCGTTTTGATTTTTGTGGGAGCAACTGATGCACATGTCTGGACTAGCTGTTAGGTGAAACCTATGAGAAAGTTTTCTTGAAGAAGCGTCGCATTGCTTCGTTTTCTCCGGCCATTTAGCTGTAACCAGGTGTTACTCCTTCTGTCGCAAATGAAAATGGATGCACAAACGTAGAGCTAAAAATAAAGATTTATCGGCAAACGTGTGCCGGAAAAGAAAAGAAGGAATGGGCGTCGAGGAAGTTGTGGCGAGTGTCGAGGTGTCGGCGGGACTGCTGTCTAGTGCGACAGTCTTAGAGTGTCTGACATAGCAAGGCCACGCTGGCCTCCTTATCTATGACCCTCGGTATCTCGAACATTAGACCTAGAATGTTCGAGCGTCGAGCTAGGGCGACACTGACTCGGGAAGACCAGGTTGGCCACATTATCTGTTACACTCGGTATCTCGAACATTCGACCGTCGAACATTTGGAGTAAGAGTAAACGTGAATCTTCTAGAAGTACAGAGTAACGTTCCTTCTCGGCCATGCACGCGGCAATATCTAGTATGAACTTGTCAGCCTTGGGGAATGAGTCGTATTATGTGGTGCAAAGAAACATGTTGTTCTTACCTGTCCGGGTCGAAAACATGGGGTTTGTCCCAGTTATCCGGGTCATTGTGAATGTATTCGACGGCGCTCATGACTGCCGTGCCTGCGGGGATCTTCAGTTTTCCGTACTGCTTGTCTACGGCTGCCTCTCGTGTCACAAACCTGTAATGCAGGCTGTTCTTACTGTGCTCTTTATCTAGGGTACATCCAGGTTTAAAATGTATAAAGCGTGGTATTAATGATGGCATTCCAGCAGGCACGTAGCCAGGATTTTGTTTCAGGAAGGGCCCGCCCATGGGGAAAATGCTGTATGAAGGGGAGGGGGTAGGAGGCCCCAGCAAAAGGGAAGATTTCGAGGGGGGGGGGGGGAGGAGGGGTCGGGCCGCGTGTCCCCCCCTTCCTGGCTACGTGCCTGCATTCCAGTACAGAAGCCATTTTTAGAACGTCGACACACGTTTGTTGTCTCCGAGCGAGTCCTTGTCCGGGAATACGTGATCCAATATGAATAACGCTGTAAAAACTGCTGTGTTTAGTCCAACGTCGCAGTTAGTCTTATGATCAACTATATGTCAGGAAGATTACAGTATGCGACAAATTAAAGTTGGTTTCAGAAAACTGTAGCCTCTCGTAATACGGGAGTTTTGGGTTGTTATAGAACTCACAAAATAATATCATGGTCACGTGACTACCATGAGTCGTGTGCCCAACATTAGTTAGTGGGGCATAGCCCGAGAAACGAATCTCATCGTTGCCTTTTACGCAATTATAGTTAAAGATTACAAGATATTCGGCTATAATGTAATGTAATGTAATCAACTCTAGGTCATGTGCACAAAATACACCAAATAATTGTTTCGAGTTCATAGATTATAGTGCTAGAACTTAGTGCACCATGCCATGATTTTGACTTTGGCTCTTTCTACATGCTGCCAGGACAGTATCCTGCCCATGAATGCAGGAACTCCAAGTCAAGGCAAAATAATTCAAATTACATGTGCCTCTATACAGTTTTATAACCACTTGGTCAGCACGCGACAGCTAATTATTTTTATCCCGCGGTCGAAAGGCATTTATATATACTTACCCGAATATTGGAGGGTACATCCGCATAGTTTCACAGACCACGCAGTGTAGGTAAGGCAACTTCTGAATAGAATTGTAGGTAATTTCTTCCTATAAAGAATAAGCAAGGTTTATTTAAGATAACAGAACAGTTAAGGAAGTTATGTTCCAATTTAGCTTTCTAAACGTCGTTAACTTATATATTGATTGCGGTTAAATTATTAAATATTATGTCTTGTTTGTCACATTTATATTATCATTGGGTTTTGAACAGCTTGACTCCATGGTAGCTGTACATTTATTGTGAGCAAGTATGCCAGCGTAGGCACTTCGTTTTCTTACGGCCTATTTTGTTCCTTTATTGACTGCCATTTCTGATTTATTGTTTTACTGTGAGCGATCCATGCAAATTTCTCTGCTTTGTTGCGGAATGTATGGGCACCGAGAGCTTGATAAACCGTCTAGGACGCTTTTTTTTTCTCGGCCCCAATAATCACCTGCAACGGCAACAAACTACAATTGTTATTAAATTATTAGGATGTTTTTGTCGTGACGTAAATTACTTAAGTAACGTAAGTTAAAATGCGTGATTCATTCAATAAAGAAACCAACCCTATGCAAAACGGATGGCGCATTTTCAAAAATTTAGATAATCGCACTTCAAACCAGCAGGGAAAAAATATTTTTTCCACCTTTATCCTTGCTGAGCTCTATATATGTATGACAGTAATTGATTCCTCCAGAGGGTTCAAAGGTTCAGTAAAAAATTAGAAGCATGGGAAAGTTTTAGGGAGAAGATTAACAATCTAACCTAGAAGACTGGCAGAGTACTCATCTGTTTTTCACACTAAGCAAGTTTAACTGGCAAGAATGTATTGAGATAGTGAGCTACAAAGCTTAGTGACATGATTTGCGCTTAGCATAGTTCCTATACTCTGTTTCATACTTGGTGTGCAACGCTGTCAACGCTTTTGGCGCGAGCATGGGGCTTGATCTCGTTGATCATTTGCACGCGTTCTCGCGCAAACAAAACCGTAGATGAAGCCATGCGCTCGCGTCAGTAGCTTTCACAGCATTGCACGCTAAGTATGAAGCGGAGTATACGCGGAGCGAAAGGTCATCTGCTTCTTACACAGGGGTGGTGGTCATTTCAAAACGCCAAACTCTAATTGGCTGATTGAAAAAAAAAAAATAGTGGGTAGACGTCAAGACATCTAGCATTGAGGACTACCCACCATTTTTTCAATCCAAGCCAATCAGAGCTCGGTGTTGTTCTAACGTCACCGCCACTCCTGCGCAAGAAGCAGACGATCTTGCTCTCCGCATACATGGTGTTCGTACCACCTCCGGCCGCCATGATAGGGAAAGAGAAACACTTTCGGTTCTGCTATGTTTGCCTTGTGTTTTGGTGGGTGTGCGATAACTCTTGGTTCTCTAGTGAGGATTTTCATGATAGCTACGCTCTATACGGCGTTTCACATTATGTCCAGACGCAGCTGACGCCACGAGCTGATGCGAGCAATCAGAAAGCGTCGAAAGAGCACAACATGCATGCTGTCTTTCGTGTTCCTGTGCGTCTTCTATCAGCGCTAAAGCAATCATAAGCAAAAAAGGCCGAGTGACTTGCGTTCTAGACCGTGCGTGATTGGTCCCATTATGCTGTACCGTCAACTACGTCTAGACTTAAGCTAATACCCCTGTCAGACGAGAAAGTAAATGTCATATTGATCGAATGTCATTCACCGCTCGGCGAATCAGCTCGTGATCCTGGTTCTGCACGTGGCGCATGCACGTGCAGCATGGCGTATTAAACACGCGGATTGGCCGAGCTGTAATGTCATTACGCTTAAATGTCATTTGACGTGCACGCCTGAAAGGGGTATTAAACGAGGTACATAATGGCCGTTCTTTTAAGTTGCCGGTGCGTGCCGGTACGAACAAAATGTCACAAGTGAAGTTATTTCAATTATTTCGAGATGAGGGACGCCACCTACGCCGCCGAGCCCATGTGATCGAAGGATGACGGCATTGGCAGACGGCCTACTTTTTTGTGTGCTGCAGACAGATGGCGCAACACGACAAACGCAAAAATGTGGCGCCGGCGCCGCGGCGCCTGGCCCGGCCATCGCTGTACAACGATGGGCCATATTGCTGCACATAAAAAATGCAATTTGCACGGTACCCTTAAGAACACAAAACAAAAATACCCCTTGAATATTAAAGCAAGCACCTCAAAACCCTAGAAAAGTGTGCATTGCAGAGACTCGCGTCGCGCTAAAAGAAGCGTAAAAAATGAGTGAAAAAAAAAAAAATAAAAGAAGAGACCAACAAAAACCATGCCCTGACTCGGTGACGACTGCGGGGAAACTCGGCCCGTATCTTCGGTGCTTGGGGGAGGTAGGTGCTCATTGCCGGTGCCTTGCCGTTCACAAAGTAGCTGAACATATTTAGGGATTTGTAGGTTTTAAGTCGTTCTCAGGTATATAGACCAGGCTAGTCAAATAGCTAGTCCTAAAAACGCGCCCACAATACCTTCGGCAGATTTCAATTTCTTTGAGAAACAAGTGCAGTTTATTTTCAACCATAGCGTCAGGAAGCCATGTGGATGCTGTTTAAGTAAATTTCAGGAGGTACCACAGTTAGCCCTCAGAGGTGAGACTCTTAAAGTACGCGCTACTCACAAAGAATGCTGAGAAAAAAAGAAAAGAAAAATAGCCAACCGGAAGTAACATACTTCCCGCGGAAGTTTGGCCATGATTTGTTTTTGCTTACTTCCGCACATCAAGTATAAAATTGACGATGGAATAGCGGTCAAATTTCAACATAGTCAGCAATTTATTGAAATAAAGTAAGATTTACCATATGCGTTACAGATTGCCAGCGCAAAATCATTAGATTGGCAGGTGCTTTAATTATTTCAAGTTATTTAAGGACATTCAAAGGAACTTCAGAAAAAGCAGCATAAGACATTGGCAAGGGAAGCGCGCATTTTGTAAGTGGGCATATCCTGCACCTTCTGCAATAAGAATTGCTATTTCTAGGCTTAGTAGGAGTTTTCTTTGAAAGAATCAATCACCCAGATACACTGCTCGTTTATTTACAGCTTAGAATGCAGAATACATTTAATTTCCGGGTTACTTTTTTTTGTTTACGAAAGAAATTTAAATTCAACTTCTGTGTATAATCTAAATTACATCCAAGGTGGCAACAAGACAGTGTGCGAAGTAACCGAATGCACTAGATGAAGTTTAAAGAAAAAATGTTGCTTTGGTAATTTTAAGGCAAAATGCCCATCCGCGTTTTCTATTTAACGGTTTCAAAACGCAATTCAGATACCTTCTTTTTCCCGGAGGCTGATTGCGTTGAAGGCACTCTAAAATTAGGATTTCTGACACATGTTAAAGAGCCCCACAAGTAGTAAATTATTATGCCGTCTCTTGCTGCTTGAACCCCGGTAATATAGGTGTTTTCAAACAAACAAAAACATGATTAAAAAATCAATAAAGTAGGTTATAAAACCAAGGTTCTTACGTCAGGTCCCAGGACAGACAAGAGTTCCTGTCGTACCTTCTCCTGAACCTCGGGGTAATTCACCAACATGTGAGTGATGAATGCCATTGAGTTGCTAGTTGTCTCGAACCTTTGAAGCAAAAACAAAAGGTAAGGGAGGAGGGGGGCGGAGGAGGTCCAGGTTGTAAATTAATCACTTAGGTCGATACGTTTACTTCACATTAACATGCGCTGGCACGGGCTGGTGATTTGCATGGTAGGATGCTCCATAGACCCTTTTCAAAACCTCATGAAGCAAAAGTGGCGGCAGCCATTTTATGGACGCGACGCGTGTGATTTAGGTCCGAATACTCGCGGAGCGCTGAGTTTTCGCCAAGTTCACGGCGAACGCTTATGCAGCTCTCGTGTTCAATACATGACCAGCTCACGCATCCAAAACCATGGCAGACTCGGAGTACCTGCACCTTCATTTCCTAAATTTAACATTGGTGTAGGTGTAAGTGCATTGCAAACATTATCTGTCTGGTACGCACTACATCAAAGATTATCGGTACGTCGATATTTACCGAATACACGCACCCTAAGGTTATGATCTGCTGCTTGGAACCTATGAAGCGCGTTCGGTTGCAGCCATGTGCAACCTTGTGCTCCTTTGTGATCACTTCGAGGAGTAGAGAGTGATCAACTGTTCGGTCGGCGCTACGCGGTTTCTGAGCCGTGTCTGCCATACGAGATGCGAGGAGGCGCTGAAAGCTTTGGTCGTCTGCAAACGTGTTCGCCTTTTCGTCTGCTCTGCTCCTTGCCGCTCGACAATACAGCGCATGCGCACTTGCGATCAATCTCCGCAGGAGGCGTCCGCCAGTGAATTGCAAACGCTCCCCGTGGTTTGAGATGGATCCTCTCTACAATCTAGGCTCTCTAACAACGTCAGGACCATCTGATTGGTTGATGGGTGGGAAAGGAGGAGTAAGGTGCTCGATGCTGATTGGTTAATGGGGAGGTCATGTGACTAGAGGGGTAGGCGAAGAGAAGGTCGACCACCTGTGCGCATTGAGGGAAAAGAGCTCCAGAGCACGGAATGATCTAAAAGATCGCCAGATTTATCAGCCCAATTAGCGGAAGTATCGCTTCATTCTAGGAACAGCTATCAAGTGCACAGATGGTACGCGTTAAACTATCGGACGAAGAACGCCTTGAACGCAAGCATCTGGCTTTTGGAAAGTCAGAGTATCGCCAGACGTTTGTGATGCTAGAACGCTTCACAAATCTAACACAACTGCCTAGCGATTTGCCATACTTTTTTTAAAGCTAATTTTTAAGACTTCACTCAAATATTATTTAAAAAAGATATTCACCGTTTTTAAAACCGTAAATACTCACAAACATAAAACGGAAAACGAAAATTGCTTTAACAATAAAGAAGCTATATTAAAAGCAACGTGTCATAAATATGTTAATGCTGCGAAAAAATTTTGACGAATGTGTCACTTTTTCAAATAATTTATGAATACCTATTTCTAATCGCCTACTGTCACGCACGTAACAAGACCATTGTGTATCGATTAGTGAAATGAATAGAGCTACCTTATTCAGTACAAAAATTGTGCAGAGCCGTCAGATAGAACTTTTACTTACCCCGCAACGAGAACGAAGAAGGCATTCTGTATGATGTCGTTATCGTCCAAAACTGTCTTGGATGATTAAGCTCGTTTGTTCCCTCTGAAGAAAAAGTAATTTTATTTCTACTTCTTGCATTGTTCCAAAGTCACAGACGAGCGGTTTTTTATAGAAATGCAATCAAATCTTGTTTATTCATAATCGAGGGGGACCGAAAATTTGTTTGAATAAAGCAAAATTTGAATTACCGAGAGTTTCCTCCCATAGGAGACAAACACATTGGATGGGACCTGCATGTTAGTTTGAATTATCCGCAAGTTTGAATAAAGAGAGTCTGAACTAAAGAGATGCGACTGTACCTTGAATGTTATCTTACTTTAAACCTTATTTTTATAGTAAGACAATTGTAGGAGTTGCAATGTCAGATTTACATCCTGACCCGAGTGAGTGCAGCTTCTTAAACTTACTCAAGATGGTGATTATAAAAAAAACAACAGTAACTTGTTATTAATTAATAAGGAAAGAATTTTATTAAAAGTTGTATCTTAGAACACAACATTATACAAAGAGAAACTCATAGTATGTAAAAATTAAAAAAAAAAAACATTACAAAAGACAACAACAAACACAACAACAACTCCTGAGGTGGATTACAGAAGTCAGATTTGATTGAGCCGTTCTTTTATATATGACACAAATGACGATCTGTCATGAGCGGCTATTGCATACACATTACTGTTTGAGCAAACAGTTGCACTGACAGGAAGATTTGGGTTAATATTTACGTGAACGGGACGTGGCCAGATTAACCTAAATTGTGGTGCGCTGACTGACATTGGTATTAGTGCATTTCCACAAGATTGCACGTTTATTCGCGGTTACGCACGTTACGGTTCCACGCAGTGAACGTTTTTGCAACTTTACGTATTTATGTTCAATTATTGCGTCGTATTGTAAATAGGTCGTTTAATAATATTCCAATACCGCGGTCTAAAAAACAAACAAACAATAATTTCTACCAGACGTGGGGAAGGTGATAGAACCTGCCTTTCTTTCTGACAAAATTTCGTTCTTCACGCTTTCAGTTTTGTTGTTTTTTTGGCATTTTTATCGGCTAATAGAGAGTTTTAGTATCGCGTACGAGAGGAAAATCTTTTCGTTAGCGTTGCCTGCTCCGCGCTCCGCATACGCTTCGTCGCCATGCCGCCAGTCCGAGACCGCAGATTGGGCCCCGCGCACGCGCAGTATAGAAACACGCAACGCTAACCCGAACGCACATCTCCTTGCGCTCGCTCGTAAAGAGGAAAAACTAAGACTTACATACGTGATGCAATCATATCCGGTGCTGTGCGAAAATATGACGTACGGAATGCGCCACGCTTTGCGCTTCTTCAGCCGTCAGTAGGAAATTTTAGAACAGCGTATAAGCCCAAAAAAGAAAATAAAGAAAAAAAAGCTCATTGTACGCAAAGGAATGGCGCCATCAACACTGCGCTTGCGCCGAGCCAAAACCGCTTCTTGGATTGGCGCGCTTTGGCGATGCTATTTCTTTGTACGCACGCAAAGCTATAGCTTTTTCTGGGCACGGTTTTTGAAAACTCGCTATACTTCTTTTGCGCTTTAGGCCCCCGGCCGCAGCAAACGCTGCGGTTTGATGATGCCAATCATGCGACGACAAAAAGTGTATGGTCATGGCCATGCAATCACGCGCAGATGAAAGTACAGGATCGCGGCGCATTGATTGTGCGTCACTGGTTTAGTCGGCCATAACGAACCAACAAAAGCGACGAGCACCATGACTTTGCACTTCTGGAGCTGCTCGATTGGCTCCGTAGGATCGCGCAGCGTCTGTTGCGGGCGGACTTAAAGTGAAACAAAGTATGGTAACTATTAAACGATGAAATAATCCCGGACCAAAAGGGCGATTCCCACACACTTGCGTCGAGTCCGACCGCGTGCAACTGCAACGGCTTCCGACATACAGGTTACTATAGCCGACCGGCAACGGCCAGGCGGCGCCAGCAGCGTGAGTGCGCACGGTTATACCCTGTCTCGTTGTAACTTGGCAAAGGGTGAACGATAAGCCCCCCATTGCGTGCCGAAGGCTTCGAAATGCGCGACGTATACGAGCGCAACGCACAGATATTGGAGCATGACGCAGCGAAAAGCCTGATACTGCTCTGGAGTTGAGGCGCGCTCCGGTGATACGCAGTCACGTTCCGATTGGCCCACCAGGGCCGTAGCTTCCGCTCTACTGGCACGTTACACTATCACGGCTTCCTGGGATAACCAGTCTTTCTTGCTTCAGACACTGGGCTAAGCGGCGCCACCAGAGTAAAAGCTCACGTTTGAACAATGCAGCCGCCACTCCCAGGGGTACCCAGTATTTCTTGTTTCATTCGCTGGATGGCGCCAAACCAAACAGCATTGCAGGTTGCCTATAGCAACAGCTGCGTCGGCTCCAACAAAACCGGTTTTTCTCCCGTTTTGCTGAAGCCGACGCAGCTGTTTGCCATAGGAACCCGTCAGTTGCATTCACACTCGGTCAGACTCATGCAGGTGTGGGAACCAACCTTTATTATAAAACCCCGGAACCCGGATGAAAGAAGAAAAGAAAAACGGAAAAGAATCTAGATTGCTTACGGGTGAGAATTTTGAGTTCGTGTTCGTTCTCGTCGGCTGCTGTAAGCTGCTCGGATGTGACACTCGTGACGTCCACCTTCGACTTCTTGGCTTCGATCATCAGCTGCAACAGGTCTTTCTGTGGAGGAAGCTGCACACACCCAAAGGGAGCATTGTAGCATCGTCTTTGTGATCGTGAATAGTCTGTACTATAACGAGGAAAACACGGCAGCTGAGACGGTCTTGACATAAAGTTAAACCTTAAAGCGCCCTTCACATATATGCGACCGAGTAAGACCGAGAGAGACCAGACCGGTTTTTAAGCCTCTTGAGACTTCTTAAAACCAGCTCCGCTGCAGCGCATGCGGTCCTAAGACGTTGTAAAAGGCTTAAAAACCGGTCTGGTCTTTCTCGGTCTTACTCGGTTTATGTGAAGGGCGCTTTAAGCGGGACGGAAACATTATTAGACAGAGCCAAGCAAAATGTGGCGTATGGCGGCCACTTGAAAATCTTGTATTTTATGTTTGAACTTACCGTAGCACTAACACTGCTCGTTTGTGTTGCAATAAAATATTATAAAGAACGTATTAGTAAAAAAAAAAAAACTACAAAGTCGTTTAAGAATGCTAACGTGTAGAAATGCGAAAACATTCGTATACGTTGTGTATTCCTACAAGCTGCGCGCCATGTTAAGCCCGGTCGGGCGGCCTCTACGGCGGCTGGCCGGGTGCGTTCTGCGGCCGGCCGCTGCGTAGAGCCCGGTCGCCCTCTCCCTTTTACCGGCGGCCGGGCCGCTGCGCCTTGGAGAGGGCCTCTCCGTGGAGTGGCGTTCCCTGAAACTACGCCGCGCGCCAGCCAATGGGAGTTTATCTTTAATTCGGTGCTACAGACTACAGGGTTCGATCCATGGGACACGGGAATTTAGGTGCCGTTTGGCGCGGCTTCAAAAGCTCGTATGCCGGTTCGCTCTGGCTGCGGTCCCACGGCAGCCATCTTGAACAAGGCGTTAGTTCAACCAATAGATGGCGACACGCACCCGTGGGGTGGCCGAAACATTGGTTCACAGTGGGATGGCTCGAGCACCATCACGTTCCCCTCGTGGCCTTGCTCGCGCCGCTGCCAGCTGTGCTCAGCTAGCTCAAGTAGCGTGGCCCAGCAAACGGATGTATGCGAGAATGTCAGGCTGGGTATAAATTGTTGTCTGATATAGGGAGATGCGGTCGGCGGTTGTAACGTGCTTTCGCAATAAATCTTACCAAGAAGGAACCAAATGTTGATTGACGTGTCAATATTCTATCAATGAAAATTTCCTCTGCAGGAATGCACGCTCAGTAGACTCAACCAGTGGAAGCGGACGTCGAGTAAACTGCTTCGCGATTTACGGTACTTACCTCACCATTTTAATGACGACTAAAATAACGTCACGAAATATTGTGTTTCACCGGGTCCGGAAGATGTTGTAAAGGTTGTTACATTATAGTTCCCGGAAAACAAACGCCGTTGCAATATTTTCGGAAGTACCGACACACATTATGTTGTAAGTACAGCTTAGGGAAACCATCAGAAGAAATAGGAAGGCGTTTATTGGCAATGAAGACGCTATGAATGAACGGCGTTTAGCGACGGCAAGTTATGAGCGTTCGGGAATTTATAAGTTGACGTGATTGCTAACCATGGACATGCGGACAATGAAGACCAGTTTTGTCGGGAGATGGTGTTGTGGTGATGACCGGATATCGGACGACTAATGGCAGACGAACAAGCAAGTTTCTTTTTAGCGATTGGTAAGTGTCCAGTTTCAAGCACAACACGTGGCTACCGACGTTGTCGACGTTTCGAACACTTACCGCTTTCGACAAAAGTCCTGGCACCTGGGCTAACTTTGTGGAAAGACTCGAACAGTAACTGAAAACGATCCACTATTCAGTCGGTGGGTGGCGAAACGTATCCACATCTGCGGAGTCATGTACGACGCGTACTCTAAGTAGCTGGAAGTTTACACGATGTCTGCCACGACGTCCAAACACGTCCTTGACGTTCTACGGTCTCTTTTACCTACTTTTGCCCTACCGAAAATACTTTTCTCTAATAACGCGCCAAATCTTGCTTCAAATAAAATAAACAAGATTTTGAAAAAAACAAAAAAAACGGCATCAGGCATCACATTAGTGCACCATACCATCCTGCAACTAACGGGCAAGCAGACCAGATGGTGTGCGAAACGAAAAAAAAAAATCCCTTTTGAAGCTTACGGAAGAAGCAGTTCAGTGAAGAATCGCCAGGTTCTTGTTCCGGCAGCACGCGTCGGTCCCATCTTACACGCAAAAGAACCCGCCGAAGCAATATTCGGCGGAAGAATAGCCACATCCCTCGATCTCATGATACTATCGCTTACGAACAAAGATCGAGAGATACCCACATCGGGAGTAATGGCAGTTTATTCGGTCGGACAACTCGTCTACGAGGAATTTCAGCGGAAGTCTGGCCTTCCATGTAAAACTTGAGTAGAAAAGGCTCTATGTTGGTTGACCAGGAGGTGTCATCTCTCTGAATAGGTTGGATATCAATGCCCTTAAGGGTAAATATAACTAAATCACAAACCTTTCTTTGTGTATTGTGTAACTGCCCTTGTATTTGATAGTAGAAGCTACGGTGGTGATCTGGACCTTTCACACCAGACTCCTTTTTCTTATTTTTCGCCTCATACTCCTTTGCGGTTTAAGTATGCTTCAAGAATCTTTTGGAACGGGGACACTTTACGTCAACGAGGCCATTTGTTCCAAGTAGTCAATCAGGGAATGCTGCTAGAAATCCGTCCCTCATATTAACGAATAAGCCGCGCTTCTGCACAGTGCAGTTTTCCTGTTCCACATACAGTTGTAAAGCAACATCCTCATTGATTCTACCATATACTGTTGCGGGTGAAGAAAGTCTTTGGGTACACGATACTTGAAACAAGTCTGGCACTGTACGTTGTGGTTCAACACCCATTGATGTCGTCGTCCTCATAGAGCCTCATCATTTAATCATTACCTCGTCACCTCATATTGCTCTTCATCAACAGTAAGTACAATAGGCTACCGCCACATTCCAATCCAAGAATTAAAAAATTAAGTCGTTCGGTCCTTCAACCAGTTTATAATTTATATAATGTTATTACGTTACATTACCTCGAGACGATCGACGTCCATTGTCGATCTTCAAATACTTATACCTGTATATAAATTATACGCACAAGGGGGGGTTGGTTGCCGAGTGCATGGTCTAGCGCACACCAGCTCGGAGCACTGGGAGCGAAAGCTCGCGCTGCAGAACCCACCCCGCCCCTGCCCGTTTCGATCTGGAAGAGCATCGTACCGGCGTGCGGTCGTGCATCACTACTGCGTGGCGCACGTTGAAGACCCCAGGTTTTCGGTTGTACCGCACTGGCTAAATTGCTCATCTACAGCTGAGACACCAGACGCCCACTAAGGCAGACTAACTCCCGGCTGAATAAACATACACACAACAATTTGCAATTAGACGCATAATAACAAAGAACACAGTGTGCCGCCTCTTTTCTTTGGATGCCTTTTTTTCTAAACCAGCGCAAGCTCGTGCGTTCTGTCTTTTGAGACGGTTAGCACGGTCGCGAATAAAACCCGCGTTTCTCCTACCCGCCCGCTTACTCCTCTCATTATGTGTATTTGGTTATAACTAAAGAAGCTATAATAATGGTGTATTATTCATATTTACTTTCAGTTTCAGTCAGGGAAAAGGAGTTTCGCGGCAACTAGAGCCAATAAATGAGCTGCGCTTAGAGTATCGGCACTCTCTTCCCCGACAGTGTTGTGAACGCCGCCATTTTGGTGCTTGTGCAGAGCAGGCGCAACTGCCGATCGTCATGATTCAAAAGTGCGACATCGTCAGCATTAGATTCGGTGTTAGGAAGCTCGTGTAATGTTGCTTTGCTTTGTCGCAAACTGTTTAAAGTGGGGCACGGAAAAGCATTTCTTGTGATTTCAGATAAAGCTTCAAATAACTGGCAACCATAATTTTAAGCCATACTAAGGCCAAGCGTGGCTACTCTGAAGC
Organism: Ixodes scapularis; assembly: GCF_016920785.2. Taxonomy (NCBI): domain Eukaryota; kingdom Metazoa; phylum Arthropoda; class Arachnida; order Ixodida; family Ixodidae; genus Ixodes; species Ixodes scapularis. The sequence goes on along the minus strand of NW_024609857.1, from coordinate 44,987,210 downwards.
GTAGCTTATTTAATAACACTATTCATGCTCTTGTTCAAGAGGCTTGTAATACCTAGGGTGCCTCAATGTCCTTCTGTTTAGGGTGATGCCACCCTCTGTAGTACCCGATGCCGACAGCACGCGCTCACCGGGAAAATACAAAGAAATCGACGAAAACAAAATGTCGCCATAGCACAATCAGCGCCACGAGCGCGTGCAGGGACACGCTCTTTCACGCGCTTCTGAACAAAAAATAAAAATAAAAGAGGGGGACAAAATGGCCAGATGTCGTGCTCCACCCTACGCAAAGGGCACATGAAGTGCTCCACCCAGTAATACCTGGAGGGGCCATATCGTAAGCCCCGTGGTTTCCACAAGCCACTACCTTTTGACACCTGCCTCTTCCTAAGTGTTCCCGCGTGTGCCAGTAAATTAGCTACGGTTCAGAGTAACGACACTTGGCCATATTGTGGCTTAAAAGCATGGTTGCCAGTTATATGAAGCTTTATCTAAAATCACAGGAAACGCTTTTCCCTCCCTCACAAATGTTCAAACAACCCGCGACAGAGCATTGCAATATTGCATCAGCTTCCTAGCACCGCATGTAATGCTGAGGAAGTCGTACTTTTAGATCACGATGATCGGCAGTTGCGTTTGCTCTGAGCAAGACCCAAAATGGCGGCGCCCAAAACAATTTTGGGGAACGGAGTGCCGATACTTTAAAGCTCATTTAGTGACTCTAGGCATAAAGTGAACTCGGGTGTATTCTTTTCCTCTTCGTCTTCATTGTTTATTGATTTCAATCATATCGAATAATGAACACATTATATCACGCGCTACGCTTGTGTAAATATTGGTTTTAGATTTATTAGCCTGACCCAGTACTTAAACCATTCAGTTATCGATAGTAAATCTTCCAATATATTTTTTAAATGTGAGGGTAAAAAGACACGGAGATTGATGATGATACAGACGCCAACGCCGCCCTCGGAAATTTTTTGAACATCAGAAATCAGCACTTTGTCTGCCATCCGCCAGGTAGCGCAACAAAACACCCAAACAGTTTTTAATTGTTTTTAAAATTAGCTAAGCTCTACACCTATTAAGAAACCAAAGCAATATCATTGTGAAAATTTAATACATCGCAATGTATATCTATTCCAAACAATAAATATTATTAAATGCCAATAAATCTGTTTGATGTCCAAAACAGATATGCGTGAAAAACAGGTAAGTTTGAAGGGCTCCTGGAGCGTTATGACTTTGAAAATGAAAAAAAGCCATCGTCCACCTCTTGGGCAACCATTGTAGCTCTAAATGTTATAAAAGATTTTATCATAGTTTAATTATTTCTTCAGCGGCATTTGAACTACCATGACACGAAGCACAAAAAAGTGCTACGTTTGATATAAAATATCTAAACAAAAAAAATTTACACAACATTAAATTTTTTTTTGCATATTACCAATTATAAGCACTACATCTGTAGCTAATTTCATTGCACTAGCTCTTGTCATTAAAAACATATTTGTGCAAAAAATTGTCAATTTCAGGGCAATATTTGGAGGGATGAAAAAAATAAAGTAGTGCAAATATAAAAAAAGTGGATCGTTAGATTCTGCTCCGACATCATCTTAACAAAACTGCTATATTGGAACCGTGCTATCTTTAATGGATCGTTCATGAAACATGAACTAGCGGAGCAAGTGAGGGTCCACGCCATCATATTCGCAACGCTACAAATGCGCATGAACAGTAAAAACCAACACACACATAATATCAAATGAAAGAGGATTGCATTGCCTTTCAAATGACATCAATCCCACAAAACAGTATTTAAAAGGAGATGAGTAATGGCCTGCCGAAAAGTACCTAAACTGCCACATTCAGTGGGACCGTGGCCTTAATATCTCGGTATTACACACTTCCTACAAGGCACCTATAATTGTCGGGGCTCCTCAAATATTGTTTTGGCTTGGAAATTACCTTTATTGTACAATCCTGCTATGATACTAATTTTCATTCTCGTTGTGTACGGTCTAGCATTGTGTGGGCAAAGATTGAGAACTGTAGGTTGACATGACAAGATCAGCTCTTTATCGATTCCAACAGCTTTCGTTTTTTCACCAACATGTTTGCCGGCAGTTGGGGCCGCGCACGCGATATAAATATGGTTCCTTGTTGTCGGAGTTTATTTTACTTCAATGTCGGGGGGTGCTTTTATGGCATGTATTTTATCCCACCAATTTCTGTGTTTATCGCTGGCAATCTAAATACCAGGCTGTCGAACCGGAACCGAACCGAGCCGAAAACCGGAACCGAACCGGTATTTTTTCCGGAACTGAACCCGAACCCGAACCGTTATATTGTTAATGCGATGAACCCGAACCGGAACTGAACCGGAAAAAAAATAACGGTTACCGGCTCATGTCGAAACGGTTCGGCCACGCGCTGTTGACAATGAATGTGCTATCGATGCCATTTGTTTTTTAAGTGCCGTCAACTGACACACACCTCGCTTACATATTTTTCTTCTCCACTCAGTCTTAGGAATATAAACACTGCATTCATGAATCTTGACATAGGAACCAGTATAGCGCTGGTCGCGGCTTGCACGGAAGAAAAAAAATTGAAAAACTGTGCAAAAAAAAAAAAAAAAATAGCGTCACGGGATTTTATTTATTTACAATCTCGTAAATCCTAAATGCTGCTGTGTGCTCATTTCATAACACGTTTCTAGAACGCGCGAGTTCTTGAAGCTTGCTTCCATGGGAATGAAAAAAGAAAAGGCTGTGAAGTTTGATAATAATGCATCCGGTTTCGTATAGGCACTTAGAAGCCAACATATTTGTGAGACAGCGAACTCTTCTATTTTAATATTTATCCTATTACGTCCTTCTGGCGTTGCGTTCGGTGAAGTGTTTTTCATATTCCGTATCTTGTTTAATGAAAACTTCGTTAAGGGTCTAATGTGAGTTACCGAAGGCTAGTTCAAATAAAGAAAGCTGTATTTTCTCCCCACTGTTCCTTCAATAGCTTACACGCCGAGGTGGCGGGATAGTTACCGAGTTCTACTTGTAAGTGGGTTTGTAAGGAGGTCGCGGATTTTACAGCTACTGCGTCGGACCCAATTAGATGAAGTCCAAATGCGTGAGCGTCGGTGAGGTAACCTTTAAGTGCACATAAAGAAACCATTCCTGGTAGAAATCCCTGAGCCTTACACTACGATGTATCCCGTTTCGTATGTGCTGATTTCAGATGTTTTCTTTGTAATTTATTTTGATGTTGCAATTTGTCATTTATAATTTCCGAACCGGTTCGGGAACCGGTTCAGCACCCCGAACCGGTTCGAGGATCGAATTAATCGAACCGGAACTGAACCGGAACAAAATAAATTTACCTGAACCTGAACCGTAACCGAACCCGTATTTTTTTCGGTTCGACACACTGCTAAATACTTTACAAAAAAAAATTCGGTGCTTATGAGACTTTATGCTGAAGAAAACAAGACAAGATCATTTCATTCTTAACCGCCAGGGACCCTGCATTTGAGTCGAATACCTGAAAAAACGAAGTTCTAGTACCTTGACATCGGTCTTCTGTCGTTGCCTAATAATGCTCTTGCATTTTTCCTGAACCTCGCTGAAAGGATGAACTCCGCCATTAATCCTTCTAAGCCGACAGCCATTCAGGACTCTCAGTGGACCCTCCAGTCCAGGAAAGGACGCTAAAAAGCGTCGGTCGGACAGAAAAAGAGCGTGCTCCGTTACATGAACCACTCTAGATGCAAACTTTGATAATTATGTGTTTAAGGAAGACAATGAAGACACACAATAGGGCGAGAAACTGAGGGAGAGGAGGATACGAGAACGCGCGGTGACGTCAAAGCAGCAAGCCCTGATTGATGAATATAGTGGGTAGACGCATGGGGATAGCTGCCTTCGTGTCTACTCGCTGTCTCTTTCCAATGAGAGGAAGCAGGAGCGTCTCTGGTCCTCGAGCATGGTCTGGGGTTCGGTGTTTGATCGCCAGACCCTGCACGAGGAGCAAAAGGATGCTCTTATTTGCTCTTATTGAAGGTGGACAGGGGAAAGGAACAAAGGTCGCTAGCTTTTGCGTCTATATTAGCACTCTTTCAATCAGAGCTCGGCGCTTTGATGCCAACGCACCTTCTCATCTCCTCCTCTCCCTCAGTTTCTATTCGTATTGTCAGCTCCAGTTTCGAGCTGCTCGTAAACAAGAAAACAGAAAAAGAGAATGACAAAAATTTCCTTTTTCACAAACAAGAAATAAATAGGACCCCTTTGACATTATGGGTGACATACATGACTGCTATGGAATCGAGTTGGCAGCTTACCAAGTAGCACAGCGATGACGGAGAAAGTGCACCCGAAAAGCATGTTGATGCTAGTCAGAAACGGATGCTTGGGATTCTGCTGGATCTTCAAGTTGATGCCTAACGCGCTGCGCGAGATGAGATCCAGTGTGAGCGCCTGGTACATTGGGCCGATCTCGAATTCCTCGTTCTTTTGCGCCACCTGTTGAAGCCTTCCCATCAATTCTTCCACGGTTGAAATGACGCTTCCTGACATCTGAAACCGCGCAGATTAAAACGTCAGTTTGCTTCCGATTTTCACATACACATAAACATGTTCAGCGTTAAATGTGCTTGTTTTTTTAATCCACTCGAAGAGAACAAGCCAATTAGATTCAATAGATGCAGAATCCACCGGCTTGAACAAGTAGGAAGAATAAAACGTCTTGTTTTTAACACTTTTCAAGACGCGTTTGACCCGCGCATGTAGTGACCAGAGGACTTCACTGTGAACTGACTGTAAGCATGACTTATTTCTTAGTACGTAGCGATTTTTACCGTCAGTTAAGCAATAGGGATATTTCAATCGTAACTGTTGATCTTCACCTTCAACCATTATTGTTCTTGCTTCAAGTGTGCTTGGAACGCACGCGCTTGGTCAATAAAGTTTATGGAGACACTGTGATTATGCCGGTAACAGCGCAACTGAAGACCATCCTCTCGATCTACAACTGTCAATAGAGAGTGTTAGGGAACCGTGGTTGCACACCCGATACGGTGATGGACCCTTCTGTACGAACTTCGCATGTGCCAGTCTTCCGCGGTCTTACCGTAATGCACCGTTAGAACCATAGGGCACGACCAATGACCGCCATCGACCGTCTCGCTGCTTTGCGGAAACAGCTACTTCGCTGTCGGAGGGAGCGTGCCGAGACTTCGCACACGAATAAAATAACTCGTGGTAGTGCCTGGCAGAAGCACCATAGGTGACAGAAAGTATAAAAAGTTGGATTCAGAAAATAAGAAAGTTCAGAATGAAACGTGATGGACCTTCCTCTTAAAAAAAAAAAAAAAAATTAACGTTTAGTAAATAGCTTACGAGCCTGCGCAGTCGCTCAGTTGGTTAAAGTGCTAGTTTAGGGCTCATAGGAGGTCGAAAAGAGGGTCCAGAACCAACTTACCTAAGAAATGTTTTTTTTTTTTTTTTTTTTTTTTTTTTTTTTTTTAATGTTAGTAAAGTTTTAGTTTTTATTATTTGTGTAAAACATTGAGATGGGCATTTCGGGCATTTATGACCCGTTCCTATACCTGCCATTGTGACTATGAGGGTTATTTGCGGTGGCAACAAGGTGAGCAACAGTCTTTTGCATTAGGACTCTCGATACTTACTTTTAAAATGTCAGTAATAAAACTAATGACACATATCCTATAAAACGAGCCCTCTGAATATTGAGTGATATATATATATATATATATATATTTTTTTTTTTAACTGCACAGCTGTAAAGTGACAGATTTTTCTTTCTTTCTTCTTGGACGTCGTACCGTATATTGCGCGACAATCGGTTCGGAGGCGTGCGGCTTTGATCGTCTGCTAACGGTACCACACACGTACGCGAGCCTGAGAAACATAAGCGCCGAGGCGCTTGGGGTAGGCCAGCCCCTCAACCCGATCTCGAGGGCCACGTTTCCTGACACCCAGACCCAGCCGTTGGTTGTCAGCGTCTCCGTGATGTGCAGTGACGATCAACCAAAGGTGACATTCCTAGTTAAGGCTAGAAAACACCTCCATTGTTTTCCCTTCTGCAATACTATCAGTCGGCAGCACCGGCCGGAGATAGGGTAAATCCTGCTTCGTGAACCTGGGGCCCTAAACTCGTCAAACGCAAAGTTGGAGCCGAAAGTTTGCGGAACGCGCCAATTGGACTTCGGCAAAAAAAAAAAAAAACGCGAAGTCATAGTTGTGATAGGCCAATCAGTGCGCTCCGTCAACTTCCGCCTCAACTTTGTGTCTGACGAGTTTAGGGCCCTTGAACTGCCGTACGACGTCCTCGTCGCACATCTACTCCAGGTCGAACACCCCATGACTCGCCGCCAACATGCGCCTTCTCTTAGTGCGCAGTCAGTCGTAGAAATCATTTTTTTTTCTAAATTGTTAACGCAGGTTAATGTCAAGTTCAAACCGTTGTCAGAAAGATCGAGCTCCAGTGTTGTCGGAAACCTCCTCTGCTTCTTTAGCAGGCGAACATTTTAGAAATGTTTGATGAACCATGAATAGATATACACAGTGAGGTTCTCTATATTTCCGAGACGCGAAATTTATTTACTCCAGTTTCTGCAATTCGTAGCCCCGCCCCCCCCCCCCCCCCTTTCTCGTTCGCACACACACGCAAATCTCTATTTTCTCAATGAAACCGATGCTGGCTTCCACTGACAGAGGGCGCGACCTCTACCGATCGTCTGTAACAGTCTGCAAATCCGGTTCCCCCAAAGCCGTTTCAAGGTAAGCGATCGGTCCACTCGCCCGATCCAAGGTATCATTAATTTTTGTCGATGATCGTATTTTGCTGCGGTTCCCTAAAACATTCTAATGACTACGATAGCAAGATTGATTGTTCCTATTCCGTCGAATCAATGAAAATGATCAACTAAGGCAATTGGTTCATTTCACTATACTAAGGATGCCGTTAGGTTCACCATTTTTAGTTTGGCAGAGGTGTAAGATGGCGTGAGGACACTCCTCACTTCCTTCCATCTGGTCCCCACCAGTTGCATGATGCTCTTGTCGTGTGGACTAGACGGTCGCTTGTTCTGGAACAGGAGCTGGCACGGAACGATTGAGAACAGCGTAGAATCAGACATTGTCCATGAGATAACCTGATTTGGTGCGCCGATGTGTCATCAATACTCACGGCTCTGTCAAGGAAATCCTGGAAGTTCCTGACCTGCACGTTTTTTAACACATCGAGGTCCGCCACGAGCAGAACTGGTCTGTAGCCGTTAAAGTACCTGAAAATCACGGTCACGTGTTCGATCCATGTGTAGAAACTTGTAACATTATAACGGTGCGGTACAGTACAATATAAAAAAAAGTGAAAGCCGTTTACAAATCCCTGTAACGCCGAATTGGAGCGCAGCTCTTGAGGAGGAGGAGTGAAGGGTACTGAGGGGAGGGTAGACCCCTCCTCCTTCTCCTCCTCTTCCCCTCATTCTTTAATATGCTCCGGGGGGGGGGGTCATGTGACCTCGGGGGGGGGGGGGGGGGGGGTGTCACGTGACTTCGGGGAGGGGGGTCACGTGACCTCGGGGAGGCGTGGCCTGGGGGTCACGTGACCCTGGGTGTCACATGGGGGTCACCTCAAGGTCACGTGACCCCCAAGGTGACCTTGGGGAGGGGCCACGTGACCCTTTGGAGGTCACGTGACCCCCGTCACGTGACCCCTCTGAGGTCACGTGACCCCTGAGGTCACGTGGTCTCCTCCCCAAGGTCACGTGACTGCCGAGGTCACGTGCCCCAAGGTCACGTGACCCCAAGGTCCCCACGTGACCCCCAGGTCACGTGACCCCCTGAGGTCACGTGGGGGTCATCTTGGGATCACGTGACCTTGAGATGACCTTGGGAATGGTCACGTGACCTCGAGGGGTCACGTGACCTTCAGGGGGTCACGTGGGGTCACGTGACCTTGAGATGACCTTGGGAGGGGTCACGTGACCTGGAGGGGTCACGTGACCCCAATGTCACGTGACCTTGGGATGACCTTGGTTACGCCGACGCCGACGCCGACGGCGACGCCGCTCAAGCCGGGAACGGGCCCCTAAGAGCTGCGCTCTAAAAATATCCTGGTGACAATGAGAGAAATGCAGGAATTATTTTGACTTCAGGAGCCAGAGACCCGGTGTGGTATTGTATAATTTTTTAACATGATTAAACCACACATTTTCACAGGCATATCCTGAAAACGTTTTAGTTATATAAGCGGACGGTACGTCTCATTATAAAATTTCTCTTCCCAGTAAACACGCAAATAAAAAGTGTGTGTGTGTGTGGGGGGGGGGGAAGGGGGGGTTGTGGAGCGAGTTTCAAGCTTATGAAACATACGACGGTAAAAATTGCGTTCTACAAATCGCATGACTCGTATTTATTCCACTGAATGTAGATACGTATAATCGGCGACAGCTTAATAACCTAGTGGGGGCTACGCCTTGAGCGCCTGCTTTCCTGCATTTGATAACGCTTGGTCAAAAGCGCAGGCCAGAGCACAGCGGAAGTACAGGTTATATAACGCCGCAGTCGCACTGACCATACATCATACAAAAAGCACGTTGCTCACTGCAGGCATGATGACAGAATGACCTGAGGACTCTTCTCAAGTATGTTCGGAATCATGTTTGCTTCGTACATACGTGTGCTTTGGATCATGTCTGCGGGTTATGATTGAACGGCCATTACGAGAGGACCGTCGTACAGGGAAGAAACTCGCCTAAGACAGTAGAGAGTTTTAAAGAACCGTTTTTGCACATCCGATACGGTACGATATGGGCCCTCCGGTACGAACTGCGCGTGCGCCACCTCCGAAGATTCGCGCATGCGCAGTTCGTAACGGAGGGCCCATATCGTACCGTATCGGATGTGCAAAAACGGTTCCCTAAAACCTTTCTAGTGTCTGCACTGACTATCTTCTTGTAGATGCATTACCATCACAGCTTAAAACGCAATCTTTGAGTACAATGTGTGGTGCTAAACGGGGTTCAGAAATGGTACTAAATAAGCGTTATTGCAGGCATGACAATAGGATAGATACCCGACGACCTTTCCGTACTTGTTGATCCACTCCCGATATACAACGGTCGGTGTCTGCAATTGAATGTTTTGGTAGTGGATTAAATTAATTTATGTGTTTTATATTTTTATTTTCATTCTAAAGAATAAATGTTAAAAATAATTTTAATTTAAAAGTAAAAAAAAGCAATGTATCTAATTTGTGCCTCTTTTTATTACAATTCCTACCTGAGATTCTGAGAGTGTCAGTATTTAAAAAAAAAGTGGAAGCCGTTTACAACTTCCTGTAACGCCGAATTGGAGCGCAGCTCTTGAGGAGGAGGAGTGGAGGGTATATTCCTCCTCCTCCCTCGTGATCATGCCTGCTAGTCCTCCTCCTCTCCTGCTCCCCCTCCCTCTCCTTTACCCGTCCCCCCAAGGTCACGTGACCCCCCGGACCATACTAGACAATGAGGGGAGGAGGAGGAGGGAGAGGAGGAGGAGGGCAGGTCCGGGGGGTCACGTGACCTCGAGGGGACGGGATCACATGACCTTGGGCGGGCCGTCACGTGACTTCGGCGGGGGGAGGGGAGTCACCCCCCGGGGTCACGTGACCTTGGCGGGGGAGGAGGGGGAGGAGGAGGAGCGGAGGGGGGAGGAGGAGGAGGGGGGAGGGGTGACGCCGACGCCGACGCCAACGCCGACGCCGACGCCGCACAGGCTGGAAACGGGTCATGTGACCCCCTCCCCCCGAGGTCACGTGACCCACCCGGACCATACTACACAATGGGAGGAGGAGGAGAAGGAGGGGGAGGAGGAGGAGGGGGAGGAGGAGGAGGGGGAGGAGGAGGAGAGGGAGGGGCGCGGTTACGCCGATGGCGACGCCGACGGCAACGCCGACGGCGACGCCAACGGCGACGCCGACGCCGCTCAGGCTGGAAACGGGCCCCTAAGAGCTGCGCTTTAATAATATTAATAAATAAAAAAAGGGATGAAAGGTCTTAATTTTTTTATTATCTTATCACAGATACATTCAGATATATGAGTAAGTAGGCAATTCATCTAAACCTTCTCTATGACTTTCCTTGTATGATACCTCCTTTTATTATTAGGCGAAGCTTAGACCGACGTTTTTCAAGGATACCAGGAGGTATCTAGTCTTAGGCTTCACCTTGGAAATCGCGGTGCATTTGATACTTAGAAGCTACCTTACCTTTTGGTATAACTCCATCATATTGCCCAGAAAGAGGCTTGGTTCAGGCCCGGGAATGCCCAAGGTTTTTAAAGTATGCGAAATGCTGCCGCCTTTGCCTGCATTCACACACAAAAAAAGAAGGAATTAGTGTGAAGAAATGAAGACTAAACAATGTAAACATTTCTACTTAACCCGCAAAAACACTCCAAGAGTCGCTAACGGCGCTTTATCTAAGGTAAGAGCTTATTGCATGACTAGACAACAGACTAGTTTTGATTTCAAAATGGAATCGGCGATTTGAGACTGCATGACCCCAGGTAGCAGTGATTTATGGGCCAAAATTTTGTTTTGTATGAGAAGTTTAGCCATTCAAAAGCCCGGAGAAGTCAAGGTGGAGGCAAACTTGACCTTCTTTTGGACAAAGTATCAATATCGTGACTCTAATTTGCCAAACGAGTGCCGAGGGGCAATATCTGGTATGTCTGTCGTCTGGCCTCTTCGGGTTTAAATCGTCAAACAAGTGCCAGCGTTAGGCTTCATTTCTGGTTGTTTGGTTTTCATGTCGCAACTTTTGGCCTAAATTGCCAAACAAGTTCCATACTTATGCTTTGCCGCTGGTGTTTCGGTTCATACCTGGCATTTTCGGCTCAAGTCTGGCTCTTTGCAATTATGTGGTGAGCCGGAGGAAAGCCATATGATACGCGAATGAAAGGTACTCTGGCCTTGAAGCAAACCCGTTAGTGTTGTGCGAATTTTCGAATTTCCGAATAGTATTTTCGAATAGTACTCTATTCGATATTCGCTTCGAGAGCAGTTTGTTTGTTTACTGTCTAAAGACAAAAAAAAAACGATATCTGAAATCAAGAATATACTCACACGTTCGGCAAAATGGTATAAATATTATGGTGGGAACTTTGAAATATATTCATCGCAATTATTTCATCAACTCTTTTTTAATAACGGGCAAAAAAAAAAAAAAACAAGCAACGAACTCCAGAGACGCCGGCGCCATCTTCGCCAATCTTGGCGCCCTGATTGCCAGCACTTTTTTCTCACCACCGCCACGTCCAGACATAAATTTAGAAAAACAAGTTCAGGATAAAAATAAATACGTTTAGAAATTTCTCATAACATGCATAATTGCTCCGAAACTTTTATTTCCGATAAAACTCATAAACACGGTTTCAAAACATTTAAACTATAATATTTCGAAGGAATATTATATTATTACAGCGACAAAGTGAGTGGATGACATCCACATTGCCAAAATGACGGCAGCTAAGTCGATTGGCAAGATGGACTAATGACAGCGTGAAAAGTCCAGTTTGGAAATGTTTCTATAAACTTCCCTCTAAAAACGGACAAGTTTTTTGAACGGCAAGTATTCGATATTCGATTCGAAAATATTCGACCAAAATCACTATTCGCTTCGAATTCGATTCGAACTCAAAATCCACTATTCGCACAACCCTAAAACCGGTATTAGGCTCAATGTATCCTTCTAGGATTGCCAAGCTTGCGCCATGTTAGGAGATTCTCTGGCATGCTACCTGGAACGTTTGCATGCCAAGCGTCATGCTTAAAATATTGGATAGGTTTCCGGTTTCGTCATCCCTATGCCTTTCCCGCGTAGAACTTTCAGTCTTCTATGTGGGAAAGTCACCGCGGATCTACAATTAAGAAATGGAACATAGCGTCGTCATTCTAACCTAATCTAATCAATGTCACATGGTATCGCACCCTAGTGGGAGAAAAAAAACACGTATATATAAATGTATTTAAGGAATACATTACACCATATAAGTATGCATGCTATTCTATATCGGACATACTTATGCGTCCAGATACCTTTGTTGAACAAAATATATGAGCTTCTTTTTTAGAAGCGAAGTTTAAATTAGTCACTACATTTAATGGGATTTCGAGCTAACTTGTATGCTTCCGGATAAAATCAACAGGAATAATAATCAAGGCCTCCGCAAGTCTCTCGATCTTTTCGAATTTTATTGCAGTTTGAGTTCTTGTAAATCTTCATACGCCTTGTCGCAGCCAGCGTTATTCCCCTGTTCGAGGAACTGAAGGGAAGGTACTTACATGATCCATCGAACCGCGAAGAGGACGATGCACACTAAGACCAGATCCAACGTCATTCTTGCTGTTTAGCTTTAGTCAATAACCGCTGAAAAGCAAAAACAACAGAGCAGCTCGAGTAAATTCCCTCCTGTGCTCCAATGGCAAGGAGTGACAACTGGTGCGTGAGTGACGGCGTGCGCGACCGAAATATATTTTCTGGCTAGGAAACGTCCTGCACTTTCGTAGTGCTGGAGGACTTTGAAGTGATCGTAATGGAGAACTATATACACAAAAATAATACGGGCGTGTACCTGTTTTCTTCGACTAAATTTCGAGAAAAACAAATATCTCGGGTCTTCAAACGACTTACTCAGACATGTATGCACGTTACTGAAATAAAGCCAATAAACACCTTTACTGGTTACTCACGCCAATAAGTAACTAAGTACGTTACACGCCACTCAGAGTCAAAAGGAACGCGTCTCCTCAGCTTGAAAATAACGCTCTATTTTTCTCGCTATTGCTAAAAACTCGCCTTTACAAAGCGGTAGTCCCGTCCAATATTTGTCGTCGTTAATAGTTTCTTAATTTTAACTCCTTTATTCTGGCATAACTGGGGCTATACTGGCATACCCTATGCACATCTTATAAATGGTCTACCGAGGGCTTTCTCGTCGTGTAGATTACAGGCACGAGCTGGAGGTGAGAACTATGTTGGGTACTTGTATTGTGCACGTTCCTTTCCAGATGTAATTAAATACCGTTACTAGTTATTCCATCAGAAAGTAATAACAATACGTAACTCGGTTCCACTCTTAAAAAAACCTAAGTTCTGTACTTAATTACCTAAAAAGTAACTAGATACAAGTAAGGCGTTACGTCAATCGCGTTACATAGAAGTCTGGACTCACCCGTGCAGTCTACAGGAGCTTATGTTTGTTCGGGCTAGTGAGGCACGATCTGAACGGTGGGTCGATTTGATCTTTTAAATTACTAGAGGGACTTCCGGTGATCTATACGTTTATTGGAGAACCGGAAGTGGGATGTCACATCCTTCTCTTCGTGACGGTGACACGTGCACACGTGAGCGTCCGGTGTCATAACTAAAATGTTCCGTTGGACGCCGGCGTCAGAATGTATTTTAGGCACAGCGGTAGTCCATGTGGTACTGAGTTTTTTTTATTTCAGAATTCGGGAAACACCGATTAGTGTAAAAGAAGTCTTTTTTTATTTGTAGTATATTAGGTTGGCACAAGCAGGATACCGCTTTTGTAGGCTACCATTATTTATATGCATTTGTAAAGCGAATAAATACATTAATATGATCATTATTATTAACTGGAGACATGCATTAATGTTTATTAGCCACGCAAAAAGTTTTGTCTGAGTTTGTGAGATTTGAGAGATTTTGTCTCAACTCTCACAAACGTCTCCGTTTTTCGTCCGCCTTAAGCCGGTTTAAGATATGCGTTACGTACGTTCATTTTGTGGCTCATTTAAATATATTCGTTCCGTCAGAGTAACTTGTGAATTTGTGGTCATTCGGCACTAATAAACTAGAAGCTTTTTAATAGCATAGTGGTAATAATCATAGCCTCAAACAAAACAAAATTTTCGTTTGAGGCTAGGATATTACAAAAGACAAAAGACAAGCGAAACAAAAGCTGAACGTTTGTCTATATGTTTGTCTACTTTTTTGCCTCGCATTTTTATTCCTAAAAGTATCTTTGACAAACTTTTTTTTTTTGGCGTGAAGGTGCTTGCTTTAAAGGGGCGCTGCGACAGTTTTTGTACTTTGCGCAAATACCACTTAGAGTGGATCCCTGACTTAATGACCTGTGAAACACCCGTTCGTTTTTCAACAAACGCAGTCAAAGTCGCAAAAAAAAAATGAAAGCCGTTTACAACTCCCTGTAACGCCGAATTAGAGCGCAGCTCTTGAGAAGGAGGAGGGAAGGGTACTGGTGGGGGTGGGTCAAGTGACCTCAGGGGGCGGGGGTCACGTGACCTTGGGGGTCACGTGACCTTGTGGGAGTCACGTGACCTTGGGGTGTCACGTGACGTCGGGGGGTCACGTGACCTGGGGCCACGTGACGAAGCCGATGACGTCATCAGTGACGTCACTGATGACGCCATCAGTGATGATGATGATGACGATGCGGATGCCGGTGACGTCATCAGTGACGTCACTGATGACGTTATCAGTGGCTATGACGTCAACAGGGGATCACGTGACCTCGGGGGGTATCCCCAGGTCACGTGACCCCGGGGGGGGGGGGGGTTACGTGACCTGGGTAACCATCGTGACCCTCGTGAGGGTAACCCTAGTAACCCTTGTGAGGGCAACTCTCGTGACCCTCGTGAGGGTAACTCTCGTGACCCTCGTGAGGGTAACTCTCGTGACCCTCGTGAGGCTAACTCTCATAACCCTCGTGACCCTCGTGAGGGTAACCCTCGTGAAGGTAACCCTTTTGAGGGTAACTAACCCTCGTAACCCTCGTAAGGGTTACGAGGGTAAGTAACCCTCGTGAGGGTAACCCTCGTGAAGGTAACCCTTTTGAGGGTCACTAACCCTCGTAACCCTCGTGAGGGTTACGAGGGTAAGTAACCCTCGTGGCCCTCGTGATCCTCGTGACGGTAACCCTCATGAGATTAACCGTCGTAACCCTCACGAGGGTTACGAGGGTTGCGGTTACGCCGACGGCGGCGCCGACGCCGACGCCGCTCAAGCCGGGAACGGGCCCCTATGAGCTGCGCTCTAAATAAAGATTAAAGAAACACGAGCAGCATTCACTGCCTCAAGTCGCAGCCAGAACAAGCGGCCACAAGATCTAGAGCCGACAAAATGCCGGCAACGTTGATCATAGCCACGCGCTGGGGTTGGCAACGCACAGGATACGCGATGAGTTCGAGACATTGTTATTTCTAGGCTGTTCTTGTCATTGCAGCGATTGGACACGGGCATGGCCTCCTCTATACTCACAGAGCCTGGCAGTTCGACGATGGAGCCATAGAGTGCCCGGTCGCAGATTTGGAGCGCGAGGATTTGGTAGTAGAGAGCATCAAAGAGCCATTTCTCGAGGAACCTGTGCGTCAGTGCAGAGCTTTTGCAGCGGCGAGGATCCGAAACACACTTGATCACTCGGTAGAAGTGTGTTTCAGCGTCTCGCCGCAGCGGGGCGCCAGTCACATGGCTCTCCTCTCACCTGTTTTCGGCCGCTCCACCTTTTCTATTTCGGCGGCCGAATCTCGTGACGATCTCCCAGGCTTTTCCAGTATACAGGACGCTATGCCACGGGCCACTACCCGAAGGCTTTCAGGGCTATCGATTATCACGAGCCCATATAAGTGCCCACGCAATGCTCGAGTCCATTTTATGAGCCGAATTCAAATATCGTCCCTGGGCGTACTACGATCCCCCAGTTACGTCATCAAGTTTCGCGAAAACGACATGGAATAACAACGCTCGCTTTTGTTATTGAAATTACACCGCAACAAAGGAGTTCCTTTGCAGTGGCGTTGCGTGCGAGTATCCTTGAGTCGCACTAGTGCCAGTAGGCTCGTGTAAAGTAAAAGCTATTGCGATTGAACAGCGTTTCACAGCCCATTTAAAGGGATGGTGCAACAATATTCAATTGGAATGTTTACTCAAGGATACTCGCCCGCAATGCCACTGGCCAAAAAACTCCTTTGTTGCGGTGTAATTCGAGGACAAAGTGAGCGTTTTCATTGAATCTCTCCTTCGCGAAACTTGATGATGTAACTGGGGGAATCGCAGTACACCCCCGTGACGATATTTGAATGTTGCTCATAGACTAGACCCGAGCATTGCGTGTGCACTCGATTTGGGCTCGTGATAATTGATAGCTTGAGAAGCTTTCGGGGAATGGCCCGTGTCCAATCGCTGCAATGACAACAAGAGCCGAACCATACCAATCTCTTGAACTCAGCAAGTGTCCAGTGCCTTGCCAACACCAGCGCCTGTTTATGATCACCGTTGGCGACATATAATCAGCTCCAGATCTTCCACCCAGTCTCAGGTGGTAAAAAATGGTAAACTTACGCCAGCTCGCCTGCGCCCTAACTGTTTTTCCAGATCACGTTGCCGCCTGTACTGGCTGTGAGTTGAGGGGGTGAACGTTGCTCGTTCTTCTTTAATTTTTTCGGCGACTTTGATTGCGTGTGGGGAAAAACGAACGGGTGCTTCACAGGTCATTAACCTCAGTAATTAGTTCTAAGTGGTATTCGCGCAAAGTACAAAAATCGTTACATCAACCATTTAAGACTCGCTGCACGCTCCCCGACGTGTTTCATTCTCATCGTCGCCACGAGTTGAGTATACGTTTACGCATGATTCAACTTACCATTTTCAAATCTGAACCAAGCAGACGACAAAGAATTACAGTTAGTGGAAACGTTTAACTACCGTAAACATGACAACGCTTCTCTAACAAAAAAAATAAAAAAAACAAAAAAAAACGCCGCTGAAACTCGTGGCACGGTGTGTCGTTCACGGGGATGTTGACCTCTCTTTTTGTTGTTGTTTTCAAACGCGGTAGGTATTAAGTTAAGCGCACTGTGATATTTTACTGCCCCCTAAACTTCAGCAGCAATATTGGACAGACAGGTTCGCCGATGGGGGAAAAACAACAAAATATGTTCCCGGAAGTTCGTACATAGCTTCTTTCACACCCAGGTGGCGATAGAGATTGGATCATGGCAGAACCGTATATTGGGAGAGTTTGGCCAGTGGGTGTGGCGACGAAGGCGCCGTAAAGGAGAAAAGTAAATGAAAGGGAGGAGAGCGCTGAAGGAGCAAGAGAGAAAGAAGGGAGCAGAGAGGAGACGACCGCCATTTTTTAGCAACGCTGTCGGAGACTGGTCGGAGAAGAGCACTGCTGAGGCTAGGCGTCGTCTGCTACGGGCCGACTTCTTTTTCGCCTAAATAAAAGTTTGTGGCCATACGCCGAAAAATCTTCATTTTTTAACCCACCGAGGAATAACAGAATGTTATTATCTTGCCAGAGCCAGCGATATAAAAGGCAATAATCGAGATTTAGATGCCGACCCCACGCATTCCGCCGGGAGAATGATCGAAGATGTCGGCCCTCCCCACTCAGGTGGGAGCAGCCGGGAGTTCACGCGCATGAGCTCATGCCTCTCGCTCTACGCCGCGTGCTGATTGGCTCACTCTGGAGGAGAGCGTTACGGCGGCGAGATCATAGACTGTCCAAACTCTCCCCATATACGGCTCTGGACCATGGGATAGGACCTCATGCTAATCCGCACTCATTCTGCTCATACATCTTACAAAAGACTGCAGACATGACAGCATTATTTATCGACAAGCCTCAAGCATATTCGAAGGCTGTTGGCTTCATACACGCTTCCAACATGTCTGGAGACAGATTTTTAAAATAAAGATGTGATAAGACGGTCATTGAAGGAGGAAGCACGCCTCAGACACTGCTGGCAGACTGTGTTTTGTATGATGCATACGGACTGTAACTGTTTTTGTTTGTGAAGATGGTTAGGCGAATGCACGCGTGCTTAGTAGCAATAGGAAAATTTTGTAAATACTGTACTTCTAAATTCTTAATTAAAAATATACTGCAAAAAATTTGGCTTTTTGTTTTTGTTTAATTTATTTATTATTTCGTTTAGGTAATAGTTGAAGTATAATCTTGTGCTAGGTGGCGCAAGTCGCCGCACAATGGAACGAACGTTTAGCCGCATTCATCCGCCCATCCATGGGCCACTTTTGTGTTGCCTCATTTACGCTGTTGGACCGGTAACTTCTGCTAGAATTACTGGTGCAATTTAGACGTTAACCCGGACATAAGATATTAAAAAAAAATATTTGGATTAAACGCTTTCTGGGTTTTTGGGTCGGACCGACTAAAACGAAAATCAATAGAAAAGAAAAACGGACAAATTTCGTTCATCTCGTAGCGTCTTTACTTGCGGCGAGGAGAACTAGAGACTAATTCTCACCTGCTCTAAAAATTGACGATGTCTATCATTGCCTGAAAGGAAACCCTATGCCGAGTGGGCAGTAAAGTTTGGTTTGTCAGGTAGCGCCATCTTATGCGAAATTTTTGAAACTACGAGACGATTGCCGGCGCAGTCGGTGGACCCGATCTCGAGTTCGGAACGTCCAAGTGCCATGCTGAAAAGCGCTCGTGTCCAATCGTTCGGAGGGATGACCATCCCAAAGTTGCCCTTTTTGGTCACCACCCGCGCTGACTAGCAGCTGGCTGCGACACCTCCTGTTTATTGCCCGGGGGCCACTGCAGCACGCAACGACAGACGCAATAAATATTACAATTAAAACTACATAACAAAGTTGTCCCATTAAACAACTAGTTCTGTTGCAAGTTCAGTTCGGCAGCAGTGCATATCGGGCACGTATGTAATCGTCTGTGCTCTCGCAGTTCCCTGACCGCACGTGGACCGTCTGCGCCCAGCATCACCACACCATCGACAAGTCATGGTTCGCCACAGATACCACTTCGTGACGGAAGAAGACAGGAAGAAGGCGCCACTGACGAAGATAAGTGCCATAAAGGAGGCCAGCGCACCGGACCGGCCTTCAGTTCGGCAGCAGTGGGTATCGGACATGTATCTAATCGCCTCTGCTCTCGCAGGTGAGAAGTACCTTCAGTTTCAAAACCTAGAATTTTTTCTGTACACTGCTGCCGAACACAGCAACGACTGTTAGTATTGTAGGATTGTTGATTTGTAAGCGTTGAAGTACCGTGTCATCCTAGGTTATTCACTGCCTTCCTGATCGACATGACTAAAGAAGGGAAGGATATTATGAAGGCCCTTGAATGATCTTAAACGCGAACTAAGGGTTGAGCTTAGAACTCTAAAAAATAGCGTTAAAAACTGTGATGAAACTTGTGATGGCGTGAACGCAATTATGAACGATGTGAAGGAGCTTCGAAAAGATATGCAGAAGCTGTCGAAAAAAAAACAAAAAACGAAGAGCTAGTCGCAGAGAACCAAAGGTTAAGTGATAAAATCGAAGAGCTTGAGCAGTACCAACACTCTAACAACGTAAAAATAAAAGGTGTACCAGGAACAAGAGACCCATATTACATTGTCAAAAGAATGGGGACCCTTCTGGATGAGCCGATTTTAGATTCGGATATTGACTTGTGTCACCGAGTTCCCACATTTAACCCTCTCGAAAAGAACATAATCGTCCGCTTTGTGCAGCGCACAAAGCGAGACAAAATCCTGCAGAAATGCAAAAAACAGAGGATTACAACTAAAGACCTTGATTACGGTGGGCATGGCAGCCCTGTTTATGTGAACGAACACCTAACAAATTCGAACAAGAGGCTACTGGGTGCTGCCATTGTCAAGAAAAAGGGCGTGGGTTGGAAGTTCGTCTTTGCCCGAAAGAATGAAACGGCAAGTGTTCCTAAAATCGCTGGCATGACTGATGTGGAAAAAATAACAAACTGAAACCTAACTAATCCCTCAGATAACACACAAAGACATGATGATGGAAGAATTTCAGCCAGAGTGTGACTACTTTGACTGTCAAGCATTCGATAAAAAGTATAAGGAGCGGATGGACAGTTTTCAACAATACATCTAAACGTGAGAAGTATTGAAAATAAGGTTGACAGTCTCGAAATATTTTTTCAGTCTCCGAGTGTGGAATTTAGTGTTATTGTACTAACAGAAACCTGGTTAACGAAAGATGACAAACCACCATATCTACACGGATACAAGTGTGAAAGTGTGTACCGAGACAACAAAAGGGGTGGCGGTATAGCTATCTACCTCAAAGATAACTTGCGGTACCGGGTTATGGACAATCTAACGAGAATAAACGAAGATATAGAAAGCTTACTTGTTGAAGTCTCAAACACCTTATTTGGTGCTTTGTACAGGCCACCGTCTGGAAATCTGTATGAATTTATGGCTTTTATTGAAACCACGCTGTGTTTTCTGGAATCAGTATCCGGCTCATACATAAATATTAATACGCTATCGGACGATCACCACGTGAGAGAATTCCTAGACGTCATTCATCAGTGTGCATGTAGCAATATAATAACAGTACCAACCAGAGTCACTCCAGACACTGCAACAGCCCTTGACATCTGCCTCACGAACGTAGATATAAATCATATTACGGCCGGTGCTAATTTATACGACATCAGTGACCATCTACCCATATTCTGCATAAGGTCTTTTACAAATTGGAAACAAAATTGTTGTATGGAAAAGTTTTGGTACCGCATGATAAACAAAGAAACGCTTAGTACTTTTGGCTACCTAATAGAGCGGGAAAGTTGGGTCGACGTCTTCAGAGAATGTAATCCTACAGTTGCCTATAAAAGCTTCTTGACGAAATTTAAACACTGTTATGATGCTGCTTTTCCTCTCCGAGAAAGTAAGCAAGGGCCTAGAAAAAATAGAAAACCGTGGATAACTGGCAAACTGTATAAATGAATACGAAAAAAAAAAACTGCATGTATCATGCTTTTGTAAAAAATCGTGATCCCGCTCTATTGGAGGACTTCGAAAAGTTTAGAAACAAATTAAACTCCGACCTAAAAAAAGCAAAGTGTGAATATTATCAAAATAAATTTCTGCATATTCACAATCACCACAAGAAAGTGTGGGAGACGATTAACTATCTAACGAGCAGGAAGCAAACACGCAGCAGCGTGAGGGAAATGTTGATAAATAACAAGACTGTTGTCGTTACAGAACTTGTCGACGAAATGAATCGTCACTTCACTAGCATAGTGCACGTGCGCGGGAAATTATGCAAGCTCAGATAACTGTATGCTGGCAGAAAATCCTGGAGAAGGAGAAAAACGTTCCGTTCCTCCCTTTTTGACGTGTCCGCTTGGGGGCGCGTCGGTAAAAGGGAGGAAGACGCACCGTTGCTAACTTTTTCCTCCATTTTCTTCTTAGAGTGCAGATGATCTTTAATAGATTTTTTGTCTATTTTTACTTAAATTTAGGAGCACTGGGTTAATAGAAAAAAAAAAACATCTAACTAGCAAACTGTCACTACGAAAGTTGTTTGTCACAACTGAGGTAGTACGTTCTTCTTCTTATTTCCAATGAACTGGGTGAAATACCAATAATAATTATAAAAAATTAATATTCACAAAATGTTGGTTTACATTCTCCTCTTCTCCGTGTAGTCACAAAACAGAATAGAACATATGTTACGACGCAGTTCAAACTTATGCCCTTCCCGAAAATGGTCGCCGCCGTGGTTCTCAATCCTTCCCATGAACTTAGTAATAATACAAGAAATAGTGATGCAAATTGTTTCAATATACAAAACAAATATAGGCTCACGTGCTATCTATTTCTCCGTATAATCTCCCCATGTATTGTAGGATTTCCTTCGCCGCTGCCCGCCTCGGAGTATGACACACTCGCAGCAACACCTAATCACTTATTGACTGCTCACGCGCGCGCTCTATAGGGAGTATTCACTGGCGGCCATAGCTGTGTGCGCGAATGCTGAGCGCGTGCTGATGGCGCGCTTCCACAGTTCTTTTGCATCGTGCATTCCGCACCATCAAAAGTGCCGGTCTTAGTAGCCTATTGATGTGAGCTCGTTCTGAACATGCGCTCTAAACAGCACCCACAAATATGGCGTCCAGTGAATACTCCCTACACTCTTGCGCCGGCCCTTTTATCAATGACAGGGCACGCTCACGTGGCCGACTGCGCTTTTCGATCTCGCGGTGAAAATACCGAAAGACGATTTAACACGCGGCAACCTGATCGAACGCTGTGGATCACCAGGCTGTTTAAAACATTTAGCCAGTTATCTTGACGTGGTGTAAACTTTTGAATGCAGTCCCCCGAAAAGGAGGGCCGCCCACGCATTCTGAGTCATTTCTCACGAGTTCATCAAGACCTTCAGTCGTAAGAGGCGTTCTTCCCTGACTCTAGTAAGGACGCGTGTTCGTCATTCCCGAAGCTTTTTGCGATCTGCTCTTACACATCAAGCGTCTGTGTCGTGTTTGTCTTGCTGTCCGAGCACTTGGCGCTCTGTCCGTGTTTGTCTTCTCTGGTCCTTCATTTTGCTTGTGTTGCTCTTGGTTTTTAAAGATTCATACTCAGTTTTCCCAAGTTTTTAACAATCTCAAGGCGGTGAGCTGCTTTGTGAAGGGCATTTAAAAAAAATCGAGTCACATTATAATAACTGCCGAAATATAAGCGTTCTGATCACGTGGAGAAGTAGCTAGATTATACATCTACATTCTATGCTTAAGTTATGTTGTTTTTTTTTTTACCTAGTTAATCGAGAGTTAAAGTCAAAACGAGAAGCTCGCGTACAAAGGGTAAAATATAGAAAACAAGCTTTTTAAGAATCTTCGGGCGAAGCTGGGATTTAATCCAATTGTGCGCATTGCTTTTAAGTCCTTCCAAATAAATTAAATTCTGTGTTTATGTTGTCAAGAATTTTGTTATTGCGACAAATTTATTTGATGGTTTGCCACGACAGGAAACCGGAAATGTCTCATGGAAACGAAATGATTAACTGCTGACGCTGCAGTTGAAGAACCTATACGTCAAACGTATAACCTCAGCCGTCCCCAGCAAAATATAATATTACGAGAATATGAATGGAAAATAATCAGCACCCTTCGTTAACGTTCTCATCACACATACGTTACATCGTACAAACAGTTTAATTGCCAAATATATAGTGAACAACAATTCGGTAAATCAATTTATTGCTTCTGCGTGCGTAAGTGATTTGTAACAATTTTGTTAAACTAAAAATGTCACTTTACCCTTACAAAAAAAAGAAAGTTCTTCCTGACGTTATCTATTATCTTAACCCCGACACCGCTGAAAACATAATTTGTATTTAAAAGTGTTTTACGTCTGGTCTCGTGCAAGCTCCCCATTAGATGGCGCGATCAATAGCGAGTTTTAGAATAGGGGGCCCCACAGCTTTGGGGTGCCCCAAACAGCTTGGGGCATCGCAATGGGCATGCGCAGAAGTTCTGCGCATGCGCACTGGGCCGCCCCAAGCTGTTTGGGGCGCCCAAAGCTGTGGAACCCTCTATTCTAAAACTCGCTAATGTTATTAGCATTAGTTTCACGTCTGCATGAGTCGTTAAAACAAACGAAAAAGGTTCGTCGCTCAAGGGGATACGTTTTAGAACAGGAAATGTGGAATCCCATGACTACCAGGAACGATTGAACGACGACGTTTCCTGCGAACTCGCGGCACGAGACTGTATTGAAGGGGATATAGACCCCGGTTTGTCGGTCACATTGGGCACCCAAACGTCCTCTCGTATTCGCTCACCCTACAAAAATAAAAAGAGAGGATATTTATGGTCCAACGGCGCGCAGCTTTGGGAAGGAAATGACTTCCGTCGAACCGATTCGTTCTCTCACTGCCGGCGTGGCGGAAGGGACAGGATTTTTATTAGCCCCAACTGGGATAATATGGTTGGCACCTCGCCGTTTCCGATATCGCAGTCCTGAAACGGATGACGAAAGCGCGTGTGCCAGCCGTGCGCTTACTCTGCCCTCGTCCCCTCGCTGGCTGGGATACGAGTGCCGGCCGAAATTCTCGCTCGAGTAGATCAGAGTTACTCCAGAGGCTTACATCATGCGATAGAACATACAGCGACGCCGGCGACGACGCGCTAAACGAGCGAGCTCCGGGGCTAAGGTGGCTGAAGGGAAGGTGTGCTCATCGCCTGCATCGAAATATACGCCAAGATCGGCGCACTTTTTTCCATGTCGCCACACGTGCTAAGATCACGTGGCGTTTTAGCAATTAGCGGTAATCAGGTCCATAATGTGGCGTACCTTTTTTGTTTTACCGATTTCTTTTTATTTTATTTTCTGTAACGTTTTTCAACTAAGAAAATTAACTCAGGCCATTAGGAGCACCATAGCCGACGGATAATAAAAGGAAAACTGAGCAGTTGGACTGGCGCTCAATTGACGCAGTCCTTCTCAGTACAGTACATACTGCCTTCGTGGGATATTTCGGTGTCTCGGCTTATAACATAGATCTACTGGCACCTTCTTACTAAAGCGGCTTTCAAAATGAAGCTGGAACAATACCTCAAATGAGTGAATTTTCCCCTTGTACAAGTACAAGGGGCTGTGGAAAAAAAGCTGCAGCTGTGCAGCTTAAGTCCACAGATCCTTAATATTGGCAGCTAAGCAGCATCATTCCCCCCCCCCCCAAATTAAAAGTAATCATAACAATGCTTTGCTATTGCACGCCTCCACCCCCCCCCCCCCAAAAAAAAAAAAGAAAAAAAAAAAAGAACGAGCAAGAAAGTGATGAGTGGAAACAACAACTTGGAAAAGCACATTGTGAACATGAAAGTTCAGGGTGCACATATTTAAATAAAACCAAATCGTGAAAATCATACTCTCTCGGTTTCATACATTCTACGGAGTTCCCTGTATTTATAGGTGAATAAATCAAAATGCACGAGCTGATATCTTTTCAATATAGATGCTACTATATAACGTAAGCAATCTTCTCTATAGTTCGAGCGAGGTTTGGGCACTACCCAATTTTCTCTATCTTGTTGAGTAACTAGTTATGTCTTTTATTTGAAAATAAGCAAGATCACGTATGTTATTGATATTGTTTCGTGTTTCTAATCTACACTTCAAACTTAATCAATATATATATATATATATACAAGTTGAAAACTCTAATCACATGGGAGTGGTAAAACAAGCTCAGACTTGGCACTCCATAAATCACGTTGTAAATATGCCGAAATTTGTTTTCTTTTTTTGCAATACAACAATATGTTGTAGGTTCGAACATTTTTTTCCCCAAACAAATTGATAATAGTTTTTATGGGAGTGAAAGAGCGAATTATAAAGGAGTAACGCAATTTTTGTGAAAAGAAGGTATTTAATACGAACTATCTGAGTTATTTTGCTTAGTATGCGGTTTATGAGGCTATCCTACGACAGAGTTGAAGAAGATATGAAAAAATGATACCAAGACACTTAAAATGTTCAAAACTTTCTATAGAATGAGAATTTAGGGAGATATCTTCATGTATACTGGAACTAGTTTGTTTTTCTTTTCTTTTTTTGTCTGAATATGACTGATTTAGTTTTTGCCTCATATATTAGACACTGAAAACTACTCTAGTGCCTTCATTGTAAAAATTATATTTATCTACCAGTTTGTGGATGTCATTCCCAGGAAAGAAAATACTTGCGTCATTCGTGTATATAATAAATTTGGTAATAGTGTTGATGTTCACAATGTCATTAAGATAAATGTTAAAGAGTAGCGGCCCCAGTATACTACGCTGAGGCACACCACAAATGACGGGTTGAACTTTGGAGCACATATTATTTATTTGAACGACTTGCTTTTGATTAGATAAGTAGGTCTTCAAAATCGGCAACACATGTCCGCGAATACCGTAGCATTCAAGCTTTTTTTTTTTTTTTAAGTCGTATGATCTACCAAATAAAAAGTTTTTGAAGAATCCACAAAGACACCAACAACCAAGGCTATGCTTTCGAACTGTGTCAGTGTGTATTCTTTTTGTTTAAATAGTTCCAGTTCAGTGGATTTACTTTTACGGAGAAAAATTGATATGGGGTTAACAAGTTACATTTGTCGATAAAGTTCGAGAGTATTGAGTGCCAATTTTTTTCTAATACTTCTGAAAAATCAGGCAGAATAAAAACTGGCCTAGAATTAGAGAGATAATTTTCCTTTCCTTTTGATAAAGAAGAGTTACTTTTGCCTTTTAATTTTTCTTGCAAAAAAAACAGCAGTCGCAATCGGTGCGATGATATGAACTACGTGCTTCACGGGCTTTATTTTTAAAGCTATTATTATTTTTTTATATTTTTGGTAACAGTTATCATATCTTCCTCGGCAACAGGATTAAAAAAATTGATCTGTTAGTTTGAATTTTTGCATAATTACAAATACTAGGCGAGGCACCGCCAGCAAGCATACTTGTAAAGAAATCATTAAATGGGTCAGCTAGTTTACTTCAAGATAATTCTTTTTCATTGCCTTGCAGTTTTGAAAAAAAGGACATGTGAGGGACCGCGATGGAGGACTGCATTAAATTTGGACCACAGCACGTCACGCCTACCGTTCTTACCATTTAGAAATGAGGAGTGATATTCCGTTCGCGCAGATCGTAGTTTCTTTGTTATTTGGTTTCCATACTGCTTGAAAATTGTCAAATCATCGGGTATGCGAGCATTCAAAATAGTCTTATGCAAGTTGTCTCTTATTTTCATTTCTTTACGTAATTCTGACGTGATTCACGGCTTACGAATTTTTCTACTTTGCCTACGCAGTTTTACAGCGAACTGAGTGCAATATAAATGTTTAAAACGGCTCTAAAATATATATAAGCATCATTTGGTTCTACTAAATTGCCTTTATAGCTCATATTTGTATAAGGATTGCATACCAGAAACCATGAAGTGTCATCTCTGTAATTGATTGACCTTAATTAATTAATTGGCCTGCTTTCCAAATCGCGATCACAGGATGTTTGTACGTATTCCAGGTTTGAAGAAGGACATCGTCCTTTGGTGTAGAAAATATAGAAATTATCCATAATGTTACGGGCCCTGCCGTCACTCTGGCGCACGGTTGTGACGTTGAACGAAATGTCCGTGCTTCAAGCGTCCTGCATCAGCGTATATACATTGCAATTCTTATCAAGAAATTCACTCCCCGGGATGCGCATCGCGTGGTAACAACGTCACTCGTTTGCGCGGAGCCGCGCTGATGTAGACATCCGAGTGTGATGGTGGAGCTTTTGCTCCAACTGCAAAAACGCTCCCCGCCTTCTTGGCGTGGGATCTCTTTGCAATTAGCGGTATTTTGTTCGCGTGCCCGGCAGATTTTACTCAGTAAGCGGCCGGCGGTGGCATCCGGATCCCCTAACTTGTAGCTTGGGCTATTGCGCGCGTCGTCCGAGGCACCCGAAGGAGTCTTCCATATTCATCAATGCCGTCCTTAAGCAGCTGCTCATACAACTGGTTTTGATTCCACGTCCTTTGTGTTGCGTCCATCCATTCAAGAAGAATCTTTCGCAGGAAGCAGTGCGTCGTCTTCTGCTTCTAGCAGCGCTGCTTCCATGTTCGCGTATCTCTAGCTTTTCGTGTGCTTCTCCATATTTCTACTCTCGTCTGCTAGCACCGTGCCCTATTCTTGAAAGTGCAACCGAGGAACGCGTCTGAAAATACTGACATCCCCTTCTGCTCCCCACTGTTCGTGTGAATGCTTGAGTCGGGGAGTGCGTCCGGCTGGTTCCGTCGATTACAGGTCCCGCACATCCCTCCATGAAAAGCATTGCTCCTGTGAACACCCCTTCAGTAAAAGTACAGTGGCTAGAAGGGGAGGTGTCAGAATCGGTACGCGAGAGAAGGAGCAGCCAGTTAAGATGCAGCGGTGCGCTGCCGTCGACACTGAGATGCGTCGTGTGCTCGCTTCCACTGCGATTCGAGAGCTTCCTTGCTCCCCGCGTAAGTATCGCGAGCAATATGCGCTCCTTAAGATAGTGGTGACAATTAAACGATATTAACTTTGGACTTGTGGTTCACGTAACAAAAAAAAAAAAAAATAAACCTGCAGGCGCTTTATATTCGTCGTCGTCGTCGTCGTTGTCGGGAACGGCGGAGAAAGAGGCTCTCTTCTCTTTCTTTCTCGCACAAACGTACCCATGGTGCATCCGGGAACAAAGCAGTGTGTTTGCCGTTTTGCCATTGCGGTAGTCTGGACGAGAGGAACAATCTTTTCAGAAAGAGTGCCGGAAACGAGCATTTCAAGCGACGCGAACGAGCCTTTCCTGGCACGGCGTTTGCAATTGGCATCTCAGAGTCGATGACCGCGCCACCTATCGTCGTTGTGATGATTGGAGGCACGCTCTGCGTTTACTACAGTGACCCTTCTAGCCACCATAGTAAAGGGCTGTAGGTCTATTCGTCGAAAGACAATTCGTAGCACGACAATTCGTAGCAGAGCAATTCGTCGCATAGGGCAATTCGTCATAGGGCAACTCGTAACAGGGGAATTCGTAATGGGGTAACTCGTCCAGTAGTTCGATTCGTCACCCTATTAATAGCTTCTTATGTGTTTAATTTTCAAAGTTTTTCGAGTATATTGCTTCAAAATTATTATTTACGAACGAAGGTTCTTTTTCATTTAGGGCTTTAATTTGTAGAATAATGTTTAAGATTTGGCTTAAATGGTCTACTTTTGCGGTAGACGCTGTATACTTCTGTGGGTAAACGACACAACAAAGTTATAAATATGTTTCAGTAAGTTTGATAGGACAACCACACAGGTATCAGCTCAAGAAAAGAGTTTCATTTGCATCGAAAACTTTGCATATATTTGGTATTCATTGAGCCTTCAAGTTCGAGTTTGCCAGGGAGCGCTACCGGCGATCCGCCATCTTCGAGGTCGTGGTTTGACGTTTGACAGCCTTGGGTACACGGTCGTTTGTTGGTTCTGTGTGCTAATTTCATATCGTTGAAGAAGCTTTGTTGAATAGAAAAGAGAAAACAGTTTATCTCGGGGGCGGGCCGTTTTAATTTATTTGTTGCCGCCGAGTACCGTGTGTAAAGGCTGAACCGCACGTAAGCAATTTAGCGAGCGACGAGACGAGCGACGACTATCCGCTTTGCTGTCACTCGGTCACTCGCGCGACGGTGCAAACACCATGAAAGCGACGGGAGCAGGCGACCAAGGCGACGAGCGACGATTTCTAGAAATCTAAAAACCGATTGACGCGACGAGTGACCGTGAGAAATCTCTGTCGCTCGTCGCCGACTCCCGTCGCTGTCGCCGTCCTCGCTAAATCGCTTACATGCGGTTCACCCTTCAGCGTCGCGTAGCTCGCTTTTTTTTTTTTTGTTTCTAGAAAACTTAGCGCTCATCGCCTTGCTGCTACGTCGCTTTAATGCGGTTTGCCTCGTCGCGCGAGCGACAGCGAAGCGGGTCGCAGTCGCTTGTCTCGTCGCTCGCCAAATCGCTTGCATGCGGTTTTTAAATAGTTTGTACTAATAAAAAAATCGGCGCATTTTTCATTAGCTGCGCACTCGGTGAGCCACACGGTATGTTTCTGCACAGGAGCCAACACCGAAGGCACGACGTACGACACGGAGGCGATGGAGCAACACGGTTACACGGCCGTGGTACAGAAAATCCGCTAGAGAAAAAGCAATAAGGAAACCAGCAAAACAAAAGAGAGTAATCACACCGTGCTACCTCAAAGTAAAACCCCAAAGTAGAAACAATCACAGTTCTCGCAGAAGAGCTACCGCTGTGGGCACGGCGCGCGACACGGAGCGCTGCATGGAGCAAGGCGGCCGCGGTGGAAAAGTTTGATGGCGACAAAAACGAACTAAAACACACAAAAGGTATTCCTACGGCGCTTCAAAACCACCAAAGTCTGATAATAACCCTTAGTTTCGGCCAAAAAGACCCTTTAGAGGGTTCCCGGACATTTAATCGAACACCGATTCGTCGAACGCCGATCCGTCGAACGCCGTTTCGTCGAACGCCGTTTCATCGAAAAAATGGACGTTTCATTGAACGCCGTTTCATCGAACCGCTGACGGCCGTTTCATCGAATGTCTTTTAATGAAAAGTGTGAAAGATGCTCTTTTATGCACGGATCGAGTGCATTTTCGTGTAATTCACCCATTTCATCGTCAGGTTTTTTAATGTCCAAACTTGCAGTTGTTAGAATTTATTTTGATGCAAGTAACCCATGAGGGTATTTGCACCGATTTTTATGTTTGTTTAGCATATTGCGCTTATCTGTCCACTTCCTCTGTATTACCCGATGGGCCTTCAGGGTATTGTAACAAATAAATAAAACGTCGCACTCCCGGAAGAAGCGCACTCCAACTCATGGAGGCCAGAGGGCGACTTAGGTTTTGCGCAGGCCCAACAACTTTAGCCAAGTGAGTCTCCTAGCCTCTCATGTCTTGCTATTAATACTTTTTACTGCCCGAAGATTGCAGTAGCTAAAGCGGAGGTGCTATTTATGAAACTACAACGAAACATTGTCTTTTTAGCTCTAAGACTCAATGAAGTCAAAAGTAAATACGTCAGTTCAAATTGTATTTGAAAACTTTCGGGTTTATATGTTCGTCAAATGATGAGAAATTGCTCTCAAAACGTTCCCCTCAGCCATGCTCCGTCGGTTCTCATAAAAAAACGGACCTTCTCATTTCTCGCCGTTATGGCATTCTTCTGGCGAGGAGGCTCTTGGGAACTCAGCATCGCCTCCAGCTTGTCTTCCGTCAGTTGATGTTCTGCGGCGATGCAAGTCAAAAACTTCCAGAACCTGGGATGGGCACCTCCGACCAGCTTTAGGAAGCGGGAATGCCACCCTGGCGTTCGATAAGACGGCGTTCGATAAGACGGCGTTCGATAAAACGGCGTTCGATAAAACGGCGTTCGATAAAACGGCGTTCGATAAAACGGCGTTCGACGAAACGGCGTTCGATGAAATGTCCGGTCCCAGATGTTCCTGTTGTCTGTGGTTATTTGTGACTTTAAAATAACTGCCACAAATAACCCCAGCGTGACTGTGGTTATTTGTGACTAACAACGCGAAGCTTAGAGACGTCAGTCATGATCTTTGTAGGTCTCTCTTCTTCGACATACCCAGTAGATGCTTTGCTCAGACCTTCAGTTAACTGTATAAAAAAATCCTTCGCAAACCAGCATCTCCCCACCTCATTTAGTCCTGATAACTTCCTCTTGTGACTGCCAAAATAAACTCTTAGACCATTTATTTTATAGCATTTGGACATGCCCTCGGAACTAAAAGGATGTGGATGACAAAGACATTTTAAATATTTTATCTTGTGAGTCTTGAAAGTTCGTTCTGGACTTTCCGAAAAAAAGATAAGCGAAATCTAAATAACAAAAAAGTCGCACGCTTGCTGAACCATTCAAACTGTTGGCCCGGCGGACATACAGCCTCCCGTGCACTGTCGGCTTAAAGGTGAATAGAGTATCGAAACCGGACAAAGGATCGTGAACTATCCAAACAGGATACAACACAGCATGCATAAATAAGTGTGGCGAGTTAGTTGGTTCATACTGACGAAACGACAAACAGCGCAGAGTAAACGGGGACTAAAGGAAGTGCAAACAAGACAGGCGCTGACTCTCAACTGAAATTGAATCACATGAAAACAAAACAAAGAAAACAGAAACTCCGCCCATGTCACATGATACATTCACCACGTGTCCAAAAAAACCATCTCTTTACTAGTCAAGCCCAGTGACGTTTGGCTTACGCAGTTCGTGCCTGCTTTTATAATTGCATGCGGCTCTAAAATTTCTCGATTCACTCTGTCCCTTCCATAGCCAATGACACCCGTCTTACTGAAGATAGGATAATACCCACATCTATCACAATGCAGTAGAAGATGCCCCCCTACAGCTCCCACCACTGATCGCAACGACAGGTCATGCTCCCGTAGTCTGTGATTAGCACATCGGCCCGTCTGACCTACGTAGGTTTTCCCACACGTTAGTGGAATCGTGTAAACAACTCTCACCTTGCAAACAACACATTGATTCTCATGCTTCACCGAGCAAGCGGGGCCTTTGTCCTTCTTATCGGCAACTCTCGCGCGAAGTTGCGCCAGCTTACACGGAGCGGAAAATACCAATGGCATATCGTACCTCAAGGCAACTCTTTTCAAGTTGAGTGAAATTTTATGGAGTTACGGTATTACAAGCGGTCTCTTATTTGGCCTTTCCCTCCGGGGACGGGGTTTCCCCTTGAGTTTCTTTAACAAACCCTCCGCAACGTTCAATAAAACCAAAGTTGGGAAACCTGCCACTGTCGGTCTCTCAACCTGCCAGGAAAAACTATCGTTAACCACATGATGACATGACTTCTCGAGTGAAGCTTGTAGGCAAGACGAGGCAATGCTTCTCTTGACCAGCTTAGAATGCAATGAATCATACGGAAAAAGACCAGCAAACGTGTTTAGCAATGAATTCTAGTCTCAAATCCAAAAACTGTAGGTAAGCCCCATCCTGAAGTTCGTGAGTGATGTGCGTAATGATGTGCGTAAACTTCTAAAACAGACCTCACGACATCTGCCCTCACATATGCCTTCCAACGTAATAAACAAAACCAAAAAGTCATCCACGTAACAAAACACTTTACAAACGCGCTCGTCATCCAGTCTTTCCGAAAAGGCCCTATCGCACTTGGCTAAAAAAAATATCACAAAGCACAGGCGCCACAGACGAACCGATACAAATCCCCCTTTTCTGAACGTAACGCTTACCGTTCAATAAGATAAAAGTCGACTCCAGATAAAATTCAGCAGCTCCAAAAACCCATCAGTACACAACCCGCTAGCGTCCTGGAAGCCAATCTCGCCATTTCTTTGAATACATTCACGTACCGAGACAAACAGAGCGCAATGAGGGATGGAATAAAAAGATTCTTCGCATCTATGGAAAAGAAACCCCACATCTGTGACTGCACCACTACTAAGGTAATCTATGACACTCGGCGAATTGCGCACCGAAAAAGGATCACAGGTCTCTAACCGACTTAAGTGCTCTTGCAGGAATCGATTGACCTGTCTCTGCCAAGCCCCCTTCTCGGTAACGGTAGTCCGCGGGGGTGCATTCACTTTATGTGTCTTAACAGAAAAGAATACAACAAGATTACCTTTCGGGATCTTTCCAATTTCTTTTTACAGCTTGGACAGTTGTAATTCCTTGCACAACTTGGCTGCCGCCCATTTGACCCTTTAGGCTTAAGATTGGTAATCTCGAAGTTCTTTTTAATCGCATCGTCAGCCTTAGTGTTCAGTAGGTTCCGGGGTAGCACGACAAATCCTCACTCCTTATCAGCCTGTAGTAAACTGAGATCGTTGTTTGAAAATAGGTAACAACACTTTGTAGAGAACCCACCCCAGATGCAGAAGGCTGTTTCGTAGCACATTTTAGAAGGCAGTCAACCCCCTCCGAAACACAGTGGTCCTTATCCTCAGACGCTGCCTTTTCCGACACTCATCGTACATCAGCCAACAATTCATGCGCCTTCATGCTAGGCTCAACACTATACTTTGGCTTTCTTTCCAGAATTCGGGCCACATGCTCAGGAACTTGGGCGTCTCCCAAAACGACCAGTCCACTAGGTCTGTTCTTAGGCGAACGAGACTTCTTGGGTATCCCAGTTTGAACACTTTGCCACAAGAACTCTGTAGCCTGGGTCACAAGCCTCAGATGCTCTCGGTGGTGACGGTATGCCAGGGGAGTAGAACCGCCTCGGAAACACAGCATCCTTAGGTAGTCGTGAAGAAAACGCACCTGCCTCCAGCTTTCTGACCGCAGAATCTTGCATATGCGTTTGGAATGCCCATCAGATGGACGAAGACACCCGAACAAGGCCTCGACTTCAGGAGGAGCCTGGCCCGTCTTTATGCAAATCGAGAGGTATCTTGCACGGCAGGTCGACACGGCGATGAGGTTAGTGCAGGTGATGGCATGGTCGTAGTTGCTGTTAAACACGTAAAAGAACCCACCGTAGAAGAAATGAACTGAATAAGGGTGGCGATGTGGGTTAGTTGGCTCATACTGACGAAAAGGCAAACAGCGCACAGTAAACGGGGACTAAAGGAAGTGCAAACAGGACAAGCGCTGACTCTCAACTGAAATTTATTCACATGAAAACTAAATGAAGAAAACAGCAACTCCGCCCATGTCACGTGATACATTCACCACGTATCCAAAAAATAACATCTCTAAGGTCTGTTTTAGAAGTTTTCGCCCATTATTCGGAGGGGCTCACTTTCACTTACGAACTTCAGGATGGGGCTTACCTACAGTTTTTGGATTTGAGATTAGAATTCATTGCTAAACACGTTTGCTGGTATTATCTCCCACGCTCAAGGAAGGGACTTCTTCCGTATGATTCATCGCACTCTAAGCTGGTGAAGAGAAGCATTGCCTTGTCTTGCCTACAAGCTTCACTCAAGAAGTCATGTCATCACGTGGTTAACGATAGTTTTCCCCGGCAGGTTGAGAGACTGGCAGTAACAGGTTTCCCAACTTCGGTTTTATTGAGCGTTGCGGAGGGTTTGTTAAAGAAACTCAAGGGGGAACCCCGTCCCCGGAGGGAAAGGCCAAATATGAGACCCGCTTGTAATACCGTATCTCCATAAAATTTCACACAACTTGAAAAAAGTTGTTTTGAGGTACGATGTGCCATTGGTGTTTTCCGCTCCGTGTAAGCTGGTGCAACTTTGTGCGAGAATTGCCGATAAGAAGGACAAAGGCCCCGCTTGCTCGGTGAAGCATGAGAATCAATATGTTGTTTGCAAGGTGAGAGTTGTTTACACGATTCCACTAGCATGTGGGAAAGCCTACGTCGGTCAGACGGGCCGACGTGTTAATCACAGACTGCGCGAGCATGACCTGTCGTTGCGATCAGTGGCGGGAGCTGTAGGGGGGCATCTGCCACTGCATTGTGATAGATGTGGGTATTATCCTATCTTCAGTAAGACAGGTATCATTGGCTATGGAAGGGACAGAGTGAATCGAGAAATTTTAGAGGCGCATGCAATTATAAAAGCAGGCGCGAACTGCGTAAGCCAAACGTCACTGGGCTTGACTAGTAAAGAGATGTTTTTTTTGGACACGTGGTGAATGTATCATGTGACATGGGCGGAGTTGCTGTTTTCTTTGTTTTGTTTTCATGTGATTAAATTTCAGTTGAGAGTCAGCGCTTGTCCTGTTTGCACTTCCTTTAGTCCACGTTTACTGTAAGCTGTTTGCCTTTTCGAGAGCATGCATGTTTAGAACAGCCTCCGACCTTTCCAAAACTTCAAAAGAACGCGGACAACAAGGCGGTGTTCGAACTTTTCTTGGAAAGCTTCTGAACTTTATATTTATAGATACACGTTCCATCCCCTCCCCCTCCCCCTTTCCAATACCCTCTAAACTTTCCTAAAAAAATAATATACTAAAAAAAAAAAACCAAGTTTTCGACTAGATGCCCTAGCGACGAATAGCCCTATGACGAACCGCCCTACGCGACAAATTGCCCTGCTACGAATCGCCCTGTTACGAATTGTCTTTCGAGGAACGGCCCGTAGCCCATAGTAAAGGCTGATATTGCCACGCGCGTCGCCGAGCGAGCGTGTGCGTGGCCGAAGATTCGTGTTTCGGCTGCCGAGCAGTGCGGACGCACGGATGGCGAGCTCCGATCGAGCGACGATAACGGTCGTTGCCGGCGTTGCCGGCCGTGGTGAGGGCGTTTTGTATCCCCGCTGATTACTGGATTCTGTTGCCGACGTTGCCGGCGGGCGATAAAACGAAGAACCAGGTTTATCTTCACTGCGACGTAAATGCCAGGCCACTCCGAATTGGAGACTTCAAGGAACCGTTGGAAAAGGTCTACATGCTCAAAGAAGTTGCAGGGCTCGGCGTATGCCAGATGGGACACGTGTGGCTGTGCAGCCTGAAGAGTGCGGCGGCGAAAGAGCGGCTTCTCAAACTGGGCTGGCTTACCGTCAAAGGTAAATTGTGCATCCCCGTGGACCCCAACAGGCAGGAAGTGCGGGTCAAGCTGCATTGGGTACCTTTCGACGTCCCCAACGACGTTCTCCGGAGAGCCTTGGAAGAGTACGGGACTGTCAACGAGGTGAGCAAGGAAAACTGGCGTGTGGATGGCTTCGAGGATATCGAGTCCACCACAAGGATTGCCAAAGTCATGCTGAAGGAGGGAATGACGCCGGACAAGTTGCCTCACCAGCTGAAGCTTAACGGGGGCACGATCCTTGCTGTCGTCCCCGGACGAGCGCCGGTTTGTTTGCGGTGCAGCAGGGCGGGACACATAAGACGTGACTGCCGTGTGCCCCGGTGCGGCGAGTGCCGAGGCTTCGGCCACGTGTCCCAGGAGTGCGTGCGCTCGTATGCTAGCGCCGTAGTTAATCGAGCCACCAATGATGAGGACGAAATCATCATCGACGAAACAGAAACGGAGGAGGCGGCGACGCGGCCTTCGAGCCTACCGGAGACAAAGGAGCAAGCTACGACAGGTGATGCAACGAACGGTACCAACGCAGCAGAGGCGACGGCCAAGGCCTCGAAGCCCGACGCTGAGGAACCTGGAAAGGATACGCAGGCGACGACGGCGGGAGGCACCGACGCTGTGGACGAGGGTGACGTGAACGAGCCACTAATGGAACTGGACCTTGCGAATGTGAAGCGGCGACTGGATGATGAGACCAAGGACAACGAGGCAAAGGAGCTACACCGCCCACAAGGCGAGTGGAAACAAATCGGGAAGAAAAGTCGTTACACCACCAAGCTGCGGTCCTCGTCGCTGACCCGCGATTGGGAACTGTCGCAGAGACCCTCTGCGCCATGAGAAGAGCTCTGCAGGAGCCAAGCGACAGGTAAGCACCAGGAGGTTGGTCTGTCGGCACTAAAACCAAAAAAAAAAAAAAAAATGGTAGGGCTCACGTCCGGGCTCCGTATTGGAACTCTGAACGTTAGGGGCTTAGCGGCACGTCGCCGCCAGTGTCAACTTAGTCGCCTACTCACGGAGTACGACCTGGACGTACTTGCTGTCCAAGAAACTAAAGTTGAGAGTACGAGTCAGACCGACCTCATGGTGCGACCGTTTATGTCGAGGTACAATGTATGTGTGAGCCACTCTGTCGGTAGGTCAGGCGGCTGTTGCCTGTTTTTAAAGAAAGCATCAGGAATCACGGAGGAAAATGTTAATGCATGCGCGTCGGGTCGTTTTGTTATTTGTGACTTTTCTTTCTCCAATTTAAAGTGGAGGGTTATATGCATTTACGCCCCCAATGTGGAAAGCGAGCGATGCACTTTCTTTGTAAACATTTCTATTTACCTCCAGAGTGATAGAATTACGGTACTATTAGGAGATTTTTATTGCATTTGTTCACCTGAAGACCGATCAAACCGATCGCACAACAGAGATAAATCCGGGGAGCAGCTAAATAATTTGGTTAAAGATTTCGAACTTGAAGACGTAGCCCAATGTACTGTCGCGGACAATATGAGCTGAAACAGCGCTCCGGCCTGTGCACGGTACTACCTGCGCCGCCTGTCGCATCGCTCCCAAAACACTGCGCACCCTGAGGCCGAGATAAATTATCACTTGCTCTCACTGCGCCGCTGCGCTCTTCCGGCCGTCTGCTAGCGAAAATATTGGTCGAAGGAACCACCATCACGATGCGTGTGCCGTGTAGCACAATGTTCACGTTTCCAGCTGACATGCATTTCAGTGCAATTCAAGAAAGCGCCGAAGTGGAAAATGCGCTGTCACGCTCGTATCTCCTCGAGGAGCGCTGCCTGACGAAGCTGCCTTGGCCCCTAAAAGGATCCGATCTGAATATCATCGAAAACATTTGGAGGCGCGTCAAGGTAGCTTTGTCACGTCGTCCCCTCCACCGCGCCACTGCCTACAAATTGTGGAAAGCAATGGGAGGTGAATGGGAGCAGCTTCAGGGCTGAGCCAGACTTCGTGGCCGCGCTCTATGATTTCTTACCAGAGAGGATAAAGCCGTGGTCGCTGGTCAAGGGAGAATGACGCGGTATTATTTTGCAGGTTTTACTGCGTCTCGGGACCCCCTGAACTGGACTTCTGCCGATTGGAAAAAGCTTGATGCTACTGTTGCGACACACTGTTTGACGCCGTTAACCACGCACACTTTTTGAGGGGTGCCTCCTTCATCCCGATCTTCTTGTATAGTGCAGTTGAACTTCCATGCCGACTAATAATCTTTTGTGTCTGACAATGTCCTCTGCAAATATTCTTCTGATTAAGTTTCAATCTCCTTCTCTTGACAAATATATGACTGTTTGTCCACCTTATTAAGGCTAGGAATTCGTAAACAAAAAACTGGTGTCTTGTCAGCAACTTGTTTTGCTTGAAACAAACACGTGGGCCCAGTAATGAAGAAATAATATTTTTAAACCTTTTCATACTAATCAAAGTTACAAAACCTTCCCAGTAACATGTATGCTTACCGTTTTTTGAACATATACGATCAGTGAAAGAGAAAAAAAAATACATTGGAGCCGGACTAAATCCGGCATACATATTTTGGCCTATATTTTACGATATCCCCTTTGTGCATGCACCTCAATTCAAACAAAAACAACCTGCAACGTATTTTGATATGACTTTTAAGAACGGTAATCGCAGTTAAAATTTAAGACACTTCAATATTTTTCCTTCACCAGTCAGCGTTTTTTCTACGGGATTTTACGCGATACAGTAAAGTAAATCAATACCAAAAGGGGAACGACCAGTGTAATCTTTTGTTCCCCCCTCCGCCCTACGACAGATGCCCGCTGTCGCACCCACCGTCTCGCTTGCAGACAGCCGGAAGAGCGCAGTGGTGCAGCGAGCGCAAGTGAGAAAATATCTCGGACTCAGGGTGCGCCATGTGTGCGGAGTAAGGCGACAGGCGGCGCAGGTAGTACCGTCCGCCGGCCGGAGCGCTGTTTCAGCTCATATTGTCCGCGATAGTACGTCAACCGGTAATCGTGTGATCTACACGCACCACCAAGGTAGCAGTCATGCGAGGCTGGACAGAGCGTATGTTTCGGTCGACATTGTTCCCGAATGTGGTAGCTATGCAGTCAGTTACGTGTCTTTCAGTGACCACAGCCTAGTGACTTTCACAGTGGGTCATTGCAAGAACCGCTCTAGCTTCTCCTGGGAGTTAATGAAGCTAAACGCTAAGCTCTTGGACGATAAGCAATTTACCGAAAAGGTTCAAAGTAGGCTGGAGCAAACAAGCAGTGTAACTGATAATGAAGTCTGCAGGGAGTGGGAATTGTTTAAACAACAAGTGAAGCTTGATGCGATAGAGAGGGCGTGTCAAATTAAATGTGAAGAGCGAAAAGTAGAAAACGGTCTTCGCGCGGATTTACAGAGGCTGCACGTGGAGGAAGGAAGGACACCCGGAATCTTCAAAGATGATATAAGCAGCATAAAAGCGCAACTTATAAGCGGTATAAGGGGGCGATTGTTCGTGCCCGAGCGGAGAGGTTGCTTTTGGGGGAAGCGCCCACCAAACGGGCACTTGCCCTTGAAAAGAAGTATGCTAGCGGAAACCAGATAGCGGAAATAGAGTACGAAGGCACAATGACTAGCGATCCGGCCCTTATCCAGCGTGCATTCGTTGAATACTACGAAACATTGTTCGACAAAAAAATACCAAAAAAGACGGGTCTTGATACGGAATTCCTGCCAAGTCTTCCACGGTTAGACCATGATGACGAGCAAGTTTTGGAAGAACCAGTCACCGTAACAGAGATCGAGAAAGCGATAGATGAACTAAGCGCAGGCAAATCGCCGGGCCCGGATGGATTGAGCGCTGCCTTCTACAAGAAATTTAAACCAGAAATCGCGCCGTTGTTGCATCGGGTTTTTAATGAGTCTTATCGGAACCATAGGTTACCGCGCTCCTTTTTGTGTACGCATACAGTCTTGATACCGAAAGGTAACGACGCCTCCAAGCTACGCTTCACTAGCAACTATAGACCGATCACCCTTGTTAATGTTGATTATAAAGTTCTCATGAAGGTGTTAGCGAGGAGGCTGCAGAGTGTAATTTGGAAAATTGTAGGGCCTCATCAAACCTGTGAAATTAAAGGCCGGAGTATTTGTACGAATATGCACACAGCTAGGAGTGTTCTGGAATGTTGTGATGTTGAGTATCGGACAATCGCACTGCTCCAAATCGATTTGGAAAAAGCCTTTGACCGTGTATGTCATGACGTACTTTTTCAAATTTTAGAGCACGTACGAATCGGGTCTTTCATTCTCGAAGGAGTAAAAATGGCTTATTTAAACTGTTCAACAAAGTTAATAATTAACAGAGAAGTCACTAAGCGGATAGACGTTCTTTCTTCAGTACGGCAGGGGTGTCCTTTATCCCCTTACTTTTCGCGATTTTTTTTAACCTTTCTGCGCTACATCATTCAATGTAAGGACATTAGGGGTTTCACTTTACACGAGTGCAAAGTAAAAATTTTAACATATGCAGACGATATAGCTGTTTTTTGTTCACTCTAGAAGCGTCACAAGGGCTGTGGAAGCGACTAAGCGGTTTTGTGACGTCACAGCGTGTGCGGTCAACTGGTCGAAGTGTTACGGGCTATGGCACGGAGAGTGGGCTTCTGCGCCAAACTTTTTTGAAAATATCCAATGGGCTCGGGAACCCCAAAAGTATCTGGGTGTCCCGTTAAAACATTATCGTGAAAATAACGACTATTGGCGGGAGGAAACTAATCAACTGAAGGCAACCGCGGAAAAGTGGGTAACGAAAGAATTGTCGATCTTCGTACGTGCGACAGTTTGTAACTTGTTCTTTATGTCGAAACTATGGTACGTTCTTCAAGTCCTACATTGTTCCAGAGTCAATATTCAGCGAATTCACCGGGTGTTTGCAGTATTCATTTGGGCGTCTCAGTGGGAACGGACTAGTAGAGCCAATCTTTTCCTTCGACCCCGAGATAATGGTGTTGGTCTGTGTCACTTCTTCATCCGTCAACTCGTTACACAATTTATGTTTGTGCGTGATCAATCTGACCCATGTCTGCGCCTGGTAATACAAACAAAGCTCTTTGATGTGTTGCCCAGTTATGTGGTTTTGTCATGCCGTGTTCGTTACGGAACTTTATCGCGTTTTTTGAGAGAAGTTGTATCATCATGTCGTTTCCTTTTTGTACGGTTTTCTCGGGATTATTTGTCTGTTGTATCGCGCAAAAGGTTGACGCGAGATTTGGTGGATGTGTTAATGCCCTTGCCACGGTATAGGTCCATATACGCTGGAGCCCCCGGACAGGACGGGCTAAAACGTGTTAAAAAAGCGTTGGTTCCCCCTGGGGTTAAAACTTTCTTTTTTAAATTACACAGTGAAACACTACCCATAAAAACTTTTTTAGAAGCTAAAGGAATAAATTTGTACTGGACAGTAAACTGCCAATTATGCAAGCAGCCAGAAAGTATCGAGCATGTCTTTTTAGATTGTTGGGATGCTTTGCTATACTGGGACGTGCTCCAGCGCACAATCAAAAAAGAACTACCGTTAACACCGTATGGGATTCGTTTTCTAACGGCAGACAGTGAACCGGTACCATATGACACAATCCTTCTCCTGGGGCTCCACAGTATATGGAAAAGTCGAATGGCGGTACGTCATGCAGACGTAAACGCCCGCACTGTCCGCGAGTATTTCATTGACAGCTTTAAACGCCTCCGGGAATGCTACAAAAAGATTAATAGTGACCTTGAGTGGCTGCCTGTTCTGGATGAGCTGGCAACTTTAAAACCCTTTTAACTTCACTTACTCTAGCAAGACAGGCTAGATTTCACTCAACTTTTTAGATGTGTGTTGTGTAACGCTTGTCTATTACCGTTCCCAACATACAGTTCTTCGCATCTATTCTGTAGTTTTATGCAAACCTGGTAATAAAAAAAAAAAAAAAGTTTGCGTGGCCGAATGGTTACCGTGCTTGGCAGTCGCGCGGAGGATCCCGGTTCGATTCCAGAGCGCGGAATGATCTTTTATTTATTCTTTCAGCATGGCGACCTCG
This sequence comes from Ixodes scapularis, assembly GCF_016920785.2. Classification (NCBI taxonomy): domain Eukaryota; kingdom Metazoa; phylum Arthropoda; class Arachnida; order Ixodida; family Ixodidae; genus Ixodes; species Ixodes scapularis. Next base: position 44,945,254 of record NW_024609857.1, on the reverse strand, counting down.
TAAGTTCGAAAACCTTTCCATCTGATTAATTTACGAATGTTCTACGCGCCGAACGTTCTAGACCGAATTTTCCAGAAACCGACGCGTCGACAAAAGGTGCTCCACGCGTGGCAAGCCGAGGTCAGTCTCGCTCCAGCGTTCGATCCTGCTGTTTTGCCCACATCGACGCCTGCGACGCTGGCCTTTCTCTATTTTGTTTTGGGCACAAGTTCGCCCCATTAATCCTTTAGTTTCTTCAGTTATTCGTTGCATTATAATTTGTCATTCGTGATATCTTGGTGGAAGAGAAGTTATTGCATTCTATGCCCGTAAAGTGTACCTCTCCTAAGACACCCCAACCAAGTGAGGTGCTCATTCCTGGAAGGCTACCCTTCGCCGAAGACGCCGAAGCCCGAACAACCCGTAGTACCAGAGATCAGTCACCCGAATTTGGTCTCTTGCCCGAGAACCTGAAGTAGAAGATCCCGACGATGAACAACCCGCCCGTCGTCGTCCTGTCCGTCGCTCAGCGGACACCTGCTCTCTTGCTCGGCGAGTTCTATGAGAACGTTGAAGACTGGATCAACCAGTACGATCGCGTGGGCCGCCACAATAGGTGAAGCGGCAAGCAGAGCCGGCAGAAACTCTATTTTTTTGCTTCAAGGTACTGCAAGGCTCTGGTTCGAAAACCGCAAACCACGAAAAGCACCCCGGTCTGGCCACATAAAGAGTTAGTTCCGTTTTCCACGGCCTATAGTGCCCGGGCTTTACACATCGGATATTGGAAATACCGCTGCACCGCTAACGATCGGACAAAAGAATGTAAGTTGCCATCATTACAAAATTCAGAAAATGCAATATGTAGCCAAGTACGAGTGTTCGAAATCAAAATAAAATTATCCGCTGCGTTTTAACACAAAAATAAGCAGTATAGTCTTTGCAGCAAAGCCGAGCTGCGGAAATTGCGTTTTGCCGTTCCGAGAACGTGGCTGCGATTTTGATCACTTGTTAAAGAAGATAAAAAAAAAAGCGAAAATAGAATCAAGCCGAATCAAATTTAATATAAACAACAGCAAAAAAAAAAAAAAAAAAAACAACGTGGGGGCTTTAATTTACACTGTGCAGGTGGTTGGTGAGCGAAGCTGTGGTATCACCTGCAACGATTGCCGACTGCATTATACGAAATGCCGCCGCCAGTCGCAGCGCGCCGCCGCCTGTGGTATTACCGTTTCTTTTCCCTTTGCCACTCCTAGTATTCACGCTGCTCCCCGGGAGTCCTAACTATGCATGGCCTATTCATCGCGGTGCTGCAGCAACAATAAAATCAGTTGCTATACTCCGCTTGATCTTACGTTTAAGCGCAGCGGATGTTACGAGCCATCGGAGCCAATCGAAGGCCGTGTAAGTGTCACGTGATCTTAGAGAGGGGGCACAGCAACGCGCGGAAAGCGTATCACGGGCCACGTCTACAGAACGGATTGGCTAAGATAGCTCGCAGTATCCGCTCCGTCCGGATGTAAGGTGAAACGGGGTATAGGCGGGCTCTTCTTTTATATATAAAAGGCTAATGACGTCAGTCCCCACGCCGCAAGCTGCCCTTCGCCGCGGCAGCTTGGGCGACAGTAACCTTCACCGGGAATGTATGCGGTGAGCGCTACGCGCTTTCCATTGTTTTCAGGTACTCCTTATTATTCATTATATGGTTAGGATGCTTGTTTTTTGCTTAACCTTTATTGCTGCGCTGTATGTTGTATGCTGTGCTGTAGGTTGTATGCGTGGTGGTTGCACTTTTCGCTTGAATTTTCGCAAGTATTTCTTTCGTGAAAACGCCGACACGAAAACACACGCGGGGAGGAGGAACGTGCTTCGCATTTTTCGCAGGAGTCGTTATCATACATTATGCGGTTTGTACTTCACATGAGGGCTTCGAATGATGCCAACCCCTTTCGAAGCAGCTGCAAATCTAATCTTGACTGGAACGCGAGGGAGGGTGTTCCTATTGTTCACACGCGCCTTATCATCCATCATGTGGTTTTGATGCTTGTTTTGGGGTTTTCTTTGTTGTTTTCTTTACTGAAACGGATACTGAGCTGTATGCTGTATGCCTCATTTCAAAGGAGATATGCTGTTTGGCCTTCAATTGTTCGCCTAGAGTTTTTTGCTTACAACGCCAACGACACGAAAATTTCCTTGTAAAAGTGGCTCCGATTCGGTACTTGAGAACCGAACTAAAAGCGATCACGACGCCGCCATTTCTCCCGCAGCGGCCACTGCGGGAAGCTGCACGGCTGCACGTATTCGTTCAGGTCGAGTCGCGCAAGGGCCGGTGGCGCCATGTAGCAGTGCCATTTCGTAGTAGCTGTATAAATCAACTCTCATGTTTTGACTTGTCGCTAAAAGGCGGCGATGTTATCGTATTTAGTTTGGTCTCGGTGGAAGGGGGTGGTCAGGGTTTCAAGGTCGAGTTTTCCAACTGAGTGTTTTAATAAGCCAATGCAGAGCTAAACTAAAAATTACAAGTACATTAATTAAAATAGTGACAGCATCACTTGGCGATGATTTTGGTTATTTCAAATATAAAAGACAGATTCTTACGTGTCAAGAAAGTGGTTACTTTCTTTGTGTTATTTTTTCTTCGGAAGCCTTTTTTTTAAATCGACAAGTTTGTGTTTTACTTTTTGTTTTCAGGACTCCCGTTCAGAAAAAATGCAGGTGAACTCACAAAACACGCACACACACAAGAAACAAAATATGTCTACAAGGTGGTTTCGTGAATCGGTAGAGTGATTGTTTTATCTAACCACAAAACCTTGGGCTTGTCGGCGAGGTTATGATGCATTCTTGTCACAACCCTCCTTTCTTCCTTCACCTCAAACACCGAAATATATTTAATAATGTGGTTAATAAAGTGTTTTTATTGCGTTTATGTATAACAACAGCGCGTGCATAGGGCTATTTGTTTCCACAAATCTTTTAGTGAATTTTGTCAGAACGCGCACTTCGCTATGTTGGTAGCACATAACTGACAAAGGTATCGGTGACAACGGACAAGTAAAAAAATACAAACTGCTATGCAACCCTGCACTTGGTGGAAAATCTACAGCGAAACCTCAGAGAGCATACTTGTTCACAAAAAATTACTTGGTGGAACATAACGCGTGGAAGCATGTCTCTCCAATGTAATTTGACAATATTCAGCACCAACCGAACTATATAACATGAGTTACTAAAAGTGTGCTAAAAGAAGCAAAAGTAAAACAAAATAGTGTACTATATTGCACATTGTACTGCGCATTAATCAGCAAACGAAATATTTCTGACTGAAACAACAGAAACATATTTTGTAGAAAACATGCGACGTTTTTATTGACTATATTAAAAAAATAAGCAGAAGCAACAATCTTTATTCTAAAACGCTTGTGAGCTTTATATATACGAGTTGGTGACATGTATTATTCCAATGTTGGAATGAATTATGAAATTTTGTTGTCAAGCGGAACGTCGCTTTAAAGCGGCACTGCCTTCACATTCACTCCATTCTTGATCCGGAGCACGAGAGGATTCATGTCGATTTTTGGTGGATCCTGGAAAAGAAAAAAAATTAATATTTTATTTGCTCCTTCCACAGTGAAGAATGGGACGTTATTTGTGATTAAAACTTTACTGTTTCACTGACGGGACGATCAATTTTGCGTATCCAATGTCACTTGAAGAAAAGAAATAGTTATACTGAATGAAAAAAAACAAAAACTGACGATACTGCGGTTACTTATTACGTTTTATTACTTTATCCCGTTTTACTTAATGGGATACTGAACCAAATATTTTAGTGTCCATAAAAAGTGGCGCACGATCTCTACACGCAACGAAATTGACGTCATATTCCTCCCTTCACGCTTAAGATGACAGTGAAATGTATAATATCTGGGAGAAAGGAAAATAAAGACAGGCATTTCATTCCAACAAGTGAAAGCTACGTGCTTTTTAAACCAATTATTCACCTACCGTTTACACCAGATCCCACTGTGGAGATGAAAAACCTGCATTTATTCTCTTTTTCTACAGAGCTCACACATTCCATTGTTACCTTAAGCGAGAAAAGGGGATCCTATAACGTTAATTTCGTTGCGAGTGTTCGCGCACACCGGCGGCTGCTGTCTCGGGGAACGATCGTGCGCCACATATTGTGGATACTGAAATGTTTCGTTCGGCAACCCCTTAAAGCGGGTGCCCGGAAACACGAAATCGGGTGAGCGCGAAGATTCTACCTCTCGCTTCAAAGTCGACCAGCGAGAAGCGCAATCCGTATCGCGCTCGTGACGTCAATAACTAATGCACGGTCAAGGGCACTGTAGTTGCGAACCTTGCCACTCGGTGGTGCCAACGAATGAAAATCTCGCCCACTAGTAACATCCGAGGACTGTACGCCCCATGCCTACATAAATGGCCCGTACCGTCATTCGCGGTCATGCAGGTCTTTTACGTGTCACGAGCGTTCGGTTCGCCGTATTAGTTTCGCACCGCAGAAGTAGTAGCTCTAAGGAACCAGTGAGTAGAAATAACCGTCAGTACCCAGCAATGGCGACACCGGCAAGCTATGCATATAAGGTACTCACTGGGCGCCATATCTGCGCGCTCTACCCACAGCGTATCCAGGGGCGGATTGGTATGTTTGGCCTGGCAGAGGTCCCTCATCCTCAAATTAAGCTCCTATCTAACGTCTGCAAAGAACGGCGATTTCGATGGTGTGGACTGCACGTTGCGGATGCACTATGAAACAATTTCAGCCTTTCCACTCTGGTGAAGATGGAAGAGCACCGGAGCTTTAGCTTCTGTTCTCGGCGGTGGCTTTCCAGGCAAGCGATCTGCTCTTCCTTCGCAAGGGAATCCGAAGCGCTCGACGCAGTCGAACTTTAGGCGATAGCGGCCTTGCGACGATGCGGATCCATTCGCGCTGCTGCGCACATCACCGCTCGTTTCGAACCGCTCCTCTTCCTCCGAACAGTGCTTCCGAAGAAAGGTTAGCGCAATGTATGAGCGACGGCGGCAACCAGTTGTCTGGTTGCCGCCGTCGCTCATAGATGGCGGTAGCTGCTCAGAGTTTGGTTTTACAATTTCTTTGCCGGTGGACACGATCCTGGGGAACCTAGCCCTTAACAGCTCCGCTATAAAAGCTTTAAACGATACAACGTTGTAAACGCGTTATCGTCCCCCCCAAGTCACATTCAGGGCTAATTAACTCAACGAGCGAGCCATACTGCCGCGAACTGGCGCTGCATCTTAGGAGCTCATGACGTGGCGGCATTCAAACGTGGCTTCATAGACTGCCACCAGACGCAATTTTGAAATCTGTTAATTCGTTTTAAAATTTGTGTTTTCTTGACTTCTTTGATGGCAGCCAAGCAAAACTAGTCTAGGCTAATGTTTCTGGGCCGCCGGCACAATAGAGACAATATCTAAACAAAATGATAAGTCCAAACATTTCTTTTCCTTGGGCACTTCGACGTTTTCCTCATAGTCCCTGATTGGCCCGAAAATTTGCTAAACACACCAACAAACATCGCTGAAATAATAATCGAATATTCGGGAAATCCTTTTTCCGTGATATTACTAAATTTACAAATTTGGTCCTCACCGTGTTTTTTTAAGGTGAAAGTCTCCACTGACAACAATAAAAAAGTGACATCAGCGGAAGACAGGGTTTCATTCTTTGGACTATAGACTTTGTTCCCAACTGATTAAAAGCAGTTTCATAATGTCAAATGAATATGTTGGAAACTCGCTCCCACACCCACGCAGCAGCAGAAAACAAATGCTCGCCATAGTTCATTTTTGGAACGCCCGCGCGACCTGCAAGGCTACCTTCCATTTGACGCTGACACTTTCACTTTTCTGCTTTGGCTTTATCTTTTGCTTGCTCTAAATTTTGTTGACTTTTCTTTGGCTTCTTTACTGGGTCAGTGTTAGCGTTTCCCAAGAGGGGATGTGTCCGACGTTTCCCATGGGTCATGCTAACGCATTCCCTAAAGATCCAACCAGGCACGTAGCCAAAATTTTGATTCGTTTTTTTTTTTTTTGTTCCAAATTTGAAATCGATTCAGCTAAGCCTCGAAGTCTGACGATCCCTAGTTTCCTAGATTGTTCCAGCGACAAATAGTTTTCAAAGTTCAAAATGTTTTTAAGATACTGAGTACAATAGTGTGAGAAATGTAATTAAGATAGAGTAGCAAATACTTTAGACGAAATGTATTTGCAAGATGCCAAAATACTAAAAAAGTATTTGATATAAATTATCCTGAGTAGACTATTGAAGATAGGCACGAATCTGGTTCTAAACGACCTCTTTCTCATAGTTAGTGCGTACATTTGATTTTGCAGATATCGCAATACCTTCGCTCCTGTAAAATTCAGTTCCAGGGCCACTTCACAGATGGCGCCAATGTGGCAGTGTATTCTCGCATCGCAAGATATAACAATAACTCTGTCGTAAGCAAACGTAAGTGTGTGAATGGGCCTTCAATGGCGGAACGCGGTATAGGTGGTGTTAAGAAAGGAATATTCCCATGGGGGAGGCTTTCGGGGAGGGATGTCCGTGACATCAGTGATCGGCGAAACCAGCTGGACTCGCTCCCCGGTCTTAGCATTACACGAAGGGCGGTGAGGCGAGAGGGCTGTTAGAGTTATCAGACGCATTTAACGGTCGCACTCTCGACAACGGGGCTCGGTGCGCGGTGACCAGAGTAGAAAAATGGAGGCGTGCATAAACCCGACGATACCCGAATATGGCAGCAGCGATGTTAGATGTAGAAAACAACCAACTGCTTTCTGTTAAAAAAAAATATATCTTTCTTTGCGTGGATGCAACACAAAGAACTTAAAATTGAAAACGAGCTGCATGAGGAGCGGCCTAAGGACGTCATTGATTGATACCGAAGACGTTTTCGGATGCCTCAGACGACGTGCGCAACAGCGCTACAGCGTATACACAATCAGAACATCCCGATACCACCACCCGTATTCCGAAGAGAAAAATCTGTTTGCTCCGCGGGATACCGCAGAACAAACAAATTTGCTATGCGCTACGGGAACAAAATACTGTCAATCACGAAGAGATTCCTCGCCAAGGCGGGAACTGCTTGTGCAGCTCGAACAAGAGCTCCCCCATCTCCCCGGGATGTCTACGTCAGCGCGGCTCCGAGCAAAGGCGTGACGTTGTTACCTCCTGGGGAACTAAGAGAGGAATATCTCATTTGCGTGAATCATCCTTAATGGTTGTGCGTAAAGATGATTGCGCATGGACTGAACGCACCTTTTCGGTATTTTCCGTGGCCACAAGGCGGTACTTTCTGAGGATGTGGGCGAAGGTGAAGCGAATCTCCATTTGTGCGAAGCGCATGCCGATGCAGTTGCGAGGTCCCGCACCGAAGGGCTGCCAGGCCAAGGGATTGAACTTGTGCTTGTTCTCGGGAAGGAACCTGCCGAGAGAAAACGGTGGACGCTATTACGTCAAACATGTCGTCCGCTTCGCAACATTTGTTTTGGGGTTCGTTCTTGTAATTATCGGAAGGAATTGTATTGCGCATTGCGTTATTGAAAATCCTAATTATGATATTTACCGTAGTGGATAAGAGCTTATAAAGTTTTATTTGGATCAAGTTAGATTTATTGATTAAAAAAAGAACGATTCCAATGTGGGTCTTTGTTTTTCCTTTACTTCTAAAATTTAATTTTCTCGTATATTTTTAATTTTATCTTTCTTTTCTGTGTTTGCATTCACCTAAATGCCACACCACGGTAAAACAAAAAAGGTGCCTGAACGGTGCCACCTCGCCAGGGAGCAAGTGCGTCAGAGGTTCGCTTTGCATTTCTGGCAAGCGCATTAAATTTTGATGCGTGAGCTCGATGAATCGTCCTTATACGTGCGCACGTTTTCAAGCCATGTCAGCGCGGGACTGGGCCTGCGCGAAGGCCCCTAAACAGACAGTGACCCTGCTGGGAAAGGCGCAAAGCTTGAGGAAGATTTTGCGGCCTTGGCTGACCTTGTTTAGACATATTTCTTCTTCCACTGTGCTCTACACTGCTGTTTGTTCACATTTTTCTGACGTCTTCCTCTCTTCATTCTGGCATTTTTATTGGACGTTTCTTCGTTTTAGTTCTATGAATGTCTAATTTTGACCCACTGTGGTATCGGCCAAGGGGGGGGGCGGCAGAGTACCGGCCCAAGCGCAACCCGCAAAAGACACAGTGGTCCGACTCTATTTCGGCATGCTCGGGTTAAGCCGTGCTTCTTTTCTGTTTACAGCGATTGCCCGTGTGTACACGAAACCAACGAAAAGTTCAGCAGTAAAAAAATTAAAAAGATTGCCAGACGCTATACTACACCCATGAAGGAAATCTATATATATTCCTTTGCTTTATATTATAGTGCCAGATTCCTGCAGCCGGCATTGAATGAGCTTGTCATTCCTAAACAGTCCTTCGTTCGCATAAATACCGGTGGCTTACACTGTATTTAGGTAGGGTGCTAGAAAAAGGCATCTGTCTTCTGTTCCCTCAACCATTGGGCACCCTTCTAGTGTTACTCGAATCCGTAAGAGACGTGTTAACGGTTACCTGTCCGGGTCGAACGTATAAGGGTCTTCCCAGTTATCTGGGTCGTGGTGGATGTAGTCGACGGCGCTCATAACTGCTGTGCCGGCGGGAATCTTCAGTTCGCCGTACTGTTTGTCCACGGCAGCTTCCCGAGTCACGAACCTGCAAGGCAATATGTCTGGGGTTGCCTACGTTGGAATCTTGAACGTGCGGTGTGGCAAACATTTCATAAAGTTACGTCACACTCAAGCTAGGTTCATACAACGCAATCTCTTTGTGCACGCCCCTCAGGAAGTACCGCGCAGTTGGTACTCCAGACATTTATGTTTTATCGTGCGAAGTTTTACGCGGCAACGCACGGTCCTATCTAACTAACACTCCCAAGATAACTTATCGGTCAGGGCGCGGTGCACGGCAGCACCAAGTAAGTGCCACAGGCTGCGCAGCCTCGGTGCTTGACGTGACGAGGTTTAACTCACCATAGACAACCATCTCTCTCCCATAATGCGGGAGTGTGGTCATAGCGAATCACGTGTTCCTACATTTATGAAAAGAGTGCACGAGGTGAAGAAAGCTGGAGGGAAGAACTTAGAAAAGAACCTCTTGTAAACCTTAGGCCGAAGTCACCCTGTCTAAACACTGGTCACATTGGTCATTCAAAACCTGCCTGCAGACATTGTTCTAAGCATTAAAAAGCAGACATACTTCGAATATGGTTGATGCGTACCCGCGGAGAATCCTCTCATCGTGTCTGCATGGAACATCGCGTCTTCTGTATGGTGCACTGGCCGTACGACTGGGTCTCTAGACCTAGAGTCGACTTATTGATAACCGACGAGACCGTCGGTTGCAAATCGAAGGCTTCCGTAAAGCTCCTTTCAAGCCCTACCATAGAGGGTTCTCGTGATAACAAATGAAGTGTTCGGACCCCGTAGGTATGTGACTACTGTGTGCTGCGTGTGTAACGTAGAGCGTTGTGCACTGCTTGAGAAAGGAGGGATCTGAGTAGGGTGTTGTTTGTGATCAGCAGAAGATCACGCAAACTTGACTTGTCGTGTATAGTGAGCTAAATATTTTGTCATTTCACGTGCCGTCTGACACGCTATGTACAAATAGCTATCCTCACGTTACATCGAATATGTTTGCCAATAGTGTAAAATGTGATAAGTTTGAAGTGGGGCGCATATGCACGTGCTTTAGTTTCTGAAGAAAGTTCAGCACGCGCCAGCAAATTTGTCTTGGTGGCGACAGTTATTTATACTTACCCAAATACAGGAGGGTAGATCCGCATTGTTTCGCACACAACGCAGTGTAGGTACGGCAACTTCTGAATAGTACCATAGGTAATTTCTTCCTGAAGGAAAAAAAAAGAACCTTAAATACACGCCTCGGATGTAAGAAAGGTTATATAATATGTTTCAATTAAACTTTGGTATACTGACGAATGCTTTGCTTTCGACGTAACAGGAGCGCCTAATCCTGTTTTTCTTCGTCTGTGTCCCTGTATTTTTTCGGCGCTTTTTGTTTGTAACAAAATGGCATCAATTTAAAAAAAAGAGTCACATTCGCATACGCGGTTATTCGCTATATAAAATGAAAAACAAACAAACAAATAAAAAAGCGGAAACTTTATTTTTGTAAACGAGTATTAAATTGACCAATGGGTGATGTTGATTTCGTCCGTAAAGAATGTTAATTTTATGTGTACCGGAGTTTGAAGAAACTTGATGGATATTTAACGCTCAGTATTCAGCTCTACCAATCCTAGAAATTTCAGATTCACATTGGCACCATCTACTAAACTCAGATCAATGCAATCAGTGGTAGACCAACTAATGCACGACGTCCTCACGTGCTGCTTTTCCATTGCTTTAAGCAAAAGTTAAGAGATAAATATTTATGCGCCAGTGAAAGCAGTCAAAATGTTTATCCTTGGTGTCCCAAGGCAGCTGCCATAAGGAAAATAGTGTGGAGTATCACATTCGTACTTCACATTGTTTATCGGCAATATGAATCAGAGCGGGGCTCGTTAAAACATGTCACCATGCTCCGATTCAAGCGCCATATCCGGGTCAATAAACAGCAATATTGAGGGAAAAAAAAGTAATATCGGCTTTTATGATGTTTCATTACTTTTTGATCTTCATACATTATGCATATAAATGAAAAAGAACCGATTATGATCGCAAAACTAGATAAATGCGCATTTGAAGAGCACACGGTAAATGCATATTTTGAGCCGTTTTTGTTTGTGCGATTCTTCGAATTGTGACTTCGCCCGCCATAACATAACAGTCCTGGTCATCTTATCTCCATTGCAGTCTTCTGCAGCTTCAATTTCTAACGAAAAACATTAGCACAACTTTTTTTGACACGCCGTCAAAGAGTGTCGCTTCAGATCCATGGTAAAGTTTAAACGTGTTCTTGTCTTTATGTAATTTTGGGGCACCTTCGCACATTGCACACAGCAATGTTTCTTTTTGCTATTGTAATACCAGAACCAAATTTGGCATGCATATATTTTAGGATAGGTAAAATAGACCTATCGAGGTTAGGCTAGAGTGTATATATTTGTTTTTATTTATACCAAAGTTACAAAACTTTTGTTGGCCATTTTAAAATAGCGTTCTTGCGATTTTTATTGACTTCACATTTAAATACGTCTTTCACACATTTTTTGTTGTTCCTTACACTTACTGGTTTAAAAGGAGTGAATAAGCTTACTTTACTGGGGTCCGTTAAATGTGGTTGAACCCCCCAGGTGTCCGCAAAAACATGTTTTTTTTTCTGCATGTGCATGTGATCCAAAATATAAAAAGCTATATCCAAACTACACCAGATTTAAAAAAAATCAAGCGCTATAAACAGTTAAAAAATAATTCAGTTATCTTAAAAAATATAAAATAAGTATGTTTTCCGCTAACGCAAGTTCTCTTAAGATTTTTTTCTTTTATTATTCAACCACTATAAAAATAACGTTTGAAGAAAGGTACTTGTACCTGTCAAACGCCTCAGTAAAAACTGCAATTTTTTGCCTTAGCACTAGCCTAGCTTTAAAGACACTCTTATCAATTTCGTTGCGCGCTTATTTATAGCTGTACTTGTTTGTATTTCGAAAGCAATTTGATTACCCTTCATTCTCTGCAAGAAACATTTGTCAACTTTCTTTCTTAACATTAAATGTCAACAAGGTGCGACTGACAGAGAATCTGACGAAGTCAAGTGTACGTTAAGTGCACGTCGCGACAAAATGTTACGTGGATGACTCTGAGGGAAATTTCTGCTTATAGATTCTCATTTGCGAGAAACAAGATATTGCAACCGAGGTGCCCTCAAACTGACAGACTCAAAGGACCCCGTGAGCTTAAATTTGTGTTTTGCCATTCGCTGTGCTGTATCAAACGTTTGGTATTTATTTCGAACGTAGAAAAAACAAGTGCTTACGTCCTCTTCCAGGACTGAGAGGACTTCCCGCCGAACTTTCTCCTGAACCTCAGGGTAGTTCACCAGCATGTGAGTGATGAGAGTCATGGAGTTGCTTGTTGTCTCAAACCTTTGATGCAAAAAGAAAAAAAAAGTAAAAGACTAAAAGACCAAACATTAAAAGTAACAAAAACGTAATCAAGAATATTTGGCTTTTGTTGCACGTTGAGTAGCGACAGAACGTAGTCCCACTTTTGGTGCTATGCTGCTCAAGTGTTTGTCAAGATATAGGGTTTAATGTTTATTTCTATATGTCTACCTGCACCTCCTTGATCTCGGGCGTTTTTAGTGTGGAGTACTGACCCTCTCGAAACAAGATCAACCTCTCTTTTCAACAAATACAATAATACACGATTAAGAAGTGGAGCACACAAAAAATAGCAGGCGATCGCTTGTTTGTCCTTACTTTGCTGACTGCGTCGCTCTTTGTAAAACGTGTCCCTCCAAATAATGTAGAGTGTTTTTCTTTTTTTTTTTTTTTTTTTGGTTCACTGCAAACACAAGTATACACATTGCCAAGCGCTCAGTTTCCGCGCAAAATGTAGAGCTAGCGGCCCGGGCCCGATGTCAACCCTGAGGAACTAACCGTAATGTTATTCGTAAGTGGTACGCTATTCCCTGAATCTTTGAAAGGAAAAATGATGCCCGTATGTTGTAATTTACGCCATTCAGTCTTACGTGGTCGTGGGATTTGGCGGCCACCATTTTAGCAATAAAAGTTTTTGAAAGGCACTTATAGCTTTTGAATAAGAAAGTGGTTCGTTTCGAAACATTTGCACCTGGTTCGCATCTCTTGCGCTACGTCTGGGCAGAAACTGAGCGTTCGATAAGGCCTGGTTTATTTTCGCAATTACAAAAACAAAAACACACTGTAAATCCTTCCTTGTGGCGCCTTTTACATTGCACGGTGAAGGAGGTTGCATGCTTACGTCCAGTGAATATTCACTCACCCGGCTACGAGAACCATGAAGGCATTCTGCGTAATATCGTCATCGTCAAGAACTGTTTTGGATGAATAGGTAAGGCGGTTGCTTCCCTCTGAAAAATAAAACAAAACGTCATTGTGTTTTCATTCCGCACAACTGACGATGTTATTTATTGGAATCCAGAAAGCTTTCGTTTGGAGTAGGCTATAATAAAGACTAATCCGTAAACGTTACAACTGTGGCGGTGCGACCCTGTAGGACCACCAGAGCCTTCCAAGACACTATGCTCTGAAGTGTCTGCATTCTTCAAAAAGGAAGAGAAGGACGACGAGGGACCCGAGCTCGAGGCAGCCCTGCGCGAGATATAGAAGAACGACCGGCCTGACGGTGAAGAGACCGCACTGCGAGTTCCGCATGACTGCGCATGCCCAAGCTCTGGTTCCTTGCAGAGTAAAGTATTTTAGTTAGGTTTCCCGACTCTGTTGGTCCATACCCGACGCGCTCACGAGAGCGGTCGGGAAGGCCATAGTGGTGACCCGGTTTTCGAACTGCAACGCAACCAACGGAACCAGCCTTGTCATGACGGACAACGACGCGACAACTTCCTCTGGCATCTCTACAGTCACCTTGAAGCTGCCTCCTTTCTGGCCGGCGGGCCCGGTGCTGTGGTTTGTGCAGGTTGAGTCCCAGTTTGCGACTCGGCGCATCACAGCGGACATGTTGAAATTCCACCATGTCGTGTCAAGCCTATCGCCTGCCATCGCCACAGAGGTGCGGGACCTCCTAATTTCACCGCCAGCGGAGGACGCATATAACACCCTCAAGGCTCAGCTTATTCGTCGGACAAGCGCTTCCGAGGAAAAGCGGCTCCGGCAGCTATTAACAGCCGAGGAACTGGGCGACCGCACCCCCACCCAGCTGCTTCGCCGACTAGAGCAGCTACTAGGAGAAAAGGCGACGAAGATTGACCAGTCGCTGCTCCGCGAGTTGTTTCTGCAGTGGTTGCCAAGCAATGTGCGAATGGTCCTCGCGTCCGCAGGGGACATTGGCCTCGCCAAGATCGCCGATCTGGCTGATAAAATCATAGAGGTCTCGGCAGCACCAACAACCATCTCAGCGGTCCAGGGCAGAAGCACTCCGGACGAGCTGGGCGAGCTGCGAGCGGAAGTCCGTCGTCCCGCCTACATGATGGCGAAGCTCCAGGTTCCCGGCAGACGCAGCACGTCACGGGAACTACCACGGCGCAAGCCTCGCTCATCGTCTCGCACCAACTCGGGGGAATGTTGGTACCACCAGCGGTTCGGTCCCGCTGCTCGCAAGTGTGAGCCGCCCTGCTCACGAGCGGAAAACGGCAGGGCAGAGCTTTCACGGTGGCCAGTGCTCCCGCCAACGAAGACAGCCGCCGAAGTTTGTTTTTTGTGTCTGACCGCATCACTGGTTTTCGTTTCCTGATAGACACCGGAGCAGAAATCAGCGTGATCCCAGCAACCGCGGAAGAGCGCCGGCTCCCCAGCACGTCACAGCTCCGGGCCGTCAACAACACGGCCATTGCAACGCATGGTGAGCGCTCACTGACACTGGACTTAGGATTGCGGCGCACATTTCGCTGGGTCTTCGTATGTGCGGCTGTTCCCCACGCGATTATTGGGCCTGACTTTCTGAAGCATTTTGCACTCCTGGTCGACGTCAAGAGCAGACGCCTCCGCGACGAAACAACTAGTCTGACAGTGCAAGGCATTGCCTCGTCCCTAGCTTCCATCAGCCTCACGTTCGCGGTTACAGCGGATGAGACGCCGTACTCCAGTCTCCTCACTGCGTTCCCGGAGTTGACGCGTGTAAGCTTGGACGAGCGCCCCGTCAAACACAATGTTACACACCACATTCAGACTACAGGGGCGCCTGTTCACGTGCACCCATGCCGACTGCCACCGGACAAGCTACGAATCGCCCGACAAGAATTCGAGCACATGCTCGAGCTGGGCATTGTCCGCCAGTCGGAGAGCTCCTGGTCCTCGCCTCTCCACATGGTCCCCAAGTCCACCCCCGGGGACTGGCGCCCATGTGGAGATTACAGAGCCCTCAATCGAATTACATCAGATGACCGTTACCCCATCCCGCACATCCATGATTTCACCGGAGCGCTCGATGGCAGTACCATGTTCTCGAAGATCGACTTGGTACGCGCGTACCACCAGATCCCCGTCGAGCCCTCGGACATACCTAAGACAGCCGTTACCACGCCCTTTGGATTGTTCGAGTTCCTCCGGATGCCCTTTGGTTTGAAGAACGCTGCGCAAACGTTCCAGCGATTCATGGACCAGGTGTTGCGGGGCCTGCCTTTTTGTTATGTTTACACTGACGATATACTCGTGGCAAGCACATCTGCCGAAGAGCACGTCGCACACCTCGGACTGTTGTTCACTCGCCTCGTCGAGTACGGGCTTGTCGTCAATGTGAGCAAGTGCGCCCTAGGCAAGACGGAACTCGACTTTTTGGGGCACACGATAAACTCTTCCGGAATCCGTCCACTCTCCATCAAGGTACAAGCCATTCAAGAGTTCCCGAAGCTGTCGACGAAGAAGCAACTCCGTGAGTTTCTTGGTTTGGTAAACCTTTACCGCCGGTTTCTCCCGGGCTGCGCCGCCAAGCTCGCGCCGCTGCACAGCATGCTCTCGGGCAGGAGTAGCTCATCCACCGAGCTCACATGAGACGAGTGCACCACATCGGCATTTGATAGCGCCCGTCAACTCCTTGCCACTACCACAATGCTTTCACACCCAAAAGAGGGTACTCCACTCTCAGTTGTCACCGACGCATCGTATATCGCTGTTGGTGCGGTGCTGCAGCAGGAAGTGAACGGACATTGGCAGCCACTTTCCTTCTTCTCCCGGAAGTTGACACCGACAGAACAGCGCTATAGTACATTCGGTCGTGAACTTCTGGGTGTGTATCTGGCCCTACGACACTTCCAGCACATGGTGGAAGGACGACAATTTTTTATATTGACGGACCACAAGCCTCTCGTCCACGGGTTCCAGTCTTTGAAACCAGGTGGGGGGAACCATTCACCGAGAGAGCTCCGGCAAATGTCCAGCGTCTCCGAGCTCAGGAATGACATCCGGCACATCCACGGCGCTGAGAACATCGTAGCGGACGCGCTCTCACGCATAGGTTCCTGCACGGTTGAACCTCCAGCCGCCATCGACTTCAACCGACTATCTGCAGCGCAGGGTGAAGACGCAGAACTGCGACAACTCCCTACATCCCCCGGTCGCCTCGTGTTTGATGAGGTCACACTACCTATGTGTACCACCAACGTCATATGCGACACATCAACAAGATCGCCGCGCCGGTACGTGCCGCACCAGTTTCGTAGGCAGATTTTCGACGCCCTTCATGGACTATCCTACCCCGGCATCAAAACCACACGACACCTGCTAACATCCCGGTGTGTGTGGCCCAATATCAACAAAGATGTACGTCAGTGGGCCCGCACCTGCGTACAGTGCCAGCGTGCCAAAATTCAGCGCCACACGGTAACACCCCTCGGAACCTTCGACCACCCGGACGCGCGGTTCGACAATATCCACATAGGTATCGTCGGACCGCTGCCGCCATCACAGGGGCAAACCTACCTGTTGACTTGTGTCGACCGGTTTACACGCTGGCCGGAAGCGATACCGCTGCCCGACATCACCGCGGAGACCGTGGCGCGTGCGCTCGTGCCGCAATGGATCTCGAGGTTCGGCTCGCCGTCAACCATCACCACAGACCGAGGTAGACAGTTCGAGTCTCATCTCTTCGCAGAACTGATGAAGCTCCTGGGATCAAAAAGAATCCGAACCACAGCGTACCACCCCGCGAGTAACGGCATGGTGGAGCGGTTACATCGGCAGTTGAAGGCTGCTCTAAAGGCCCATCAACGACAGGACTGGGTGGAGGTGCTGCCCTTGGTGCTGCTAGGCATCCGCACGTCACTCAAGACGGATGTCGGCTGCAGCGCGGCCGAGTTGGTCTACGCGACCACCCTTCGCCTCCCCGGAGAATTCTTTGCATCGCCACCAGCTGACGCCTGTCCCGACACCGCAAACTACGCCACCAGACCAGGGGAGTGCAGCTGTACCTTCCACCGTGGTAAAGCGAAACTAGAGACACAGCTCTTTGCGGCAAAATGGCGAAAGGAGGTCTGGGGCTAGACAAATTCGCACACCACTCTCATGAGATGGCGCCACCTTAGTAACACCCTCGCGTACCCTCCTCCTCCTCTCTCTCTGGCTTCTCTCCAAATTTTTTTATTTTTTTATTTGCACGCGCGGCCGACGTTGGATATTTTCGGTTTTCGGTACTGCGCGGAACAGCGCGGCGGCACCGAAAACTCCTCGGCGCACACTACGCTGCGCCGGGGCAATCGAGTGTAATCTGCACATGCACTCCTTGAACACATAAACATTTAGAACGATCTCACCGAGGCAAAGAAATAATTCCAGGTGATGGGATTATATGCATTTTTATTTGATACTCTTGGGTTAGACTAAACTCTCAAAATAAACTCTTTACATAACGTTATGTACATAAATGTATGCAACATCCCAAGTGAGCGAACATTAAACATAGGAAGTGGTCAGAAACAGAAAGACGTGAAAATATGAAAACTGTAACACAGAATGTATGAGTATTATCCCACAAGTTTTCCACTCAGATGTGCTCATTTCTTTAATTATTGGAAACGTTCCACAATAAAAGCACAAAAGTGAAGAACACACAAAAAGAAATCAGTTCTAGAATGGCATAATATACATATATATACATATCAATATGTCCAAACTTTTGGTAACTATGCGAGCATGCGCATGCATTATGAACAACAGCATAAGTCGATAAATAGAACTTTCAACGTGCATTAACTCTACACGTGTTCTGAATAGCAGGAATGCGGTAACAATTCAAAATACTGACTGCGCAACTAGCGAAGTTCATGGAAGTAGCTCATACCTAGAGGGTTATACAAAAGTCTATATGATCACTATTCTAGGAACGTATAAGTGTGTAGACTGCGCATAAGTAACATATTTACAAGGGTTTACAAGCTATATACAAAGATTTCACGAATTGAAACACGACATCGAGTCTCCAGACCGCATATCAGATTATGAAGTGCATTGACTTCATTATGGCTTGTGCACACCTCCTCGATATTGAACCTCTCAAATACGGTGCCTCATACTTTTTTATTTGTTAATGCCTGTCAGTTGGCTCCGCCTCAACAATGAAATTTCACGAGGGCTATTATGGATTGATCAATTCAGCAATGACAAAAAATGTTTCTTAGGTTCTATCGCAAAGCAAAGCTGAATTGTTCATATAAATGTTTAGACAGCGTAATGCCAATCTGTTGTGAAATGAGATGACTATTTTTGATCTAGAAAGGAAGTTTGTCAACACATTACGACAGCGAACCTCCGGTCTGTATCATGTATCTCACGCAAACACATTCCCTACCTGCAGTACAGTGTGGAGAAATCATAATAAACTGTATTATTGACGCGGTTAAGGTGCCAACTGTTTTCTCTTTCTTTGCGCTGGTGCTTTGAGAACACGCTTCGTTAGGAGTTCCCTGTTCAACAGGCGAATATGCCAACGTAGCCGCACATTAACGTAAAGATTGAGGAACTGCTTCGCGCATTCCTTGGTGCAAAATTGTTCTTCGGAATGAGGAACCAGAGAATGTACCATGCGTTCAGCAACCTTCGGCAAGTGAATGTGCTCGTTTATCTTCTGGAGAAACGTTTGTTCAAGAATTCTGAACCATTGAAAGAATGCTTGTGATGGAGGACAGAAAGAGCCGAAAATCGACCCAGGAGCGCTGGCTTGGAGGAGAGCATGAAACTGCACCTCAGAGGTGAGCACGCCACTTGCAGCACTCAACAAGTCCGGGCAAAGATGGCACAAACTTTTTTTAAGAAACGACTCCACCAGAAACCCGGCGAAGTGGTATTCAACATTTTCTTGGATGAGGTCGTCATATGACTCATCGGGAAGTTCAAGCTCATCGGTCTCAATTGCTGGCAGTGGTTCGGGCTGGTGGCTGGCTGCAGTCGACACCGGAAGGTGCCTCAACTCCACCAGCAATGTGGCAGCGCCTGCCTCACAGTTTCCTCTACTGGAAAGCTGAAACATCTTTCCAAGAAAAATGTGTTTCAGGCCTGCCAGAAACTGGTAGGAATTGGGTGTCTCGTTACACCCATGCTGCTGCCGCACCATCCCGAACAAGTTTTCCAGTGGGTCCTGGTTGAGTCGTCTTGTAAGTAAGTGATCAAAATCAAAGTTCAGGCTGAGGTCTTCCCACAGTAAGAGGACGGCATTGATGGTAATTTGCCATCCCCTTACTGTGTGGGGCCGTCGTGGTGACAGGAACTGCCACTTCGAAATCCATGAGCTTTTCTCTCTTAAGAAATTAATATGTCCCGATGAAGAGCTTAGTGCGAATCTCATTTTTTGTTCACCGCATTCCAAAGATGAGCTATTCAGTGAATCGGAAATTTGGTCCATGTGCTCAAGGAAATCGCAAGTGGCCTGAGCCTCAGGGGGCAGCTCATTCAGAGAAAGGAGGGTTGCAAGGGAAACAGAAAGAGTGTCACTAAAAACCTGCGCAGCAAATTGTACTTTCATATTTCCGAATGGAGTCTGATAAATGTGCCTGTCGGTCAGTTTCTCCGCCAATCGTAATCGAAGAGGGTGCTTGTTTTTGTAGAAGTCCACAATGTATTTCCATCTGATCAATTTGCTGCCAATTTGGAGGTCATGCTTGCGCAGGTTGTTACGTGTACACTTGAGCAGATGAGGGGTGTCAAAGAGAAAGCAGACCTGGGTGTCACCGACAAGGAAGAAGGGATGATCTGGTGTGACACCCAGCCGGCGTGCAAGAGTGCAGTTGCTGGCCCCCTGGTCGCACACGACAGCTTTCACAAAGACCCCGCCGGAACTCAGACTTGGAATAACCTCTGTCATCACATCCTGGAGACATTCTGGGGATGCTTTTGATTTTGAAAGAATGAAAGCCAATGGTTGCACCCAGGGCTTAGAAATACCCGCCAACGTCATAACTAAGCCTGAATTTGCCACATCACGGGTTCTCTCCTTGCCGCTGTCTGCAAAGCCATACACCATATCCGACTTAGTGTCATAGAAGAGATTTTCTTTTAGAACTATTTCGCCGAACATTAGAATACATGCGCGATCTTTAAGAGGCCAATCGTGAATTTTGTCGACAACAGTCTTGATGATGTTGGGTGCAACCCCAGGGTGTATGGCAATGTGGGACAGCCAGTTCTTGAGAGATCGAACCGATGGCAAGCTCAGGTACTTGGCAAGGTACTTGTAAGCCCTGGGGCTCTGAAAGTAAAGGTTAAGGGCAAATGGTTTAAATTCGTCAGGCCACCTTCGTCCAAACTTGTTCATTGGCTGCAAGTACAGCTGCACCTTTAAAAGGTCCAGTGCCCCTTTGGATAAAAGTTTCGATGCGCCCTGGATGACTTGAGGTCGTGTCAAATTCGAAAAATCAAGCTTTTGTGACGCCTTGAAGAGGTTCCTGCGTAATCGGTTTTGGGATTTTCTTAGGTTATCTAAGGTATGTTTTGTGCGGGGTTCTTCGGCCTGCCACCTTGTCTCTTTGGAGTTGCCATCGTCCCAGCCGCGGACCTCGATGAGGCTGCAGCTCCCATTAGTGTCTCTAGAGTGATATCTGTTCGAGAGAGGGGAAATTACTCAGAAATTGAACTCACATTAAGCTTCAACTCAAGATGAACATGGTGCCACCGATTTTAAAAGTTGCCTTATAAAGCCAGTAAACGAACGCTGCGCGTTCTATACTGCTTTTATGTCTAGAAAAACCCGTCAAGTACAAGCTCAGTTCCTCACCAAGGTGGGGCTCCACCTGCGCATCCTCCTGCAAAGAGCCGGCAGTCGGCGGCGGTGAGGACAGGCGAGCTGAAAAAATGGGATGAATGCATCTTGTGAGTTCACTAAACGGAATATGACGCTACCAATATGAAGTGTTGGCTAACAAAGCCAGTAAACGGAAAAACCCGTCAAGTACAAGCTCAGTTCCTCACCAAGGTGGGGCTCCACCTGCGCCTCCTACTGCAAAGAGCCGGCAGTTGGCGGCGGTGAGGACAGGCGAGCTGAAAAAATGGGATGAATGCATCTTGTGAGTTTACTAAACGGAATATGACGCTACCGATATGAAGAGTTGGCTAACAGAGCCAGTAAACGGACGCCGCGCGTTCTATATTGCTTTCATGTCTAGAAAAACCCGTCAAGTATAAGCTTAGTTCCTCACCAAGGTGGGGCTCCACTTGCGCCTCCTCCGGCAAAGAGGCGGCAGTTGGCGGCGCTGAGGACGGGCGAGCTGAAAAAGAGCCTATGAATTTATACTAAATTTATGCCAATAGATTTGACCACATTAGTATAAAAAAGAAGGCCGATCCCAACTTGTGAAATATAGTTCAGAAACTAATATGAAACATTAGTTACCGGAACTGGGGCTGGCAGGTGAGTCGCAGCTCCCCATGAAGAATTCTGAATAATATAACAACAGATCAGCTTCTCCAAACCAAATATGAAACTAACTGAGCATTGTGCTAAGACAAGCTCACCTGGAGGAACAAGCTCTTTCAATCTTGGGTCGGTTACTGGAACCGAAGGACATGCATTCGGCCGCAAACGTATCCTTCTGTGGCTTGCAAATGCTCTGTCTTTGAAGTGGGCGCTGCACAGCCGGCGCTCGTGCAGCTTGCTCATGGGCACAGCTCTGAACTCCGGCCGATTCGCGTACCTGATCCATTTGACCGCTCTATCGGGAAGATTACAAAGTATATATTTCTATGCTTCCATTTCCGACTCCGAAATTACAAAACCTTAGAGGCTTACCTGTCGTCTGTCGGAAACCGGAACTGTCTGCATTCCGAGTTTTTCGTCGAGTTATTGCACCATCTCGCAGAGCAGTACCTTCCGTAAGAGTGAGGCACTGCCATAGCGACAAACTCGGTGCAAAAGAAAAACAAACTTTCCCGCTAAAAAGCGCTGAAAACTTTACCTCGCGAAACGCGCCGCGCGCACCGCGCGAGAGAGCGCCGCGACCGTTAAAGAGCTACGAAAAAAAGTACAATCGTGAATGACCGAACCCTTTTCACGTGTTTGTTTTTCATGCACGGTTTTCTGTAAGAGCGTCGCCATTTTGAAATGCGGAACTTCCGGTACGCGCGGAAATGTCGTTTTGCTCTTGCCACGCCAGTGGAAAGTGTTAACATTTTAATAATATTTCATTTTTGTGCCTCTTTTATATTTTTTTACGTGTCATACGTTGTAATTTCTTACTTTTTTGGCCCACACACCGGATATGGGGACAGCGTAGCTAGGTACGAGGGCACACAAAGAATAGGTCACTACTAGTATGGTAACCAATAGCACACATCCAACTCGAGCGCTCGAAATTGTAGCGGTAAATACCCGCATAGAAGTCTGGGGCCTGTTGGATAGAGAGAGAACGGTAGTTCTCTTGTATGGATGGACGTACAACAGTGAAGCCTACGTAGTGGCGCCGCGGTTTGGCCACCACAGGAACTCCGGGAGCTGCATTCGCCTGACCAGACTCCGAGAGACGATGAAACAGCTCCGCGCCACAGCACCGCGACTAAGCCTTGGCCCGTCTACCTTTGTGAGTGATGAATTGGCGACGGGTACCCATGTCTTCTTGCGACATGACGCCGTACGGAAGCCGCTCCAACCACCCTACGACGGCCCGCACAAGGTGCTGCGCCGAGGGACCAAAACAATGACATTGGACATCCGCAGACGGCAGGAAGTCATTGCATTGGACCGCGTGAAGCCAGCCCATCTGGACAGTGCTCCGTCAACTACACTACCAAACCTCACTCCCCAGCCGAAAACGCCGTCAGCAACAACCCCGATCCCACTAGATCACTTACGCCCTCAACATCCTGTCGATCGTGCGCACCCCTGCTCTTCGAGCACTCAACAGCCGCATACGAGAACACGCTCTGGACGCCATGTATACTGGCCAGCGCGCCTTGGCATTCCGGATCCTCAAGCACAAGCCGCTACCGGCCGTCTCCCATCACCCACACGATTTCCCGAGGCCACTGTGTGACCCTGCCATTGAAACGTTCGCCTCCTCAGTGGAGGGGGAGTAATGTGGCGGTGCGTCCCTGTAGGACCACCAGAGCCTTCCAAGACGCTATGCTCTGAAGTGTCTGCATTTTTAAAAAAGGAAGAGAAGGACGACGAGGGACCCGAGGTCGAGGCAGCCCTGCGCGAGATATAGAAGAACAACCGGCCTGACGGTGAAGAGACCGCACTGCGAGTTCCGCATGACTGCCCATGCCCAAGCTCTGGTTCCTTGCAGAGTAAAGTATTTTAGTTAGGTTTCCCGACTCCGTTGGTCCATAGCCGACGCGCTCACGAGAGCGGTCGGGAAAGCCATACAACAGTGCAGCCTTTCGAGCGTAGGTTACGTGATGGTACCCGTATTTGTATAAGGAGAATTAGCAAGGGATATTGCCACGCGCTGTGCTGGGAAATCAACGCTCGGTCACGGAGCTAAGTTCCTTGTCGTCGCGAGCTGGTGCATCTTCCGACTGGCGTGATAAGATGTCCCCCGGCAGTCCGTATCTGTGGGCCATCCCACGGCGTCGTCACTTTCCGAAGGCGTTGGGAGAGCCTCCCACTCAGGACGGAGTAGTCTGCTCCAGTGTCGACGAGAGCCGACGGGTCGTGGCCGTCAATAATGATGTTTAGGTTATTCTTTACCGTTGCAGAAGCGTCGTTTCGGTCTCAGGCAGTGTTTGAGTGGGGGCCCTCCGAAGTTCGTGGAGGATCTTGGCGTCGGTCGTCTTCGGCAACTCCACCTCCAGGGGTTGCCGCGCCTAGTTTCCCCCGGCGAGGAGCGAGGAGTGACAGGCTTTCACGTCGGGGTCGGTGCATCGCCGAAGCTGGACGTCGTGGCGACGGCGACTGGGACTCTCGGCGGTGCCCAGGCTCGGGGGACTGTGCTCGTCGCAGGTACTCGTTGATCTCCCGAGGGCGTTCACCATAACGAGGGCGCGGGTCGTTCGGGTGGAACCCGCGCAGCCCGAGTCGTCGGTATTGGCATCGGCGGTAGGTGTGGTCTGCTTCCCCGCAGTGGAAGCACAGAGGGCGTCGGTCGGGCGTTCGCCACACGTCGGTCTTTCGGGGTGCGTGATGCGCCTGGCAGGCGTACTGGACCTGGTCGTCGTGTCGTCGGTCGTGCGGCGGCGGAGGAGACAGACGTCGGGGCGGCGCGACATAGGCGCGAGGAGGAGGCGGTGGCCGTCGGGCCACTGCGGCGTAAGTTAGCGTCGGTTCTTCGGGGACTGCTACGCTTCTGGGAGCCTCTGATTGAATGGCTCACTGCACCTCTTCCCGCACGACCTCGGCGATGGAGAGCGAAGCGGTTCGGTTAGCGGCGGGTAGCAGCTTCCCGAGCTCCTCCCGGACGACGTCGCGGATGATTTCTCGAAGGCCGTCGACACTGGTGGTGTTCAGGAAAGATGCGGCGGTTGGAGGAGCAGGCACGCCGGCGAGTCGATGGTAACGGCTTGCTCGAGCCAACAGCGCTCGCTCAATGTTAGTGGCTTCAGCCACAAAACCGTCGACGGTTGTCGGGGGATTGCGGACAAGGCCCCCAAAAATTTCAGCCTTCACGCCACGCATAAGGACGCGAAGCTTCTTCTCTTCGGCTGCCTCCGGATCGGCTCGGGCGCATAGGCGCATGACATCTTCTACGAAGCTTGTCACGCTTTCGTTGGGGCCCTGCACCCTTGTTTGAAGAAGGTCCTCCGCTCGCTGCCGACGGTGGTGGTTGAGGAACGTTCGCTTCAACTCGACGGCGCAGGACTCCCACGTAGTGAAGGACGCTTCGTGGTTTTCAAACCAATGCCTCGCTGTCCCTTCAAGTGCGAAGTAGAGATTGTTGAGGCATTGCTCAGTCGTCCATCCGTTGTGGCGGGCTACACGTTCATAGTGTTGCAGCCAGTCTTCAATGTCCTCGTGGACGTCTCCGCGGAAAGGCGTTGGAGTCCTGGGTGCGACCGGCAGGTACACGACGGCCGAAGCGGCCGGGGTCTGCGCCTCGTTGGCCATCGTCGTCTTCGGCTTAGTCGTGGGTGGCAGAAGTCCGTGTTCCGGGGGTAGACCTTGGATGCGGCGACTTGATCGGGTCTCGGTCCTCTCTTCGTTGGGTCCTCGGGGGCTCGGGATCGGACTTGCACTGCGGGCCCTTGGAGGGGAACGTTGCACGGGCATGCGGTACCCCGCACCTCCACCAAAAATGCCGGGAATGAACAGGCGAAGAAAACAGAATAACTGGCGAAACTGAAACGTTTAATAAGGGCGAACTTGTGCCAACCAAAAATAAAAACGGAACAAAAGATAACAGCAGAGCGTCGCGGGCGTCGAAGTCGGCGAGAGAGCAGAGTCGAACGCTGGGGTGAGACTGACTCGACAAGGTTGCGGTTGGCCTCTTATCTAGAATGAGTCACTATCTCGAAGATTCGGCGGAGAAGGTTCGAGCGTAGCGCGCTCGGGGCAAGAATGAACACGCACTTTCTAGAACAAGAAAGCAGGAATAAAGGATGGAAGTTACGTCCGGAACAAGAATTAGCGAGAACGTTCTAGAGCTCCGTGACCGAGCGTTGATTTCCCAGCACAGCGCGCGGCAATATAACACTTCCAGGGCACCTGAGTACATGCATCCTTTTTAATTAACGGAAATTCTTTGTCACACAGACAACACATCCACTCGTGTTACAACATTTCCCTTCCAAATGTCTAGCTTAATGCACTTTTATCGTACTAAACTTCCTATAGACTTTTTGTGACGTTTTCCAACATACAACTTCCCGAGTGTCAGAATTTCACTGCAATCTTAAACGACAGGGTTCACCAGTGTCTTTCAGTCACCAAATATTAAAATGCATCTCTGACGTAATACCGTAGCGCTGGGGCAGTTAACAACGCAGCGCACGCGAAGAGACTTCGCCTCTTGAAAAACTGTTCGCCTACTCATTGTTCATTCCTCGTTTTCGGCAAACAAATGGCGTATGCAAAAACGTGTCTTCAATATAATCAGAAAGTTACGTTCGTTAAAATTAATTGCGTTCGGCTTTCCGAAATTTTGTTCATCCCCCTATACGACCCAAGCAGCTTGTAACTTTAATAAAACACGCAAAAAATAGATTGGCTTACGAATATGGGACTTGAGTTCGTGTTCATTTTCGTCAGCTGCAGTCAGTTGGTCGGATGTGACACTGCCGACGTCGACCCTCGACTGCTTAGCCTCGATCATCAGTTGCAGGAGGTCTTTCTGCAGGGGAAGCTGCTCACGCCAAAATTAACAATAAAGCACTCTCTTAAGCATTGAACTTTCGAAGAATTACGTGTGTTATAGTACGCGAGGGCAGTTGTTGCGGCGGCAACCAGCGAAATTCCGAACATGTTTCATTGATATATCAAAATATTTCAAACTCGTGTTTTAACGCTTTATACCACTTTTATTATCTTATTAATATACATCATATAACTTTCGGACATATACAGGGTGTTTCACGAAAGGTGGACAAATTCGATATTGCGAAACCTACGCGTCGCAACAAAAAAAAAAGGCATGTGTAGTGTTGGTCCTCGGCCAAGGGTCTACTTAGGAAAATTATTAAAGTCCGGCATAATTAAGTTATTAATTATTTTGGCGGAATAAACTTTTTAAATGTTGAGTTTAAGGGCATGGTTTTAATTAGAAAATTGCTCAGCATCGTCAAAAAACACCAAATCAACAAATAGCAGAACGATAGAAGGCACGCGAAGCATTTTACGGTTTTCTGAAAAACCGCACATATTCGACGGGTTTTCAAGATTCCGTCTGCTATCGGAGCGCGTCTCGGCCCCGGCGGCACCGCGCCCCGTGGAGAGAGAGTGCAACCAGCAGCTGCCGCGTCGCACGACGACAAGCACAGCAGAGGTTGGCTGCACTATCTCTCCACGGGGCGCGGTGCCGTTGGGGCTGAGATGCGCTCCGATAGCAAACCGAAACTTAAAAACCCGTCGATTTTGCCCAGTTTTTTAGAAAGCCCATGGGGGGGGGGCATGGGGTTCGGAAGGCCGAACTCCATCCCCCCCTCCCCCCCCAAAAAAAGAAATTGGTTTGTTCCCTATGTTTATACAGCCTTGATGGAGATACGCCACGACGGGTAATCGGTCTCTCACGACTTATTTTTCGCGGGCTCAATATTTTGCGATTTAGGTAAAAGCTGAAGTTTTGAAATGATTCGCGGGCTCTAATTTTTGCGACGCGGTGGGATCTCAAGATAGATTTCAATGCGTTTACATTTTCCCAGAATTGTTCGCGGGGCCTATTTTTCGCGATTTGTAGGCGATTCACAAAATTCTCGAAAATTAGGTCCTCGCGAAAATTAAGTCGTTTACAGAATATGCGTGGTTTTATCTCAAATCGGGCAAGCTAAAAGGGCCTAATTTTTAATTTTGACAAAGAAAAGATATGTTTTGGGTGCATTTCTCAAGTGAAGGACGGCGCAAACCGCACGTTTCCCAGATTTTTTGTTCTCGAGTTAAGAAGCGCAGAAGCCATAGCGGCAGAAACTAGTATTTTTGCTTTCCGTCGCAGGTCGTATGTTTGACACCCTCTGCTGCCACTAATGTTTTTCCTTCACCATCATAACGTTTTTCCCCCCTTTCATAGATGCTATGAAGATGCCTTGATGTATTCAAATATTTTTAGGAATTTTATTTGTTCGAACAAAAATGTCAAACTCGTCGTTCAGATCGATTTTGGGTAAACTTTGACAAGTGTTTACTTTGTCTGTACTTGAGGTAATTTCTTTTTCTTTCGCTCCGTAAAAAGCCCAAAACAAGCCCATTGTAGATATAACATCATTAGGATCTGTTGACTAGCCGCTCCGCCACATTCACGTAAACGTTAAGAGATATAACAAATGTGTAAATGTGTTTTCTCAAAAACCTCATTTTTGTAAATTTTTATTTTTTAAATTATTTTATATAGAATAGTCGACTACAAGAAAAAAACGATATAGAAATGTAATATTTTGGTTTTATGTCCTCTATTTGAGCCGCAATCGTGTGAAATGCGTGCTCATTTGATTAAAATACAGCAACCTTACCGGCATTATGAGCCTCTACGATTTCAAAAAATATGTTTTTATTCTTGTTCACCCTTACAGATGAATTGAAAAACAAAGAAAAAAAATGAAAGGAAAATGTTTTTCACAACTTTTAAGTATTTACGTAGCATAATTTATTGGAGATATATTTTTCTATTCTCCTTCTTTCCCTCACTCTCTTTAAATTGGTTCAGATAATTCTGGAACTGAATAGCTTCCGAGGTGTCACAAACGCAGACACACACCCTGACAGACACGCACGCACACCATACCTCGACGCTGACCTTCTGTCGTTGCGTTACAATGCTCTTGCATTTCTCTTGAACATCGAGAAAAGGGTGAACTCCGTTGTTCATCCTGCGAAGCCTCCAGCCGTTCAAGACTCGCAGTGGACCGTCAAGTCCAGGGAAGGACGCTGAGAACGTTCGTCAAAGGGGCAAAAAGCGTATCGATAAAGTGAACTTAAATGTTGACACAGAAAAACGCCATTTATGAAACTGAGAAGCAGCTGATGTTATTCTTAAAAAAAAAAAAATCAATTCCTCAGTTTGTTTAAACAATAATGACAAGAAGCAAAAAAGAAGCCAAGGATAGCCGTAAGAATTGAGAGTGTGCGGGGGAGTGGATTAGGAAACGTCATAATCTAAACCCCGAGGCATGCAGCAACTTAAATAACGCACAAGAAGCTTCCCCCTTTCCCTACTTTTCTGTAAGACTAATAGAGCTCTATTAGACTACTTGCGCTAATGCTAGTGTTTTGTGTCGTTTTTATTTTCTTGGTACTGTTTCCGATTGCCATGAGAAACTCTACTGAACTGCTTGTCATGTCAAGTAGTTTATTATAAAAATTAAAAAAAAGTGTTGCGTTCTGTGCCATCTTAAAATAGACGCCAAATAATGCTACAAGGACAAGCCTATTGCTTTAGATCGCGGGAGCCTTAACTAAAACCACGTAAGTGCACATGTAGCCTTTTGGATAGTTCATGTTGGGGTAAGACGAAATATAAAAGTTGCAGTTCTGTTTTAGACGGGATATAAACAACGAATATATCTTGGACCATCGAACGGTGGAGTGGACTCAGTTTGTGTAATTAGAGTCTTGTTTCATTAATACGCACCCCGTTAGTGCGGATGCTTCGCTACACAATATCTTCGAAAACTAACTGGGTGAAGAGACGTGCATTTTCTTCTCAATAATGTAGAATGCATACATTATGAACGCTTTCTCGGGACGACCGGGGTCGATCTATATTAACGAGACATATTACCGAGGCATCCGCCTTAACGAGCTTACCAAGTAACACTGCGATGAAGGAGAAAGTGCTTCCGAAAAGCATGCAGCTGCTTAGGAGGAAGGGGTGTTTGGGATTTTGCTGGAGGTTGTAGTTGATGCCCAGGGCGCTGCGGCAGATCACGTCCAGTGTGAGTGCCTGGTACATGGGGCCGATCTCGAAATCCTCGTCCTTCTCTGCCATCTGTCCGACCCTGCCCACCAGCTCTTCCACGGTCGAAATGACGCTACCTGACATCTAAAATCGTAAAGAGCAAAAAAAGAAAGCATAATTTGATTTCTTATTTAGCTAAAATTTACGATACGCCGTTGAAGGTTATTTACACTAAAATACGCCGGCATGGTGGGCCATCAAATGAATCAAATTTATCGGATCCTGGATTTATGGAATCTTGCTGTACACTAACAACATACTGGATTCGCACTTCTATGAAGCGAATTGTATACTTCGGAAGGTATAATGGAAGCATATTTTGAAATTGTCGATAGTTTATTGAAGAGATAGTTTTAGTTTGACCGGCCAAATTAAATCAACGGCTAAAACATCTCTTTTTTGTGTTTGTGTGTAAAGGTTGCTTTGCACAACCTATACATACATTACACACTAAATGTAATTTAAACGTATATTTAAGTATTGATCGCTGGGTACTCCAAATCTACAGAGCGTAAAAAAAGTAACGCTGTTTTCTTTCTTTCTTTCTTTTTTTTATTGCAGTACAAATAAATTACAAAATGCCGAGCGCTTAGTTTTCCCTAAAATGTAGCTCTAGCGATCGGTGTGCAGGCACCTTAGTTTCAGTGGTAGCCGCCACCTTATTCAAACTCTGTCAGCTACTGGAAGTCGGCCCCATTTCGCTATTTAAAATTTAAAAAAAAAACGGCCATAAATTTTTGAATAACATTACGGTTATAGTTTTCAAACTTTGTTAGCTGGTCCCGTCCGCTACTGCTATCTATGGGGCGGATACTGGGACCTCGGTGGTGCGTAGTTTATTTTTTACGGCGATAAAAACGTGTCTTTTTACTTTATTTTTCTCCCTCTCTTTTCGGGAACACGTTTGAATGATTTACCATTTTAAGCTTGGTGGAGGTGTAAGATGGTGTGAGGACACTCCTCACTTCCTTCCATCTGGCTCCCATCAGCTGCATGAGACTCTTGTTGTGTGGACTCGACGGTCGCTTGGTCTGGAACAGGAGCTGACACGAAAAGACCGGAAAAAATTGGTTTATGCATAAGTGCTGCATACATTTCCGTAGAACTACGTGTAGGTGGCACAACAAATGAGACGGGAAGGGGGAAAGGGGAGAATTGAGGAGTTAATGCTTCGCCGAGCAGCGCTTGAAAGTTGCGTGAACTGCCCATGCCACATATGACGCGAGCTAGGTTGCTGTCCAGACCGATAAACGAAGATTGTGGAATTGCGGCTGCCGGAGCGGCGTCTACCTTCATTTCAATCAGACTGGAGCGTGTCACGTTGAAGCGAACAAACGAGCAAGCCAGTTGATAAGGAATTGCAGCAGAAACCTGGGGATCGGTGGGCGAGTGGGCTAGCGCACCCCAGGTGCCCTTGTCTGGACACTTGGCGAAAACGTCGGCGAGAAATCCGGCAGCTATGATTGGCCGGCGCCAAGGTCAAGTGCTGCTTTGGCCAATCACGGCCGCCAGATTTCTCGCCGACTTTCTCGCCAAGTGTCCAGATTAGGGCCCGAGCTCGGAGCACGTGGAGTGAAAGCTCGCGCTGGGGGCAGGACCCAGGGATCCTGTTTTCAACCCCCACCCACGCCCGTTTCGATTCGGATGAGCATCATACCGGCGTGCGGTCGTGTATCACTATTGCGCGGTGCACGTTAATGACCCCAGCATAGCGGTTGTACCGCAATGGCTAAATTACTAATCTACAGCTGAGACACCAGACGCCCACTGAGGCAGACTAACGTCCGGCTGTATAAACATACAAACAATATTTTGCTTGCTGTAGAAGCCACTTTTGTTTGTCGTCTATGAATTGCGATACGATTCGTCTAGGAAATCGTCGAGGGCAACTTCTAAGACGACGTCGAGGACGTCGTCTTAGAGGTCAGTAAAGACAGCCTCTAGGACGACCTCTAGGACGACCTCAAGGACGACGTCGAAAATGACGTCCTAGAGGACGTCTAAAACGACCTTCTAGGATGACCACCAGGACGACCTTAAGGACGAACTTAAGGACGACGTCAAGGTCCTCAGGTCCTTCAAAGAGGGTGCGGATATGAGCTGAAATGGCCTAGTGCGCATACCTGCCACATATTATGAGGCCAGAAAATTTAAGGGATTCAGCTATAGAATGCTATCGCATTAAAAGGACACGCGTGCGCACTGCACGGTTCTCGGCAGCAGGCACGGAGCGTCGTCAAGAAGCGCGGCGATGCAAATTGGTCGGCGTTCCGGTGTTATCTGTGTTGCGTCCCTTCCGTGGCCAAGTTTCCCAACTTTGCGCCCATTTCGAAACGCGGAGAAGGACGTAGGTCTATGTCAAACGGCGAAGGATTAATTTTTGCCCACCATACCCGGTTTCGCCCCACGATGGACCACCGCGGACGATTTTTGCCGTCCTAGCCAACGCAGAGCAGTGAAGGTAATACGTGACTACACGTCTTTCACGTCGTCGCGCCCCTCCCGAAGGTCACGTAAAATTCGCACGGTATTGGATTGGAATCGACAGATGGCGGCCACCAGCAAACCGGCCTAAAGTGACTGTGTAGGCTCCCTACTGGAGCCAGAGTTACGCGTCTGTTTTCCACGTGCCGCCGCGCCGCTATTCGCCGAGATCCGATCACGTGAGGAGCCGGATCAAGTGTCTTGCAGGAAAGACGACGTCGCGCGCGCGCGGTCCGTTCTCCAGGGAGTTGTCTTCGGACCAATTTCATTCTTATGTCATTTAAACTCCTATGTTCTTATGTTATCTAAAAAAAATATGTTCAAACGCTACTGCCCGCTTGTTTGCAGATGACGGCTTGCTTTACTCAAAACATGTTACTTGCTATGATGACCAGGGGGAATTAAATGCCTATTTACAATAGATATATGAGGGGGCCAGGCAATGGAAAGTCAAAATAAACTGCGATTAGAAAGTTGTCTATAATTAAAAATATCCTCCCTAGTATGTACAAACTCGGTAATGCAAATTCTACCCAGATTACTGAATTTTAGAGGGTGGAAGTCACAGTATCTTCTTACTTCAACGGGAACATATATATTGTCACGAATGACAAATGATGACACGAAAAATAACTGAAAAAACTCAACGTTTAATGAGGCGATTTTGTGCCCAAAACAAGATAGAAGTAAGTTAGCGTCGCAGCCGTCGATGTCGGCGAAACAGCAGGATCGAGCGCTGGAGCGAGACTGACTGCGGTTTGCCACGAGGAGCCACACATGTACAAATTACTCAAAAAAGGTGGTTAAGTTGAGTTACTGAGTATCGACGCCAAAAGTAATTGGAGTAGAGTAGAAGTTACGCATTTGTAATAGTAATTGGAGTAGTGTAAAAATTCCGCATTTGTAATAGTAATTGAGTAAACTACTAACTACTGTAAAAATATTAGCGAGTTACTTTTGAGGTTACTTTTGAAGTTACTTTTTTATATTTTTGTGGTAGCGAAATGAACAGCTGTTTTGATCCGTTAAAGCCCTGCGAGCCTAAAATAAATGAAGTCATTTATTGAATTGCGTTTTTACCAAAATAGTTTATTCGCTCGCAGAAGCAATTGACTTGCAAAGTTCTTATCGGAGGGTTTTCCCCTTTTCCTAAAGATGTCCCCAGCCAAGCTAAATGACGTTCCACCGACGCGCTGGATGGAACGGCAGCGTTAAATTTCAGAAACACGCTGTGCAGGGTCGGGTAAGTGGGTGTCGGCATCTTCGGTGTCCACGACGAAACATGTGAGATTTACTTCGGCTGGAGTATGTTTTATGACAAACTCTCCTTTTTTCTTCGGCAAGTTGAGATTGTTATGAATAGTCTCTCTTTATCCCCACGACGTTCGGAGATACGGTGAGCGAGTGCACCTGACCGTCAAGGATTCAAGTCTCGCGCCACGACGATGAGGCCATCCGGACGACTGCGCGTCTCGTTGCAGCGCTACTCTACGCTCCTAAAAAAAATTGTTTTGGTTTAAAAGAAGATGAATTGAAGTACAGTAAAACCTCGTTATAACAAAGTTGAAGGAGCGGTCATAATTATTTTGTTATAACCATTAGTTTGTTATAGCCAATGTCCATTTCTTCCCACTATAGCAAGCAAGGGGAATTATGATTGCTTTGTTATATCCATTAGTTTGTTATATCCCATTTTGTTATAACGAGGTTTTACTGTATACCTCGCCACTGACGCCTGTCCAACGAAGGGATCTCCCAAGGGTGACTCGCATTACTCGCCGGCGACTACGATGTCCTGACGGCGCCTGACACACCCCCTGACAAGTAAATCGTTTTCAGCTATGAGATCTCCCTCTAGTGGAAGGTCGAAAGCACACGAAGCATTACGTGAATAAGCATCGTCGCTCGTACAGTTGCAGCTGGAAGCGGAACATGCTGCCATGAACGGATTATCCGTGTCTGCGTTTGTGCGCGGGGGAGTCAGGGTTTGCAAGGGAGTATGCGCTGACGACGAGGCGACCATGGGAACTGGCGCCCAGTTGTGAGGTAATTTCAGTGGCGCCTCATGAGGAACTCCCAAACCGCTTGAGTCAGAACTCACTAAAGGCAGACAACATGAAAACAACAACCCTCGAAGTGTCCCCGTCTTTACGGTTGCAGCTGGAGGCGCGGTGCCTGCTTGCATAACCGGATTAGGTCAATACCCGACCAAGGCCTGTTAAGCATCTCTTTCTGCGTTCGTGCGCGTCGGTGTTATGTTTTGGCTGCTCGTCGCCACCTTGGCCCAAGGACGCCTGTGGTGCAGTTTCTACGGCTGCCGAGCATAAGCGCGTGGGAACAGAATGTGAGTGGACCCTTTGTTCCGGAATGCCACTTTCTCTGCCGGCGTCTTTTTCATTTCTGCGCTCAAACGTTCGTGATGGGCGAAATTAGCACTAGATTTCGATGGTGGTTGGTAATTTGAGAAGTTACCTGAAAATTGTATTTAAATTAAACTACTAATTCCCCAAATTAAGTTGTAATTGAAAGTTACCAAGTTACTCGGAAAAGTAGTTAAACTACAGTAGTTTGAGTAGAGTGGTTGAACTACGTCCAAGTCTGCGCGGAGCCCCTTTTGTACACGCGTGGGCTTCTGGAACAATCGGCGCAGAAGGTTCGACGCGTAGAACATTCTGTCCTCGAATCAGCAACACGGTTCCCGAATTTACCAGAATATCACATTGCAGTGCCAACAAAGAAGTGTACCCTGGGCCAGACATTGAACCCCTGGCATTTTTGCGTGGAAGGCAAGTGCGACAACTGTTAGGTCCCTAGGGCGCTGCCTACTTGGTCAGTTGCCCGCGCGGCAATATTAGCGAGCTTTTGCTAGACTGCCAATAAAAAAACTGTTTTAGAGCGCAGCTCTTAGGCACCCGTTTGTGGCTTGAGTGGCGTCACCGTCGGCGTAACCGCGGCGACGTTTCGGCATGTTAACATTTCGGCAAAGTGCCTAAACGTCCACACTGGGTCAAGTGACTTCAGGGGGGTCACGTGACCTCAGGGGGGTCGCGTGACCCCCTAAGGGAGGTCCTTCGCTGATGGGGGTCATGTGATCCCGGTGACGTCACGCGACCCGCCTTGAGGTCATGTGACCCCCGCGAGGTCACGAGGGTCACGTGACCTCACGGTTACGCCGACGCCGCTTGGAGGAGTAGGAGGCAGGATGAGGAGGTAAGGAGGAGGGAGGAGGGGTATACCCTCCCCTGGGTACCCTTCCCTCCTCCTCCTCAAGAGCAAGGCGTTACAGGGAGTTGCAAACGGCTTTAATTTTTTTAAAGCGCAGCTCTTAGGGGCCCGTTTCCAGCCTGAGCGGCGTCGGCGTCGGCGTAACCGGGGGGGTCACGTGACCCCCCGAGGTCACATGCCCCCCCCCCGAGATCACGTGACCCCCCGAGGTCACGTGACACCCTCCCCCCCCCCCCCCCCGAGATCACGTGACCCCCCCCCCCCCCTCAGTACCCTTCCTTCCCTACTCCTCTTCAAGAGCTGCGCTCCAATTCGGCGTTACAGGGATTTGTAAACGGCTTTCATTTTTTTTAAGCTAATCTTAAATTCCCTCCGCTAGCTGCTTACAAGACGCTTATACGACGAACCTTAGAGGATGCTTGCGTAATATGCTACCCTTTCAGAGCATATCAGATAAGCAAACTTAAAAATGGTTAGAGATTGGCAGCAAGGTTTATATTAAGGTGCAACCCCACTGTGCATGACTTTTTGGTGCTTTTCCGACGGCTTATAACTTTCTTTCTATGTATCTTGCAATTATAAAGTTAGTGTCAAATTAAAGAGCAGTTTTTCAACAATGCTTTAATGTCTTGATATCACGATTATTTTTAGTTGTTAGTTAATTATTTGGCTTTTAATAGACCACAGTCTCTAATATTGAAAAAAATATTTCTCGAGTTATAACGTCACATCGTCCACGATATTTTACGTGAGCGTTCGGTTAGATGTAATAAAAAAAAAAGTAAGCAACGAACTGTAAAGATAATGTATATTTTAAAATAAAGAATAAAGTTTAAAATTGTAATATTTTATGGCGCTATAAAAACGGAATTACGTCAAGTAATCAAAATCACGAGACATTAAATTATGAAGCATCCTTGGATATTACATTTTCCTGAACTTCCATATCAATATATTACACGTTAAGAATGTTATAAGACCTCAAACTTTCCCCATTCAGTTAAGGCGAATTGCAGTTTCTTGATATAAAGTACAGATGGCGACACGTGTTCATGAACAGCTTGATGTGCATTTTCCGTCGTGTGCCGCTTGGAACGCCACGTGAAAGACAGAAAAAGGGCCAGATGTCAGGCTGTCAGTTGTCTGGATGCCCGCAGTGAGCGAGCCAGAGATATGAGAACAAGCGCGAGGCTGCGGGTGCACCACAGCTACTTTTGCGCGCGTTTTACTGTGCGTCGGTACACATGCCCGACGCGATCCAAATGAAATGAGCGCCATGAAATGCATTCTGCCATTTCAGATTCCGCCACGTATGCGAAAACATTTAAAGTTTTTATTACTTACATAAATCATTTACGATATCAAACTATGCTTGTCCGAATGGTTCGACTATATTTTGTTTCAAAAACCACCTCGGTGGCTCTGAAGTGGCAATGACATTAAAACGTCTCAGTTCCTCTCAGCCAACGGGCTGGCCCATGAATCTATATTTGTCGGGTTTAAATATCGGCCGAGGTGCCCGCAATCCGACGGAGGCCAATGTGAGATTTCGGATGCACGTCAAAAGATCTACGATTAGTCAAAATAAACCCGCAATAATTATTTTTTTTTATTTGGGCGTGTTAAGTGCTTTTTGTTGGTTTGGCTTGTGAAACCCTAAGATCTGAATATTTGTTTTGCTTTACCTTAGTTCGGAGCGCAACCAACGCAAAGGGCTGATGAAGCCACTAAGCAGCGCCAAGAGCGCGAAGTTAAGCAGTTCGTTCTCTTTATGTGCCTATGCGGTCGGGCTAAACTAGACCCGCTAAATAAGCTACGCTTCATACAGATATGGATGCTTAAGATGATGGTTGTCAGTTATCTGAAGCTTTATCTGCAATCACAGCAAACGCTTTTCCGTCCTCCACAAATGTTTAAACAGTTGGCGACAAAGCAAAGTAATATTATGTGAGCTTCCTGACACCGAAACTATTGCTGAGGAAGTCGCACTTTTAATCATGACGACCTGCAGTTGCATTTGATTTGTTACTAAGCACCAACATGGCGGCGCCCAAAACAATATCGGGGAAAGAATTGCCGATACTCTAAGTGTAGCCCATTTGGTCTAGCTCACGGGATAAATAAAGTGCGGTGGGGATCGTTGGCCAAATGTGTTGTGGCACCGCAGATAACAGCACGTGGAGAAATGCTCGAGTGCGAGCTCCGTTCAAAGCACGGAGCTCCCGCTGCAGAGCGTGTAGGGACTGAATCCCCTCGATGTGTTTGCGTTGGTCTTTCAAATAACCTCAAAGGTGGCAGTGCACGAGGCCCGTGCCTCGACCGGCCCTTGGACACAAATGGCGACGCAGCGCTAATACATTCGAGTTGCCCGTGTGGAACGCGCGCCACACGGGCAACTCGAATGTCATTTACAACGAATGACATTAATGTGATCAACCAATCGGCTCGCGATTTGTCGCGCGTAGAACGCCCCACGCTCGGAGTGTCGCGCGCTGAATGTCCGATCCTTCAAATGTCATTCGTTGTAAATAGAATTCGAGTTGCCCGTGTGGCACGGGCACCGTGGGCACGGGTATATAATGACTGTCCCTTGAAAGCGAATGGCGGCGGAGCGCCCGCTCGTGGCACGTGTCTTGCGCGTTTTCACAATAATGGTTGGCGGTACTTCTAAAAAACGCCTTTATCAAGGGGCTTTAGCAGGGACCCTGGGTTCAGGCGCCCATCTGCATCCTACCGTCGTGCGATCGTGTATCACATATACGCGTAAGGCACATTAAAGACCCCGAGCTAACAGTTGCACTGCACTTTTTATAACCTTCATCGGGTAACAATGTCGTCCTACGAAATTGCTGCTCTCTAAAAAACT
Organism: Ixodes scapularis; assembly: GCF_016920785.2. Classification (NCBI taxonomy): domain Eukaryota; kingdom Metazoa; phylum Arthropoda; class Arachnida; order Ixodida; family Ixodidae; genus Ixodes; species Ixodes scapularis. The sequence goes on along the minus strand of NW_024609857.1, from coordinate 44,907,024 downwards.
AACGACTAATTTTGAATGCGCCGTTACATTGCATTTTTAATGTGTGTTCGCGTTTTTTTTTTTTTGTTTTTTTTTTGTCTACATTTTTAATTATGTGGCTCTTGCTTATAATGAAACAAACTACAGTTGTCAGACCTCTGGAAGAATATTATATAACTAAGAAAATGAATCGTGAACGTAAAAGTAAAACAAAACAAAACAAAAAAAACGCATAGGCGCACTTAATGAAAATAATTGAAATAATAGATTTGATTATAATTGTGTTTTCAAAGATTTGAGCGCGCCAAACGCTGTAAAAGCGAGCTCGTTGCTTTGGATGGTGCGCTTGTTCACTGGAAGTGTAGTTCAGGACAGTATGCTCGCACTTGTATGTTCCGCTTCGCTCGCAGGATAAAACTAAATACTTTATTGGTAATGTATTTAGTGAAACAAAGCTTACCTTCCGTATATGTGCAATGCCCTCAGTTTTCGCGTGATTGCACGCTTGTTTATCATTATTGTTTTCCTTTCCCACAGCAATTCAGTTCGTGCTCTTTTGTTTGCTACATGAATTATTAGAGACCAAGGTAGCCCAAGAGCATTCTTTTTCGCGAATTCAAAAAAAAAAAAAAAAAAAAAACCTATGAATTTTTTACGTGTGCCACAACCAATAGAAAATATTCTAAGCTTCACATATGGCCGCTTACCTGACTAAACATTGTTGTTTGTCAAAAACAATTGCAATCATGTGAAATCACGTGAGAAAAACTCGCTCTAACACGCGACCGTTGGCATGCACTGAATACTCATAATCGGCGCCGAGATGATTGGTGGCCATCAGCAAGTGGAGTTTTTCTATTAACCCAGAGTTAGAATGTTTACTTCTTTCTGTTGTAAGCAATCAGGAGACAACTTACACCAAATCTGAGGGTAATAAATTACTATGAGCATTCAAACAGAATGGCCTGGGCAGTATATGTGTACAAGCTTTGGCTTTTGATGCACCCTTAACTTTCGACACGCTAAACGCTAGTGTAAAACGTAGGGCTGTTTCATTCTTAATTAGCGTACCATGTGCGTGCTTACACTATACTTTATACAACGTCAAAGCCTACCCGTTTGCATCGCTTTCATTTTTGCACACGACTGCTTGCGCGCATGAATCACCAAATTAAGACTGGCAGAGGATGTCACAAAACAACTTACAGGTTTTTTGTTGTTGTTTTTTTTTACCGCAAAAATAAACTACGCTTTGTCTAACCCTCATTCTCCGCCCAAAGGTAGCGCTAGGTCACAAACATGCCGAAGTTTCATCCCGAACGGACACCTTATCCAAAAGTTATAAGTGATTTTCTGAAAATTTCAAAGGGAAAAACGGAGCCGATTTTTGCCTGTTTTTCGTTTCTGGTGCCCATAGAGCTCCATGTATTCGAAAACTCCGTCGGCCGCTATTTTCCCATTGAACTTTTCAGAAAATCAATTATAATTTTTGAAGAAGGTGTCGTATTGGGCTGGAACTTTGGCATCTGGTTGTACCTCTAGCGCTACCTATGGGCGGAGAAGGAGGAGGACAAAACATATTTATTAATCGTTTTACGCTGTGGGACGTTCGGCGATGCCTAGTTTATTCTTGCGGTAAAAAGAAACCCTGTATTTTTTTTCTTGTGACACCCTGCAAGTTGCTTAAACTATGTGCAAAAGCTATCAAAAGACCCAGAATCTTTGCCTGGTTAGTCATTGAAATTATCACCGAATTCGTATTAAAATTAATAATTACTGTTTATTGCTGTGAGTTTATTTTTAACCTCGGCATTTTTTATTATGACCCCCGCACCAGTCCTACTTTGGGTTTATCAAACTGAACATCTAAACCTGAGAGTCATTTTTTTATGTTTTCCAGTCTCGTGGTTTGGGTCAAAATAAACACCCAGCTACCTAAATGAGACACCTGACAGCCCAAAAAATAGTCTTTTCCTTTAGGCAGTCAATTCCTCAAGCTAGAATTTTGGAAACCAGACTATGACGTCATCAGGTTTTGCTGGAAATCCACAAAGATCCATACACCTGCACGATAAAAGGGCCGGCCCGTCGTATTGCCGCCCGCAGAGCCGAGACAGCAACGCTCGGCCACGGACTTCTCTAAGACTCGCGTTCATTCTTGCCCCAGACGGAACTCTCGCCCTGTTTTCTTGTCCTCGAAAGTGCCAGTTCATCCTCGCCCCGAACGCGCGACGCTTGAACCTTCTTTGTCGAACTTTCGAGATGGTGACGTGACCCACTCTAGATAAGCAGATGCCAGCGACCTTGTCGAGTCAGTCTCGCTCTCGCTCTTTATTACGCTGCCGAATCGCCGCCTGTTTTTCTGCTGCCTTGACGCTCTTACTTTACTTTTTTTTTTGGAACATGTTCGCCGATTAAACCTTTATTTTTCAGTTCACTTTTCGTCCTCTCGTCACCTTTATTCGTAACAGTATCAATCTGATCACATTGAAATATGTGTAATTGTCCTATGAAATCTTCGATAACGGCGCACAGGCAATTTTATATTTTTCAACGCGTCGGTAGTTTTGTTGTGCATTTGTCTAGCCATTTGGCTCAGGACGATTTTCGCGTTTTGTTCTGCCTACATTTGCTGGAGACGTGAGCTCGGAGCGTGGCAACTGGCCCCTTTGCACGAGAACTGGCGCAGCCGTGCGCGTTCCAAAAAAAAGCTCGTGCGGAGAAAACCAAGCAAGGGACCAGGGTTGTCAAATTATGGATATAGAAGAATATCCAGCTGTATCGAAGCGCCACCACACACGATTTCTCGCATTGATGTACAGGCCTGGAAGGCGATCCCACCGCCATCTGTTGGTTCAGAATCACACTAACCAGGGGTGGGGTTGCACCTTAATATAAAGTATCTTAGCACTGAATAAGTACAGGACACGGTAACACAACTGAATCTCTCGCTTCCTTCTGCAGGGCAAAAAAATAGCGCGTTTAAGATGTATTTTTAGGCTCAAGAATCACGGCCGCCCTTACACCATCAGGCGCACTGGGCGAACTCCGGCAACTGACTCCGGCCGTGCCCCCCCCCCCCCTTTTTTTTTCTTTTTTTTTACGCCCCTACCTACTCTGCACGACATCGCGTTGTTAGTAAACATGTGACTAAAGGCTTAACGCGAGCGTTTTGTGAGCGGAGAACCCCATTTCAAAACCGAACGGGATTGCGCACATAGCCTCGATTCGGACACTGTGTTCAAATAAATTTTAAAAAAAAACGTAAAGGAAAAGACAATTACAAAAATGCCGGGGTGTGTGTGTGTGGGGGGGGGGGGGGGGGGCGGCAGAGTCTGCCCTATTGATTGTTGTGGCCTGGGCGACCACCGTGTCCCGTTCCTAGGGCCGGTACTCTGGAGAATAACATGTTTAATATTAACCCAAATCGCCAACTAGATTCCCGGTCATACAAGTACACACTCAAGCCAAATTCATTTAGAAAAGAAAAATTCAAAATAACATTTCAAGTGCCTAACTCAACGTTACAGCTGCTGTTTTTTGTTTTGCTTTTTTTTCGTTTTTGCTCACTAGGCGCAGCGCTGGATTTCATTTTTTTTTTATTTATCTGTGCCTTTACTGCAGTTGCGTTTATTCAGGTGTGCCACTTCCTGCGCCATTTGTAATGTTGAGGCGGTGCGTCACAAAGCGTATTATATTTATAATTCTTTATTAATGTGTAACATTTTATGCCTTTGTTTTGGTTGCGCACTGATGTGTGCCTTTAATACTCTTTTGTTGTAATTATTATTCATGCGTTCCTTTACTGCAGGTATGTATGCGCTACGTACGGGGCGCGTTAAAAAATGGCCTTTTTTGTGCGTTCTCGTTTACCTTTACACTCCTGTCAAATCCTCAAAAGGTCTTGCGGTATAAGTAAATATTAAAATAGGAAGGACATTTGCGGTTATATTAACCACTTCTCGATCCAGATGCCTGAATTGAGCAGTAAGTCAGCCCCGGGGGTCTTTAGTGCTGTGAAGCAGAGTATAATGTTCCTAACGAGCGTGTTGGTAAGATGTACTAGATAACAGAAAGTATAAAACAGAGAGAGGACGAAACACAGACGATTACGTTCTTCCAAAAGAATGTACTCGTCTGTGTTTAGTCCCCTCTCTGTTTTATACTTTCTGTTATCTAGAGTGTAATGGACAGCGAATGCATTCGTCCCGTGGTGGCTTCGATACTCACCGCTCTGTCGAGGAAGTCTTGAAAGTCCTTGATCTGTACCATTTTGAGAACTTCGAGGTCAGCCACGAGTAGAATAGGTCTGTAGCCGTTAAAGTACCTGGAATTGAGGAATAGCCAGGGACGTGCTCAGTTCTTACTTGGAGAAAAGTGACTTTATCGGCGCCAAGATACTCCAGTGGCGCCCTCTTGAGCTGCAAACATACTGCTCCTACATCCTACTAAAGACATGATGATATAATTATTTGCGAACATGCTCCAAGAACATTCAAAACATGTTTGATTCGTTCGTACATGTTCGAACTAATCGCGCACACTAAAGTCCGCGTGATCCTGCACTTTTGTCTTTTTTCGGTACGGGACTGGTTTAGCCGGCGTTACCGATGAACGAAGGCGACGAGCGCGGTGAAGATACAATTTTGGCGCTGTGCGATGGACTCCGTGGGACTTGTAGTGTTGCCCGCGCTGGAGCCTATGCGGAGGGCAAGTTCGTCTGCTTCTTGCGCAGGGGGTAGCGGTGACGTCAGAACGCCGACCCCTGATTGGCTGATCGCGACCGCCTATCTGAGCGTCGTCTGCTCCTTTGCAACATCGTCTACTCGCAACGTCGTCTGCGTCTGTCTTACCTTTCCTGCGACTTTCGGAAGAGCAGGTCTTTACGAGCGATCTCGACTTTGCCTTTCAGAAAAGGCAGACGAAATAACTAGAGCCGTACTTTTAGAGCGCAGCTCTTAGGGGCCCGTTCCCGGCTTGAGCGGCGTCGCCGTCGGCGTCGGCGTCGCCGTCGCCGTCGGCGTCGGCGTCGGCGTAACCAAGGTCATCTCAAGGTCACGTGACCCCCAAGGTCACGTGACCCCTCCCAAGGTCATCTTAAGGTCACGTGACACCCCTCGAGGTCACGTGACCCCTTCCAAGGTCATCTCAAGGTCACGTGACCCCAAGATGACCCCACGTGACCCTTTGAAGGTCACGTGACCCCCAAGTCACGTGACCCCTCTGAGGTCACGTGACCCCCGAGGTCACGTGGTCGCCTCCCCAAGGTCACGTGACCCCCGAGGTCACGTGACCCCCAAGGTCACGTGACCTCTTCCAAGGTCATCTCAAGGTCACGTGACCCCACGTGACCCCCAGGTCACGTGACCCCTCTGAGGTCACGTGACCCCTCCAGGTCACGTGACCCCCAAGGTCACGTGGGGGTCACCTTTGGGGTCACGTGGCCTTGAGGTCACCCCCAGGTCACGCCTCCCCGAGGTCACGTGACCCCCTCCCCGAAGTCACGTGACACCCCCCCCGGAGCATATTAAAGAATGAGGGGAGGAGGAGGAGAAGGGGGAGGGGTCTACCCTCCCCTCAGTACCCTTCACTCCTCCTCCTCAAGAGCTGCGCTCCAATTCGGCGTTACAGGGATTTGTAAACGGCTTTCACTTTTTTTTGTCGAACAACTAGCAGACGAGCATAAAGGAGAGAAGTCGAAGGACTCACTGGCGAGGTGTCCCGAGGCGCCGATATTTGCTTGCTAAGAACCGAGAGTGAAGGTGGTTAGTGTCCGCAAGTTCCCTCCCAAATACTTTTTCCTTCCTTTCGTGTGCGGCGAGACTCCTCACTCTTTAACGGCGTTGGCGGGTTGGCGCCGTTGGCGCAGTTAACGTCGTCTGCTTTACGTCTGCTTGGCAAAGCGATGGCTTCTTTATCTTTCCTGCGTCTGTCGGAGACTCACCGCTCTTTCACCGGCGAGAACGCGGCCTTCGAGAAAGGCGAAAGGAAATACCTTGAAGGATACGTCCTTCCTTTTGAGGTGAAGGATTTCACTCTAGTTGCGAATGTCCAGGCGTCGTTTAATAGCTGCGTGGTAAAAATGACGCTCTCCGATAAAGGTGACATTTTAAAGAGTCGCTGTGAGATCCCTCGCGGGGTCGCAAAGTGCAGCCACATGGTGGCTGCCGCACTTTACGCGGCTCTAAATGGACTGTCCAAGACGGACCTTCCATAGCAGCTGCTGCAACGCCTCAAGAGCAGCATGCCGCGGCTGGTCGCTCGCTCAGGTAAGAAATAAACACCACGTTCATCGCTATGTTAAAACGCTTAGTTGCACGAGTTTCGTAAATGGTACCTCGCGTTTAATGAGTTGTTCTAAGATAATCAGCTAAAGACAGATGACAGCCGATGTATTGACTGTAAATAAACAAATGTGGCTCTGCGATTGGTACTGTGAGCAGCTCATAGCCCAAAAGTGCTCGTTCGCTGCTTGTCGTCACAACTTTCTCGCTCGACTAAAAGCTTTTGTCAGTTCGCGTATTCGGGTATGTATATGTGGCGTAAACCCAAGTGGCAAAAGTTTGAAAACCTCTGTGGAAGAGAATCCGAGCGAGATCGATCAAGCTACCCGAGCGGCGTCGTACGTATCGCAGAAGTTATGTCGTAGACTCGTTGACACTAAGAAGTAATTATTGATATAATGCAATTAAATGCAAAGGTGCAAGCGAGCTGGACAAGAATGACGAAAATAATCCCTGGAGAAGGGGAACAAAAGGGACGAAGGTCAAACACAAATCTTTTTCGAAGGCCGCGTTCTTGCCGGTGAAAAAGCGGTGAATCTCCGACGTACCGCTCGAGTTATTTCGTTTGCCCTCTCTGGAAGGCGAAGTCGAGCTCGCTCGTAAGGACCCCGTGCGCAAGGAGCAGACGAACTTGCCCTCCGCATAGTGAAACCGACGTTACTAGAACCACTCAGTTGGGAAACTGCCAGAGAGCCTGCTTTAAAAAGGTCGCTCCGATCCGTACTCGAGAACCGAGCTAATGGCAATCGCAACGCCGCCATTTCTCCCGCAGCCTCCACTCCGGGAACTGCACCGCTCCAGGTCGGGTCGGGCAAGGGCCGGTGGCGCCATCTCGCAGGGCCATCTCGCAGTAGCTATGTAAAGCAACTTTCATGTTTCAGCTCGTCGCTAAAGGGTGGCGCTGTTAACGTATTTAGCTCGGTGTCAGTGGACGCCAGCGGCACAGGTTTCAAGGGTGAGTTTTGCAAGTGAGGCTTTTAGTAACGTTGAGTGAAACAGAGTGTATTTTCGTTTTTTGGCACGAGAGACCATTCCGAGGTGCTTAGTCGCCACCTCTCTTCGTTGAAAAACAGAAGGAATTGCATTGAATTCTTTTGAGAGAGTGTAGGGGTACTTACCCAACAACTTTCCCGTATCTGTTGATCCACTCCCGGTAGGCAACAGTTGGCGTCTATAATTACAAAGAAAAATGAATAGGCACCTTGGTAGTCTAGTTCCATGTTTTAGTACAAACCACTTCGTTCGAATTGGAAGCTAAAAACAAAGGCTTTTTTATGATTCGTCTAAATAGTGGACGTTGGAAAAAATTTGCCATCTGCGTTAAGTCACTATTTCGAACTTTTTTTTTTTTTTCACTTCCGCCCGTTGAAAAACGTGGCGAAAGAATCCAAACATGCACCCGATCTGGCCCTCACGCCGTCTCCTTAAAGTTCGTCTGCTTTAGTCAGCGTCACCGTACCAACGAAGCGTCTTAATGAACGAACACTCAAACGCAGCGTCTAAAGCCAGCAACGGTGAAAGCCGTCGTTTCATCTTGCAAAGTGAGAGCACACAGTAACGCTAGCCAAAGGCGGTGTTTCAAAATTTACTCAATACGACTTCGGAGTGAAGGTTCCGTACCGTGGCGCTTCAAGCGTGGTTGGGGGAGTAAACAACACTGTTGTTTACTCCGGAGTAATTACTCACGCTACCCTCCTCGTTCGGTGGGTAGCGTCTGAACAAATCGATTAAATACGTGACATGATCTGTTCACCGTCGACTGGTCGTCTGCTTTCTGCGCTCACAACCGTCACAGCTCGCTTCCTCCGTTGGCTTTGGTGGCAGTCGTTCGAAATAAAAGAAAATGAGGTGCGGCCATTTCGGTGTGGTTATTACGAATTTCTGCTTTCAACGCGCAAATTAATTGTACACCACATCTAAACTGTGCACTTTCCCCAGGAAGGTATACACTTTGTCGCTATCAGAATCCAAGTGTCAACAGGAGCTTCTGATATAACAAGAAAAATACAAAGAAACAAGAAAAATTCGAACGCCGTCGAAGCACAGGACAGAGCTAAGACGCCAACCGCTCATTCACACTGCAAGCGGATCCACGTTCGCAAAGCTGTTTCGAACGCGGTTGTATAAAGGTACAGTACAATAGCACGCGCGCTCGATGACATCAAGTGCGCGTGCAATTGTACTGGATCTTCATACAACCGCGTTTCTAACCGCTTTGCGAACGCGGATCCGCTTCCAGTGTGAATGAGCGGTAAGAGCGTGAGCTAAGAGGCGTCGTTTTATGCGTTCCAAAAAGAAACAAAAAAAAAAGAAAAAAAAAAGAAAAAAAAAACGTTGGGACACCAGATGTTTTGATGTGACCTCCAAGATATCAGAGACAGGTACTCTAGCTGTGGTGGCATTAATCTGGCACTTTCGATAGCCTTGCGGCGTCGAACCTAGCTGAATTCGAACGTCCAAAGCTGTTTTTACATTTTTGAGCACCACACGAAAAGAAAAAAAGCTCAACCAACGTGGAATAAGTAGTGCGAGGCCCAATCAGGTGAGCTTGTACTACCCGGAATGGGCGCGCCACAGTATGTTCAGAGCTTCAGCGGAGGAGGCCTATTTTCTGTCATCGCTATTTTGTTTTCTTTTTGTCGCAGCCAAAAACGAAGCCAATCCAGTAGTACTCAGGTGATAACCCCGGCCGTTGGAAAATCGAGTCACGGATCGTTTACCCGCTGACGTAGGAGACAGGCTACTCGGGTAAGATTTGGAACATAGCCAAAGTTGGTCTGCTTGGAAGCCTAGCGTGGAGACTAATACCTTGTTACACGGGCACTCTTTACTGCAGTTACACTAAGCCACAGTTAGCGCACAATATTTGCGGACAACATTCTGCCGCTATGCAGTCAAAGCTATGGGAGAGCGTGCGCTGGACCATCTTGAGCACCCATCATATCAGTACACGCGCGTTCTTCACTACTTCTGAAATAGCTGTTCAAAAGTACAGTGCGGTAACTGTGGTGCCGCGTAACAGTAGTTAACGCTGAGTTAATTGCGGTTAAGGGTGCCCGTGTAACAGGGGTATAAGCTAACGTTGCCGCGTTGGTAGCAGACGGCATATAAAAGATGGCGTGGCTGTGGCTGGCTTTAGACGCTGCATTTGCGTCTGCGTCTATTGACATTTGGTGACAGTAGCAGATGAACTTTGTCGTGCTGAAGGAGACAGTAATGTGTCGAGATCAGGTGCGTACTTTGGCTCCTCTGGTGTGCTTTTCAATAGGCGAAACATGAGCAAGAGTGTTCAAAATATTGACCTAACACATGAGGTTGATTTTCTCCACCGCCAAATATTTTGACGAGTCTTAAACAAAAAGCAAGTTGTTTGTTTGTTTTTTGTTTTTATACCAACCAGCGAATAATGGTTACTCTTCGAAAATGTGGTTAGACCATCGAACTGCCAAACATGTTTCGAAGTATTGTCTCAGTTGTTTATTTATTGTAGGTCACTTTATTATTGGTCTATTTGTTTAATTTGAAAATAAACGAACAAGAAAATGTTACTAGAAGGTTTTAATTCAACGTTCCCTTTTTTCTTAGCTACATACAGATGTATAATTAACCAGGCATGCCGTTCATTAAAACTCTCTCGCATGGCCTGGACTGCCTGATATTTTATTTCGTCATCAGCAAAACAAAATATTACGCATTTTACTATAGCATTGACTGAAGCTACCTTGTATCGTCTAAAGAAAGTCCCTGTTCCCCTACGGCAACCACGGTACTTCAATTGTTTTTTTTCTTTTTTTTGTTTTTTTTTTACCTTTTTGTACAACTCCATCATGTTGCCGAGAAAGATGCTCGGTTGGGGACCGGGGATACCCAAGCTTTTGAAGTAGCTGAAATGCTGCCGTCTTTGCCTGGATAGATATAGAAAGAAACTCGTTAGGGCCGTCGATAGAAGAATAAAGGAGGCGCGCTGGGCAAAGATGTGCGTTTCTTTTTTGGGGAGCACCCTGCGAACAATTCACTGCATTTTCAGAAAACGCAGGGTATGGCCATAGTATAATCATAGGCTTCTCGCTTCGTGATTGGATCTTAGACATTCTTATGAGCGGAGGACGTAATCTGATCGGTTGCGAAGCTACAATAAGGAACCTATAGCTGGTTAAATGTGAAGGCCGTAACAATAACGTTTCTCCCTAAACATAAAGCCTGGAATATCTGCCTGAGCATGACGAAAGTATGTTGGTATCAGAGCGTACGAACTAGTGACTGCGTTTATTGGCAAAACAGACATATCGTAATCATCGAGGGTATGATGCACGGTAATTCTTAAACTAATCCAACCTAAACGGCGTCAAGTGGTGCGGCTAAATGCTGGCACAGTACGTTAAAGGGCCTTCCGACGATATTTGAGCTTCTGCACATTTTACGCTATTACCTCATTTGTGGGTTCGGGCTACACAGGGAACAAGTAGTAGTACTCACAAAATAGTAGCGCGTCATAATTTAATAGATCGGGCAAAGACAGCGTCCAACGTTTGGTGGCGTCACCGTGTGTTCAAAACGCGCCCTCAACTAGGTACATAGTGTTAGTGAGGGCATTCTCCTATAGGAGAACAATTTCGTGAATGACAGCGTTGGCAAGAATCCCTCAAATGCTTTTATGTAGGCGAAATTAAGTGCATCGCCCTGTAATATAATGGCAGGCAGAGCTGGCATAAGTTGTACTTCAGAATAGATGGTAGCGACCCTCGATGAAACACAAAGCATTTATATTGAAGGTGAATGCAGTACCAATTAAATTGGGGCAATTGATATTCACCGGTATTTCTTTAAGCAAATACCGGTGAATGTCGGTGGGAACGTGAAAACACTCGTCTTTTTCAGCAAGTGCCAAGAACAGGCAATTGAGAAAAAGCAGTTTTTTGTGCGTATAAAATCTGGACCAAAACAAAATGTATTCGTTGTACCGTCGTCACTTGAGGCAGGTTAATAATAAAAGAAAAATAAGACGGTGTGACGCATTTTTACGCAAGATACTGAGGAGATGCAAAGCACTGTTAATCCTTGTGTCAAAGCCTGCACTTCGTTATTGTATATGAGACAGACGTACGAAAAACTTAGAGCGCTGCTGTGCAACTATGTGCGCGTGCGCCGAGGACTCTCGCGGGTGCACCCTGTGGCCTTACGCGGTTGGTGGCTGACGTGGTGAAAGCAGCAAGACTCCTAGAAAGGTCCTTCAGTCCTCGATCAAATCTTCAGCAACCAAGAGCAACGTTTTATTTAATAATGGAAATCAGTCTATAATTAACACATTTTTTTATAATCTTGCAAGACAAACAATAACCTGATGTCTACAAAGAACCTTGTAAAAAAGTCGTTAAAGGAACACTTTTCAGGGCATTCCTCATTGCGATAATTCTGTTTCCTGTCTTCTTCGAAGCCATTCGCACTTGCCCTGATTTCTCGTTATCTATTGTGTATCACTACTGCGTGATGCACGTTAAAGACCGCAGGCTAGCGGTTGTGCTGCACTGGCTACATTTCTCATATACAGTTGGAGGACTCGTCGCCCGTTGAGGCAGGCCAAGTTCTAGGCTGCATAAACATACACACAACCCAATTTTTTTCGTTATGTATCCTACAAAAACTGCTCATTACAGTTTGCAGAAACAACACAAGTGTTTTGTGCACTTGATGGCAGCAGGTAATTAAGGTACACAAAATACCGCCTAGCTTTCGTCGCAAAAAAAAAATCACAAAAAACAACAGAATTGTTGCACGCGCAGTACAGACTCGCTGTACACAGTGCAGCGGGAAGCCTCGCCCTTGTTCTGTCATGGCGACGGATCTCGGCAGTAAGCACCGTGGGCTTATGGGAAGGGCTTTGGTTGCGTACCCATCCTCGGCGTGGCGGATATGAACCTAAATGCCCGTTCACTCGCTTGCGCTTGGCTACGATCGTCTGAGACAATTCCTGTTTTAAAGCCACTTCCGACGGCTTAGAACCGGCTGCATTGCTGCGGAGCCGGGCGTAAGCCATCACTAGAGGCTTAAAAAGACGTTCTCAAACGCAAATACGACCGATCTCAAGCGCAAGTGCAACCGGTCTCAAATGCAAGTGCAACCGGTCTCAAACCCAAGTCAAACGCGAATGCACCCAATTCAAATGAAAAAGCTTTCGCCACTCCTTCACGGTTAAAGATGTGTTCCTGCCTTTTTGTAATTTCAGTTTGCTTATAAGCTCAGTGTTGGACAAGGTACTTGACAAAAGTATTTAAGATAAGTTACTTAATACCTACCTAATAAAGTATTTAGAGTACTGCTCAAGTCACTGTCACTGCAGAGTACTTGATTAGAGTACAGCTACTTACAAATGTTCAGAACGTAAGGGAGCAAGTGAACTGGTGCCTATACTGGACATATTAATGCCTCCTGATACTCAGGAATACGAAAGGTGAAACCAAGAAAAGAGAAGGAGAACGCTATCCTTCACTTCTCTTGGTGCCACCTTTCATATTCCTCAGTCTCCGGTTCTTCAAAATCTTATAAATGTAATTCAATTACTTTCTAAGATATCTCCGCATTGCCCATTATGTATCGCGTCAGTGCCACGAGAAATCTGCATTTGAAATGAAGAGAAGCAAACAAAACCGCACTGTTATTCTATGCAGGCCCAGTAAAACGGGCAGCATCTCTGGTGTATTTCACAAGCTGGTATTTTTAAGAGGATTAATGTCTTGTCATCTGCGAATACTGGATTTTATTGTTCGAAGTGAATTGTGGTTTTGACCGAATATTTTCGAATCGAACATCGAATAGTTTCTCCAAACCTTTCACCGCTGTTCAACCGCGCTTGAACGAAACCCCTAGCTAAACGAGTGAAGGCTGTTCACGAGCTTCCACGTGTTAATTTATAAGCTAATTTTAATCTAGCCATTTTTATAAATATACTTAACTGAGAAAGTCTGATGCCTTGGAATGGCAAGTATACGATGGATTTCACATAAGATTAAAACTATAGAGATCCCAAGCTATATTTAAGTTAGAGGATCGACGAATCTTGCTATATGTAAATATATATATTTTTTAATCTTGAATTTGAAGAAATATTTGGTAGCTATGTTTGTCTTCAAAGTCCTCTAATGCATGCAATGCTGTGAAAAAAGATCAGTGACGTCAGGTGACGCCACGTGGCACCGATATCCCCGTTAAATTTAGCGGAAAATGCTCGGACGGACGGAGGGACGGACAGACGAAGTATTGGGATTGGGGGTAGCGTTAGGAAGCATTTGATGATTTAAAAAGAAAATAATCACGAATTGTGAACCCACATTGCCAGGTCATATCTGCCTAACATACGCCCTTACATAAGAGCCGCAGTTTAATTTTGTAAATCTTACCGCCCAATGAAGTTGTCAACATTCACGCATTTTTCATTTCGTTTTAAGCGCATCAGGCGCCTGCGTGCTCTACTGAGCTTCGAAATCGTGCTTTTCTCCCAAGTCCGCAATCGCGATATTCATACTTTTAAAAGTGTTGATCGCGGGTGGTTATTCCGTTGAGTGCTCTTCTTGCCGAGCACCATTGCATTGCGGAGAAACAACACCTGCAGAGCTCGCTTCCTCGGGCTATCTTACTCTACAGCGCACAAGTGCTCGGTAAGAAGCGGCATTTACCCGCCGCGTTCAACACTTTGAAGACTGCAAATATCGCAGTTCTTCTCGAAGCGAATTACGAATAGTGTAATATTGTCACGAATGATAAATGATGAGACGAAGAATAACCAAAGAAACTAAATGTTTAATAAGGCGAACTTGTGCCCAAATAACAGAACAGAAAAAGGATAGCGTCGCAGGCGTCGGTAGCGGCGAAACAGCGGGATCGAACGCTAAGGCGAGACTCAGTCCGGTTCGCCATGCGGCGCCCCTTATGTACAGTGCCCCTCAAACTTAACGCCGCCACTCGGTTACACTCGGTTACGCAAATATTGATATATTGCATGCTACCTAAAGGTAAGTTGGTCGCTGCAGCTGCTCGAATACCTTCCCTTGGTTGGCTTCTTATCGGGAACGCGAATGTTCACCAAGTAGTTCGACCACTAGGCTCAGGAATAGCTCAACAAGTGATTAAACCGGACGATCTAGTGGCGGCGTTAAGTTTGAGGGGCACTGTACATGCGTGGAGCTTCTGGAATAATCGGAATAGAATGTTCGACGCGTAGAACATTCGGACCTGGAATACGCCCAACATTATTCTTGAATCTACCAGAAAACTAAATTGCAGGAATAACAAAAGATGCGGCGCTCCCAGGAATCGGACCCTGGCTTTTCGCGTGGGAAGCAGGCGCGATAACCATTAGGCCACGCGCGCGCTGTATACTTGGCCAGCTGCGCGCGCGGCAATATTCGAAATTTCTAATATTCGCACAACACTAGGGTCGTGAACCGTCATTAGAGTCTTAAAAACCACTCTTGTCTTAATCAGTCATAGTCAAACGCACGAAAGTGCAGCCAATTAGCCAGCCGGTTTGCTCTAACCCTTAAATCAATCAATTATCCCCAATACGTCACGGTTTAAGATTTTTTACTTCTTTGTTTTGGCAATTTAAATATTCTTATAAGGCTTAACTCCCAAAATAATGCGAATCACCGGGATAATGTTTTTCCTCTGTGTTTTTACGATTTAACGAGAAAGCATTAACTATCCCATGTAGCGATTCGACGTCATCTGCTTTTAAGTCGTGCAAAACGGTAGCTAAATTCACCTTCTCAAACGGAGCAAAGGGAAGCCAATTTCTGATGGATAGGCTCCCATTTCCTGGCGCGCGTCATGAAGGAACGAGGCTTTCATTGGCTCTCTCGCGGCGTACTTCCAAAAAACGCAACCAGAGAAGCCCTCTCCATGGCCGCGCAGCGCACGCAGTGGCCCGGCCGCCGGTAAGAGGGAGCGGTGGCCGCACAGCCCGCTCGGGCAAACGCCGGAGAGGCTGCACGACCGAGCTCAGCGTGGCGCGGCCACTTCAGGAGAGCGCGCGCTCGGCCTTCGGCCGCTACTCCGGTTTGTTGAGAAACGTGGCCGTCCACGCCACTACGCTGCAGACGAACTTAGGAAGCGGAAGAACGACATTCATGCTTTCGCATTCACAACTCATAAGAAGTGCTTAGGTGACCTCGGACCTTACAAGCTCCTTTTTTACGCAAATTTCAAACCAGTCCAAAAGTCAATGGTGTGCGGCTTCATTTTAGGTTTTCAGCAACAAAAATTTTAACATCCACGCTTCAGTGAATCTTTTTATGCCAAAGTTATTTTTTTTATTCCAAATTAAATTCACCATAAATAGCTCAGTAAGAAAACTGATTAAGAGGTACTTACATGATCCATCTAACCAGGAAGAGGACAATACATGCGAAGACCAACTCCCACATCGTATTTGTTGTTGAGTCTTACTTGATATCTGTTCATCAAGGAGGAACAAAACGGCCATAATTCGTGTTTTTGGAGCCATTAACTACAAGCAATATGAACAGAATATAATCATGTACTGCAGTAATCGAATGAAGATAGAATAAGCCTTAGCTTAACCAAGTGTTTGTCCTTTTTGTTTTGTGCTTCGCTTTTCGCGGACGAGAAACTCCTGGTCAATTCTACTACGTAAATATAAGCATCAGGCTATACTTAAAACACGTTTTGAAGCTTTGACTTTGCAGTCGACTGACGTAAATGTGGCACGCAAAGGTTTGTTTTTCAAATTACATAAAGTGTAGCAGCTCTAACAAAATGTGCACAAATCCGTGTACAACTCTAGTAAAGTCGCTTACCAAAACACAAGAAATTGAATAAATCAGATGACTAAACTTTTTGGTTCCTAAATGGTTTATCTAGGTACATATGTACATGCTTCATTACCTTAACACAGCACAGCCCTCAAGAACTGAAGTTTCCTGTGTGGAGGTGAGTTCTGGTTCCAGTGAAGTACATCCTTGCACTCCAAAGCAGAAAACACAAGCGCATAAACCTAGCGCCGCATGGTGGTTACAAAAAAAATAATAAAATTAAAAGAAGACAAATTAGTCGGGAGTTGTTTTGACAGCAGGAGTTTAGCCATGCAGAACGCAGCAACAATGTCACCTTTCTGTACAGGGTGTCCCCCTAAAATAACCGGCCTTTGTTTACCGCAAAAATAAACAACTCCTCGCTGAACGCTCAGCATCTGCCAAAATGAAGCGCTAGCGGTCCGACTTAGGTACCAAAGTTTCAGAACGAACCGTTATATCATTTATACGTTATAATAAAAATTCTGCAAATTTCGATGGAAAAACAATTAGTTTCCTTTTTGGTAACTGGTGTTATTCAGCTTCATGTATTCGAGAGGTGCTGTTCAGCTTCATGTCTGCAATCATTTTCTTACTGAGCTCAGCAATAGGAGATGCATCGTTTATTTTTACGATGAAAAAAATATAAATCCTGTAAATATTCTTGGGAGAAACCCTGTCGATGAGAAAATGCGCAAGTGCACCACGACCGCTAGCACGGACTCTTTAACGTGCATGCAGTAATGAAACATGGCATGAGTATTTCCAGATTTTGCAGCTCGAGCTTCTGCTGCACAACACAGTGCACGTAGTAGGCGCGCGATGCGGCGTCGCTCGAATCTGGCCTTTACAGACGCTTTGCGCACGCCCCAGATTACGGCCGCCATTGCTGACTTTTTCTCGTCTTACTGAGATGCGGAACTAGTGAAAGCGGGAGTTGGTCAGCTTCCACAAAGGACAATGCTGGGGAAAAGGACGCAGTAGAACTTGAAATTGCAATCACCTGCTCTGCTGTGATTATAATGGAGTGAAGTAAACGTAAAAAGAGGAAACAAAAGTTGAAGGTCGGTTATGGCGGCGCCCGTGCACAGCGGCTGCAAAGCGTCTCTAGAACAAGTCGGGCGGTGTTCCTCATCGCGAGCGGCGGAAAACCAAAATGGCGGTGATCTGTTTAATCGGTTCGGTTTGGAGTCGGGACAGTGTGCGACTCGAACGCTCTCGTGAGAACGTTCTAGACGTCTGCGAAGTCATTCCAAGTTTAATGAGTGACACGTAAGGTGTCGCGAAATCAGCGTCTACACTGTACATGCCTTGCATGTGACGTCATATGGCACCGTAGCAGCCGCCATTGCTCAATACCATGCTCCTGAGCCTTTACCTTCTGCGCTATAAATCTCGCCAAATCGAATTCCTCCTTCTTGGGAAGCCTTGTGGAGAAAAACAGGTTCAATGATGCCAAATGTATGCTGCAAAAGGTACGTGCACAAGAGCATGGTACGGAGCAATGGTGGCTAACGTGACGTCATTGCAAGCCATGTATAGCAACCGGCATGTCTTCATGAGCAGCGACGACGGTTCCCAGAAGCGTCGCCACGACGCCGAGATCGGTTTAACAGTTTAAGTTGATTGCGGGGAATCTGTTTTTCAGCATGTTAACGTCCCACTGTCCTTGAAGGAGTCTGACACGAGAAGTGTCAAAATAATGTCGAGCCGGTATCCTTTGTATCGGAGGGGCCTTCGACGTCATTAGGCTCGTCGATTCAGCCTTTTGATACCACCAGTAGACTGAGAAACGCGCGTTGTATGGGGTTTAGAACATGTTAGTATTTCGGACTGCATTGATAGGTATTATCTCCTATGCGCATTGTCTTTACGACGATCGAGTAGGAGGGGAAAAAAAGATATTTTAAGATAGTAATTTAATTATTGCAGAAGAACGTATACGCCGGTTTCGTTTGTTTTATTGTGAATCTGAATTCATTAATTTGTGTTTCGAAAAACCTAGTGTGTCTTAAAGCAAAGCATTACCAGCTGCTCTTCGTTCGGCGCCAATTATGGCCTAGTAACTATGTGCGTCGCACGCCGGGCGTTTGCGTGCATGCGCCTTGGATCCACAAATATCGCCACGTGTCGTCAGGGCCCGTTTGCTCAAAACTGGCTAACTTTAACCGCGGCAGAAAGTTAACCGAATTTTCCTACGAAGGAACAATTTTAGGTCGCGTGACCGGCAGAGCAGATACGGCGGGGTAGCATTGCGGTGCCCATCCCAGCGAGCGTCGCTACACTATCGAGCACGTTTGTCACCAATCAATGATGCACAAGGCTTTCGCTTTGCCTTACCTCACTTAAATCGCAGACTTAAAACAATGATCTCGCCCCATTTGTTCAGACCGTCTTTTGATTCTAGTCATTCCTAAGCCTAACGGGGCGCGGTGGTAGTCGACGGCAACGTCTTTAGAACCCTAGTGGATTGTCTTGACTCAATAGGCCGCCTGATGGCACGCAGAAGCAGACGGCGAACAAATTTACACTTGAGCTGAAGTACGCAATTTTTATTTTATTATAAAGGGTTTGTTTAGAGTTCTTGCATGATGCAAAAAAAAAATGGAGTGCGTGTGCGTTCATGCAGCCTATAACTTAGTCTGCCTCAAGGGGCGACTTGTCTACCCGCTGTAGTCAAGAAATTTAGCCAGTGCAAAACAACTGCTAGCCTGGGGTCTTCAACGTGCAACACGCAGTAGTCATACGCGACCGCAAGCCGGTACGACGCTCATCCACATTAGAGAGTTTTAGAATAGGAGGCCCCAACGTTTGGGGTTCTCCTAAGAAATTGAGGAACCCAAACGCAACAAGGTTGTTGTTGACGGCTTATAAAATAGGGGTTTCGCAAAGCAGCGCAGCGCGCTTACGTTTCCCGCTTGCAGCGCCAATGCAGCTAACAAGCGGAATAATAAAAAAAAATAAAAGCCGTTTGCAGCTCCCTGTGACGCCGAATTAGAGCGCAGCTCTTGTGGAGGAGAAGGACGGGAAGGTACGGAGAGGGGGCTATGCCCCTCCTCCACTCCTGCTCGCCCCCATTTCGGGAAAAATTTTCCGCTAAATTTCGCGGGGAAATTTTCCCCGCTAAATTTAGAGGAAAAAAAATGCCCTACTAAACTTAGCAGAAATATTTTCCCCGCTAAATTTAGCGGAAAAAATTCCCCACTAAAGTTAGCGGAACAAAACATGCCTTCACATCTACCGCGCTTCCATTTTCCCCACTAAATATAGCAGGAAAATTTTTCCGGTCAATTTAGCGGGAAAAATTTTCTGCTAAATTTAGTGGGAAAATTTTTCCGCTCAATATAGCGGGAAAAACGTTCCGCTAAATTTAGCGGGTAATCTTTTCTGCTAAATTTAGCGGAAAATTTTTCCGCTAATTTTTGCGGGGAAAATTTTCCGCAAAATTAAGCGGGAAATTTTTCCGCTAAATTAGCGGTGAAATTTACCCATCATGCACCACGCGGATACGTCGACGGCAACGGCAACGCCGACGTCGACGCCGACGGCGCTCAAGCCGGAAACGGGCGCCTAAGAGCTGCGCTTTAAAAAGAAAATATATTTAAAAAAAGTAAGACATGTACGCTTAGCAAGTACTTTTTGTTTAAAAAATTTTGTTAGGGTAAAACCCAGTCAAGCCGGCTAAAACAAGAGACAATCTAAAATCAGAATAAACGTTGCTGGCTGTATTCAGCCAAAACAATTTAGTCCGAAGCGCGTTCTAATTTGGCGGTCGTTCTCAGATTTTTTGGGCGTTCGTGTGCGCTTTGACTGTGTGTCGACGAAGATTTAGGCCTTCAACTATGCCGAAACCGGGACGAACGCCGGCGAGCATACTCTGCGAGCAGCTGCTCTATTTAGATCTGAGCTGGAGCGACTTTCAAGCCTTGAAATACTTGTTTTCAAGCTGCAGGTACTCTGCCACGAACGAAATCCACTCGGAGCCACGGAATAGCAATACGTTGCCATGTCAACAGTTAGCGCGTCTCTTTAGGCTTAGGAACGGCCAGAATCAGGGACGATCTTTAAAAAGGGGCGAGCCCACCGCTCATTCTTCGTGACTTGAGCGAGTAAAAGCAAAGCAAAAGCCGGTTGCACCATCCATTGGCAATGAAATTTCTAATACTGCAGCGACCATGACGAATTTGCTCCGCAGCGAGCGGAAAAGGCACCGCTGTGTTTGCCGACGCAACCCGGCCCGAAGGAAACAGGGGCCCCGCGATATTTCTCGAGTTTTGCGTTAGGGGCGAGCGCCAACCCAAAACCTCAAACGGAGTTGGAGTTCTGCGCATGAGCAGTGGTGAACCCCTACTTCTTTGGGGCCCCCAAAATTTTTGGGCCCCAATCCTAAAAAGTTCGAGTTTTTCAAGCGCACTAATTGGCCTAATTATTAAAAAGGACCTATTTTGTAGCAGACGACGCACACTTGCGCCATCTTTTGAAAGGTGGATGAAATTCGAGGTTGAGTGGTTCAGAAAAAGTGGCACTGATCCTGTCCCCGACAACAGTGTACTAGAAAGGACGAGTGCAGAAATAGCCCATTGGAGGGCTATTTCTGCACCTCCGCATGGGGAAAAAATGCGATATCCAGCTCCTTCATAGTTAAACTCCATAAAATAACACTACGATTCTTTCTTTGCCGTTTTGTACTGTTGCATGTTAATAAACCATTCTAGTAAACCAGATTTGAGCAACTGTGTAATTGTGTTTGTCACTGACGTCGATAAAAATTACGCGATGCGAAGTATCTTCGAAAGTAATTGAATTACATTTCTAAATATTTGTTTTTACTCAAGATACTTTACGGTGAAAGTAAGTCTTATAGTATTTTAAATACTTTATGAAGCAGGTATTTAATAACTTAAGTTAAATACTTTTATCGAGTATTTTGTCCGACACTGGGCAATTTTCATACTAAGAAAGATGACTACATCCGAGAAAGCCATCGCCAACTAACCGATCGAAAATTCTACGAGCCACTTCCGGACGACCCTAAGACAGAACACACGAGGAACTAAATGATCTTCTAAAACAATAAAAAATAACTACAAATGAATAAAATACGATAAAGACAACTTATCCTTCTTGTGGTCGCTTCTACATACTCCCGAAAATTCATAAAGCTGGCAAGCCAGGACGACTAATCGTGTCAGGATCAGGTGGGATAACTGAACCGATATCGGGATACTTACACAGATTAATCAGGCACATACCCTTAAATTTTGGACTCCTATATCAAAAATACTGCACACGTCTTGAGAGAAATTTCTAATGTGCGCGTACCGGAGGGGTCGTACGTATCAGGTCACCCTAAAAGTATCATCTGTCTACACCAAAATTCCACATGACGACGGAATAGCCTCTCTGACAGACAAGTAGACACCCCTGATATCCACGTAATTTCCATCCTCACGCACCTGATTTTAGAACTGAACTCATTCGAATTCAACAAAGAAAATTATAGGCAGGTCAACGGCACTGCGATGGGTACTAATATTGCACCTAGTTAGGCCAACATAATTGTAGAAAAACTAAAAACCAAATTTCTGACTGACGGTTCCTTACAACCATTCATCTACAAGAGGTTTGTTTATAGATGACATTTTTCTTACTTGGTTGCGCACAGAAGAGAAGCTGCTATAGTTTAGAAATCAGTACAACACTGCACATCCAACCATCTGCTTTACTCCCACTTATTCTCAAACCAGTATCAATTTTTTGGATACCACTGTAATATTAGAAAAAGGCAAGCTTACAAGGAATCTTCATCGTAAGCCAACAGATCGTCAAAAATACCTTCACTACAAAAGCCAGGCGCATCGCTTCAAACGTGCGTGCTAACGGCAAGAGTACTTCCAATCGAGCTCTCATTATCTAAAGAACGCACTTGGAAAACAAAAATATCCTCCGCGACTTATTGACGACGCAAATAAAAGAGCCACCAAAACTAAACCGCGCTGACCTCATAGAGAACCTTCCTCCTCAGTGCAACGCGCAGCGCACGAATTTATGTCTAACCTATAGTATGATTATTTTAAAACGTACAGCGAAACAGACTTGACGACAGAAAGGAGACAAACAACCGCTGAACTTGCTACTGAAGTTTTAATCGTCAATGCACAGCCTATATACAGGACCGAACAAAGTAAGCACACACACAGCCGATGGCTGTTTCAAATAATACCCAAATGGATCCGAGTTACTCCCGCAGGTCGTGTCACGTCACATTAGAGGTTGAATAACGCTGGACGCAGGTAGGTTTTCGAACGCCAAGGTACAAAACCTTTAACCTGGAATAGGATCAAGTAAAGTTTCAAAACACGGCCAAGAACTTCTCATTAAAACCCGCACTATCATCGCGCATCCTGTTGTACAGTGATTGCCCTACACCTACCCTACGGGGGTGTAACCCCGCTCCCCTCCCTTCCTTTGTTTTTCCGAAGGCACCCCTAAATCCACCACGACTGTTCTCCTGTCAATGCCCCCCCCCCCCCCCCCCCCCCCAACTTCCCCTGAAAATTTAAACACACTCTAATTTAAATTCCTGGGGAAACCCCTCCTGTCGTCGTGAAAGAAAATATAATTCTTTAGCCGACAAAAGAACCGACGGGGCGCTGACACACCCTTCCCCCATTCGCGCTATCGTCTCTGCCTCCCTAATCTCTCCTGGCCAGGGCATTCACACTTCTTCCAATGACAGTGATTTTTTTTTTTTTTTTTAAATTCCGAGTCACACCCAGAATCCCGACAATGAATGCCCAAGTGTTCTGAGAGTACCCTGCTTGCATTGTAACAATGTTCTCTTAACCTATCATAGTGGCATCTGCCCGTCTGTCTTGCGGATTGTTTACCACAGGACAGCGGAATGGAATAAACAAATATTTCCGTACAGTCAACAAACCGATTTTGACGGTTCTTTGTACACTCCAGAGGCCTCCCAGTTGACTGAGTGACACTTTTGCAAAGCTTAGACCACTTGTTCGGTGCAGAGAAGATTACAGTGACGTCTACTTGCTTCCTATTTTCTTTAGGCCATAAGAAAACATGTAAATACAGGACCACAGCAACTGTGTTCCTTTTTTCTTTAGGAGCGTTTTCCACATTTGCACCACCACCTAATTTAGTTTTCTTCAACAAAGCGCCTGTAACAGACGGCAATAGGTGTTCCGAATAATCCGCTGACCGAAAGCGGGAAACTTGAGCGTCAAAGCTCACCTGTGCTTGATAGAAGGAGGATTTCTTCAGTGCATTCGTAGATCACAAACTCACGATGCCCCTTTATACCAATTTAGAATGGGCGGATTGGTAAGATAAAAGTGGCTTTACCCCACGAGGTTCGAGCTACCAACAAACGTGCCCTTCTCAAAAAATGAAGACGGAGGTCGACGAAACGTATGGACTCATTGGCAGCCAACTCGTGAGTCAAAACCGATGGAGCCAAGCAGTCATCAAACACAGACAATACACTTGACACCAAGCGAATAACGTCATTCTTGGTACTATTCAAAATCACGAGGTAGCCGTCAACGTATCTTAATTTTTTTAACATATTTGAGGCGTCTAAAAGGCTAGTAAGATATCTGTCATGATATGCGAGGTATGTGTCGCTGGGAATGGGGGCGGTGCGAGGCCCTATGCACACACCCTTCCCTTACAAAGAGGTGCTCTGTTCGCATGAGGCGAATGTTGAACTAAGATAAAAAGAGAGTAATTCGAGAAAACCTCAGACTGACACGCCTTTCGCGATCTGGAAGGCGACTTACCCCAAAGAGAACAGCAATTTTCCGTGGGGTAGCGAATAAAACGAATATTTGATATCCAAAGAGCATGCGTTGAAGCATTTGCCGTTATGTTCATTTAAGTACCCACTGAGTTGGCTGGAGTCCCTAAGAAGAAAGGGGCCGTCCATAGTCAGTAGGCTTAACTTTTCTTGAAAATTCAGGGAAACGTATTTTTGCCAGGTCCCCTTTTCTTAAACTGCTACTCGGAAAGGGCAGTCAACCTTATGGGTTTTTGCAGTGAAAAACATGTTGAAACTGAGGCTTTTTCTTCTATCGATTGATTTGAGCAGACGACTCCGACACAGCTTCTTAGCTTCCTTCTTGACTTTTTCAAGTGAAGTCTGCTAGTGCACTTGAAAGTAGAATCAATGGCCTCGCATGCTTTTTAACGTGCACCTTTTTTGGCATGAAAACAAACCCGCCCTCCTTATCAGCAAATAACAGAGTCAAAGACTCTTTTTATCTAAAGATGTATCAATCGATTTTCTCGGCGTACGGTTTACAGGAGGCCTGCAACGCAGCAACACTTCAGCACCCTCCGACGTACATCGATCACTCTCCGTCTCTGGCGCTTGTCTGGACATTTGCCTGACACATGTCAGCAATTCTGGTGCCGTTTTCCTGGGTTCCATAACGAACTTCGGTGCCTTGCCGAGGACCCGGCGAACACCATCCGGGGGATCGTATCCTTTGCTCATGCTCACAATTATTCATTGTGAGCATGAACAAAGAATACAATTCTCAGCCATTCTAGAATTCTAGAACATTCGGTGGCCATCGCGCCAACCGCCGACCACATGCAGTCATGGTATAAAACAAGAGAGCAGCAGAAATCCCGAAAGCGCATGTCCCGGGCAGTTCATTGTTTTTCCGCTAGTCGTCGTCCGTTTGACTAATCACGCACAGTTAAAAGCGCCTAGATAACCCGCACTCTTTTTTTTTTCTTCCTGTGCGTGATTGGTTGGTTTAACTGGTAAAAACAACCCATGCAAAGAAAATGATCGCACTGACGATGCAATGTTTGCGCTGCTTGAATGGTTCTGTATGATTGTGGCGTGGGTAGCGGTCGGAATAAAAACGTGAACCTTTCCTCAATTTGATTAGTATTTCTCTCCTCGTTGGTTGGGGACCGTCGCCGTATGTACAGGCGGGCCTTCAATCTGCGATTGCCGCGCTTCGATGGCGCGTCTACGCACTTCAGAATTCTCGGGCGGATCCGCACAAGAGGAAAGTGTATTTCTGGAGCCGGGTGGCGAACTCTATACTCGTCGCTGGCGAAAAATCTGGATCAGTCCAGAATCCGAATTTCCAGTTTTTACGCCAGAAGCGAGTTTATTTTTTGCCACCAGGCTCTCGGAATACAAATTCCGCCTGTTCAGATCTGCCCGTGAATTTCGCACGTGTAAACGGGCCATGAAAAACAGTCGCAGCTGCTGATGCGTGCTCATTTTCGGAGCTTGTGGCTTTGAAGTATTCCGAGTACAGGCTCTAAACCACCTGGTTCTGTCGCAAAGCGCTTTTATTTTCAAATAAAAAAAAATAGAACGAGAAATATTAGGTAGAATAGGCGAAAATAACGGATTGTCATAGCTGCTTACTTAGTTTCCTCGTCTTTTTTGCGCCAGTTTATACGTTTCACTCAGAAAAAGAACAATTCAGCTATTTCAAGCATGGTTCGTTTCATCTACTGCGCGCAGCACATGTTACTACGCGTTGCAGAGGAACTTCTAACCCTGCGGCTATGGAAAAAAAAAAATCTAGATCCCTGGCGAGTCAGGAAGCCGGGATTCGGTTTCCAGGGTTGCCCGTAAAGTATATGGCCTTGTTTTTTTATTTGCCGCCCACGCGTCATCGGCGGAGAAAGGGTACCTGCGCCAAATTTGACTTTCGGGATCGCGATGACGCGGCCTCTATGAGTAACTGGTTTTGGGGCAGGCCATATACATTTTTCGCTCAGCGTTCGCAAAATCTTAATCTTAAAGGCCTGTTCACACATGCAGCGGAGCGCTACAAGCATAGCGCTTACCCAGCTTACCTCGCGCTAAGCGCGTGCTGACGGGAGCGTTCACCAGCTTTGTATCGCACCGTCAAAACTGTTGCTCATGGCAGACGATAAGTAGCTGACGGCACGCGAGGAACGCTACATCAGCGCTTCGCTGCATTTGAGAACCGGCCTTTAAGGTGCAACCCCACCCTTGTTTAGTGTGATTCTGAACCAATAGATGGCGGTGGGATCGCCTTCCAGGCCTGTACATCAATGCGAGAAATCGTGCGTGGTGGCGCTTCGATACAAGGGGGTATATTTCTATGTCCTGAATTTGACATCCCTGGTCCCTGGCTTGTTGTTCTCTGCACGAGCTTTCTTGGGAACGCGCACGGCTGCGCCAGTTCTCGTGCAAGGGGGCCAGTTGCCACGGTCCGAGCTCACGTCTCCAGCAAATGTGGGCAGAACAAAACACGAAATCGTCCTGAGCCAAATGGCGAGACACATACATAACAAAACCACCGACACGTTGAAAAATATAAAATTGCCTGTGCGCCGCTATTGGTTCAGAATGAAATATGTGTAATTGGCAGAGGCCAGTTACACATATTTCAATGTGATCAGATTTATATTGTCACGAATGAAGGTGACAAGACGACGAACAGTGAACTGAAAAATAAAGGTTTTATCGGCGAACTTGTGCCAAACAAAAACAGTAAAGAAAGAGCGTCGAGGCCGGCAGCAGAAACCAGGCGGCGATTCGGCAGCGTAACAGAGAGCGAGAGCGAGACTGACTCGACAATGTCGCGGGCAGCTGCTTATCTACAGTGCGTCACTATCTCGAAAGTTCGGCAAAGAAAGCTCGAGCGTCACGTGCTCGGGGCGAGGATGAACTCGCACTTTCGAGAACAAGAAATCAGGGCGAAAGTTAAGTCTGGTGCAAGAATGAACGCGAATCTTCTAGAAGTCCGTGACCGAGCGTTGCTTTCTCGGCTCTGCGGGCGGCAACAAGACGGGCCGGCTCTTTTGTCGTGCATGTATTTGGCTCTTCGTGGATTTCCAGGAAAACGTGATGACGTGATAGACATGGGTTTCCGAAATTCTAGCTTGAGAAATTAACTGCCTAAAATATCAAAACAAAACTATTTTTTGGGCGGTCAGGTGTCTCATTTAGGTAGCTGGGTGTTTAGTTTGACCGAAACCACGAGGCTGGAAACACACAAAGATTGATACTCAGGTTTACATGTTGAGTTTGGTAAACTGGTGCGGGAGTCATAATAAAAAAAATGCCGAGGTTAGTAATTCACTCACAGCAATAAATTATAATAATTAATTTTAATACGAATCCAGTGATAAATGCATGACTGACAAGGCAAAGATTATGGGTCTGTGGATAGCTTTTGCACATAGTTTAAGCAATGTACAGTCTGTCACAAAAAACATTACAGGATTTTTTTTTTTTTTTTTTACCGCGAGATTAAACTAGGCATCGCCAAACGCTCATTCTCCGCCCAAAGGTAGCGCTAGAGGTCACAACCAGATATCAAAGTTTTAGCCCGATCCGATACCTTATTCAAAAGTTATAAGTGATTTTCTGAAAAGTTCAATGGGAAAATAACGGCCGACGTAGTTTTCCAATTCATGGGGCTCTATGGACACCAGAAACCGAAAACGGGCAAAACGGGCTCCATTTTTTCATTGAAATTTTCAGAAAACCACTTTTAACTTTTGAATAAGGTGTCCGTTCGGGATAAAACTTGTGAATCTGTTTGTGACCTGGCGCTACCCTTGGGCGGAGAATGAACGTTAGGCAATGCGTACTTTATTTTTGCTGTAAAAAAAAAAAAAAAAAAAAAAAAGCTCTAAATTTTTTGTGCCATCCTGTACCAGTCTTAATTTGGTGATTCATGCGCGCAAGTAGTGGTGTGCATAAATAAAAAAAAGATGCCAACGGGTACAGTATGACGTTGCATAAAATGCAGTGTAAGCACGCACATGGTAAGCTGATTAAGACTGAAACAGCGCTACATTTTACGCTAGCGTTGAGCGTATCGAAAGTTAAGCATGCATCAAAAGGTAAAGTTTGCACGCATATACTGCTCAGGCAGTAATGTTTGAATATTTATAGTACTTTATTACCCTAAGATTTGGTGTAAGTTGTCTCCTGTTTGCTTACAACGGAAAGAAGAAAACATCCTAGCTCTGTGTTGATGGAAAAACTCCACCCGCTGACAGCTACCAATCATCTCGGCGCCGATTATGAGTATTCACTGCATGCTAACGGTCGTGTGCTTAGAACGAGTTTTTCCCACGTGATTTTACACAATCGCAATTGTTTTTGACAAACAACGTTTACTCAGGCCAGCGGTCACATGTGAAGCTTATAAAATATTTTGTATTCATTGTGGCACCCGTGTCAAGTTTTTTTTTTT
Organism: Ixodes scapularis; assembly: GCF_016920785.2. Classification (NCBI taxonomy): domain Eukaryota; kingdom Metazoa; phylum Arthropoda; class Arachnida; order Ixodida; family Ixodidae; genus Ixodes; species Ixodes scapularis. The sequence goes on along the minus strand of NW_024609857.1, from coordinate 44,878,719 downwards.
ACAATCCGCGAAATATAATGCCCCTGGGTTACCTTGGTATCTAATGCATGTATTACACAAAAGGCACGAAATGAACCGCAGTGGGAAACGAAAACAATAATGACAAACAAGCGCCCGTGTAATCACGCGAAAACTGAGGGCCTTGCACATATGCAGAAGGTAGCTTTGTTTCACTAAATACATTACCAGTAGAGTATTTGATTTTATTGTGTGAGCGAAGCGGAACATAAAAGTGCGAGCATACTGCCCTGAACTACACTTCCAGTGAACAAGCGCACCATCCAATGCATCGAGCTTGCTTTTATAACCTTTTTGGTGCGCTGAAACTTTTGAAAACACAATTATAATCAATTCTATTATTTCAATTATTTTTATTAAGTGCGCCTATATGTATGTTTTTGTTGTTGTTGTCGTTGTTTTTTTCTTTTTTGTCTCTTGCGTTGACGTGCCATTTTCTTAGTTATATAATATTTTCCTGTAGTCTGACAATTATAGTCTGTTTCATAAGTAAGAACCGCATAATCAAAGATGTAGAAAAAAAGAAAAGAACGCGAACACGCGAACACACATTAAAGTGCAATGTAACGGGGCATTCAGAATTAGTCGTTAGTTTTTTAGAGAGAAGGATTTTCGTAGGGCGACACTGTTACCCGTTGAAGATTATAAAAAGTGCTGTACAACTGTTAGCTCGGTGTCTTTAACGAGCATTACGCAGTACATGTGGTACACGATCGCACGACGCTAGGATGCAGATGGGCGACTGAACCCAGGGTCCCGGCTAAAGCACTTGGTAAAAGCGTTTTTTACAAGTACCGCCAACCATTGTTGCATGTGGTACACGATCGCACGACGCTAGGATGCAGATGGGCGACTGAACCCAGGGTCCCGGCTAAAGCACTTGGTAAAAGCGTTTTTTACAAGTACCGCCAAGCATTGTTGTGCAAACGCGCAAGACACGTGCCACGAGTGAGTGCTCCGCCGCCATTCTCTTTCAAGGGCCAGTCATTTTAGTGCTGCGCCGCCATTTGCCTCCAAGGGCCGCTCGAGAGACGGCCTCGTGCACTAGCACGTTTGAGGTTACATGAAAAACCTGCGTAAACGGCATCAAGGGGATTTAGTCCCTACAGGTTTTGCAGCGTGAGCTCCTAGCCCTGAAAGGAGCTCGCGCTCGAGCATTTCTCGTTGTGCTCCGGTCTGCGGTGCCACAACACACTCGGTCAACGATCCCCCACCGCACTTGGTTTAGCTGGTTTAGCCTGTGAGGTAAACCAAATGAGCTACGCTTAAAGTATTCGCACTTGTCCTCCCGATATTGTTGTGGGCGCCGCTATCTTGTTGGTTAGTAACATATAAAACGCAACGGCTGATCGTCATGATTCAAAAGTGCGACTTCCTCGGCATTCGGTGTCAGGTTGCTCACGTAATATTGCTTTGCTTTTTCTCGAACTGTTTAAACATTTGTGGAAGACGGAAAAGCGTTTCCTGTGATTTCAGGTAAATTTTCAGATAACTGACAACCATCATTTTAACCACCAAGATCTGTATAAAGCGTAGCTTATTTAGTGGCTCCAGTTTAGCCCGACCGTATAGGCACAGAAAGAGAACGAACATTTTAACTTCGCGCTCTTGGCGATGCTTCAGTGGCTTCATCAGCCCGTAGCGTTTGCTGCGCTCTGAACTAAGTATCTCACAAGCCAAGCCAAAAAAAAAAAAAACTACTCAACACGCCCTAATAAAAAAAAAGAAAATGCGGGTTTATTTTGACTAACTGGAGATCTTTCGACGTGCAACCGAAATCTCAGATTGGCCTCCGTCAGATTGTGGGCACCTCGGCCGATATTTAAATCCGACAAATATAGATTCGTGGGCCAGCGCGTTAGCTCAGAGACACTGAGACTATTTTATGTTTTGTGTTTTGTTTTAATATCATTGCTACTTAAGGGCCACCGAGGTGGTTTTTGAAACAAAATATAGTCGAACCATTCCGACAAGCATAGTTTGATTGCGAAAATGATTTTTGCAAGTGATAAAAACATTAAAATGTTTTCGCATACGTGGCGGAATCTGAAATGGCAGAATGCATTTTATGGCGCCCATTTCATTTGGATCGCGACCGGCATGTGAACCGACGCACAGTAGAACGCGCGAAAAGGAGCTGTGGTGCACCCGCAGTCTCGTGCTTGTTGTTCTGACATCTCTGGCTCGCTCACTGCGAGCATCCAGGCATCTGACACTCTGACATCTGGTGCTTTTTCTGTCTTTCCCGTGGCGTTCCAAGCGGCACACGACGGAAAATGCACATCAAGCTCTTGTTGAACACGTGTCGCCATCTGTGTTTTATAATAAGAAACTACAATTTGCCGTAACTGAATGGGAAACGTTTCAGGTCTTATTACATTATTAACCTGTAATATATCAATATGAAAGTTCTGGAAATTGTAATATCGAAGGATGCATCATAATTTAACGTCTCGTTATTTCGATTAGTCTCGTTTCGTTTTTACAGCGCCATAAATGTCTCGTTTTTACAGCGCCATAAAAAAGTACAATTTTAAACTTTATTTTTTTATTTTAAAATATACATTATCTGTACAGCTCGTTGCGTACTTTTTTACTTTACTACATTCAACCGAACGCTCACGTAAAATATCGTGGACAATGGGATGTTATAACTCGAGAAATAAATTTTTCAATATTAGAGACTGTGGTCTATTAAACGCTAAATAATTAACTAACCACTAAAAATAATCGTAATATCGAGACATTAAAGTATTGTTAAAAAACAGCTCTTTAATTTGACATTAACTTTATAAATGTAAGATACATAAAAAGAAAGTCATAAGCCGTCAAAAAAGCATGAAAACGTCATGCACGATGGGGTTGCACCTTAAGGGCATCTCCGCTCAATTTTTGCTACTGAGAAAACAATGTAATTCTATTCAGTATAATCTAGAAAGGCTACAAGTCAAATATTGGAATTGAATTCCGCCTAAAAAAGTTGTACGAGCGCGAAAGTAACAATATCGGCTAACTATAGCGGGAACGTGCGGCGCAGCCAACACTGCACTTCCGCCAATCTGCTTCCGCCGCTTCCACCGTCAGTGACGTCTATAGGCTCCTTGCACTGACGTCCCATCGCACACATTTGAACACCAAGTAAAAGGAGGAGAGGGAAGCTGCTTTTGTAAGAAGTTTGAGTGACAGGTTAATCTTCTATAATCTTCGGGGAGGAGAACAGCGACGTCTGCGCTTATCCGGGAGGAACAAAGGAGGATCTTGATAAGAGGGGAGCTCCTTCTTTCCCTTTTCTCTGGAGGGCATCGGAAATGACGTCATGTGCAAGCCACGTGTTTTCTTCCTTTTTTCGTTTCGAGATACAGATCCCACAGGCGGCGCCACGCTCGCCGCCTCCGGTGGTCACTCTGCCCTCTGACTCTACCAACTATTGTGACTCCACCTGCTCTACCTCGGAGGCGGTGTCCACGTGACCTGCGAGCGAACGCGGAGGTTCCGGATGCGTCTTTGCCGTTCTGCTGGTTGTGCCGTGTTCATCCTTCGTTGTTTCGTGTTTCGTTTAGGCAAGAGGCGCGTAGATTTGTTCCTGGTGTGCCTTTGCAATGGCTGGCAGAAAGCACGAAGGCAGAGGCTCACGTTGTTGTGTCGCTGGCTGCCCGAACTACCAACTAAACAGCCCAGGAGTCCTCTCTTCCACAGGTTTCCTGGCGACATTGAACAACGGAAACTTTGGACGGACGCCCTGTACCTATAGGAACCGTGCGGATCTAATTCAAGCCCCGACCAGGGCGCCCCTAGCGGCAAACGGGTCCGTTGCATCGGGCATCTTCTGCCAGTCGCTGCGTTGGTTGTGCGTTGTAGTGGGTTAGCGCTGTAATTTCTGAGATTGCTATTCCGCACCAAGAAAGTCGCAACAATTGCTGCGTGGTCAGCAAAATCGCGCACGGCACGAAGTACTACATCGTCCCTCCGAAGCCGTACGAGGCGAAGTACTGCGCGACCTGGGTACGACTGGTGCGTCCATACAGGTTAGTGGTGTTTCTTACCTTCCAGTTCGCGCTTTGTTTAAGCTGCTGACGAATAATACAATTAACTTTTTTCTCTTCTAGCGACGATGGAACAGCATCGACACCGACGGCAAACTCTAAAGTATGCAGCAAATACTTCACCGGAATCGAGAACCGGAATGCGGTCGCCCTCCTAAGCCTACCGTTGGATGTTTCCATCAGCCTACAGGAAGATAGTAAAGAGGATCGCGGAACGGCGCGAAAAAAAATTGCCCAGTTATTGTCAAGCTGATTCAGAAATAAACGTACATAATTACCGCAGTCCACTCGACGCCAAAAATTTTTTTTTGCGGGCGCGCTTAATTTTGTTTGCAGAGTGCGGCGCTCCGTGACATCCACTTGTCCGTCGAAACGGACCTCCTTCACGTGGCACACGCGGCCAGATTCATGAAACAGTTTTCTCTTCGTCATATTGGCACCACGGAAGAAGCTTTCTGGATTCGTAACCGCCTTAAACCCCGTCGTAATCACCCCGGAAACACTCTCCGCTGTGCTACTAATCGCCACTGCTTGCCCCCGATGATTCTGCACCGGCTACCGAAGAAGCTTTCCGGATTCTTAGTCGCCCACTGTCCTCTGTGCGGTTCGTTGCTATTACTTCGCGATGATTCTGAGCCGGCGGTACCGGCTTCCGAAGGAACTTTCGGAACTCGTAACTGCCTTAAATTCCGTCGTAATAACGGCGGGGACACTGTCCGCTGTGCTGTTCCTCTCCATTGCTGCCCGATGCTCCTGCGGCGGCTACCGCCAGGTCGCGGCGAACAATAGGCGACCGCCGCGACACGGACGGCTTGCTCGCTTCCTATGGGACCCCGAGAAGTCCTTGTCGCCAACTGCCGGGAAATTGATCTGTTCCGATCACTTCTTGCCCAAATGTTACGAGCGATATATGCGCGTGCTAGCTGACTGTGGCTTCTCGACGAAGTACGCGAAGCTTAAGCCGGATGCCGTGCCGTCGATCTTCGCACGCGGCACAGCTTCCCCGACAGCAGACGGCTCAGCGGTGGCTCCATCATGTTCAGATCTCGACAGCCAGGAAATTGAGTGGATAACGCGATTTTACGTCGGCAACATATGCAATCAAATATTACTCCAGCACATCGCTTTGGCATAGACTAGTGTTGAGCGATTGCTCATGCAACCAGAACACGTTTTCACTACGCGATCGCGGGATTTCGAGATGTATCTTTTTCGCGGGGCAATGTTAACACGATGCACGATGCGTACGTTCACTGTCTCCTGACAGACTGGCAGTCACTCATACGCAACAACGCAGTCGTTTCTATCAGAGAGTTGCATGGGTTCATATACACGGGGGCTATTGGAACTACGCAATCGGAATTTAGAACAACGACCGGTCGCACCACACGAGTTATTAGGGAGTTTTAGTAGACCGTGTTTCCCGCTCCGCTAACCCTCCGCTACGAAGAAACCGCCACTGCGCCTGCGCGCCGATGGCCTTGGCTGTAGAGTTCCGGGTAGCGGAGGGGCTCAGCGGAGCGGGAAACACGGTCTACTAAAACTCGCTATTAGGGAGTTTTAGAATAGCGCACGCTAAAGCTTTGCGTACGCAAAGAATAGCGTCGTCGCCACTGCGCATGCTCCGAACGCAAACCAGGTTTTGCGCTTTGCATGTGCAATTTTAGCGTGCGCTATTTCTCGCAAATAGCGTGCGTACGCAAAGAGTCTTTGCGCTTCTCCGAGGAGGATTCGTGATGGGAAGTTGGCTGAAGCTAAGACGAGCGGAGTTTAAAAAAATGGCGGCTTCCAGGTCGGCGGCTGCTTTGGCGGCGTCGTGAGTGCGACGTCGGAGGCATCCTCACGACTGCGATTTTCAATACTGGACGACATTGCACTCGGTTCGGCAACGATCACCGGCAACTTGATGCTTGCGACGCGCGAACATTTCTCGGCGAAGGTACGATGTGGGAAGGTCAGTACACGAGACCTCTCTTGCCGAGGCGACGCAAGCGGACACAACCGGTAAACCGCTCGCGTCGCATTCTCATCTTTAAACAAATCTAAAATAATACTCTGAACCAAAAAACTTGTTTTTTCCTAAAGTTGCAGCATTTCGTGTATGAAATAAAAATTGTGACTGTATCTTGGTGGCGTCGCAAGCGCGAGCTGCTTGGGCTTTTGCGTCGCGACGGAGAAACGCTATTCTAAAACCCTCTTGCGTCGTGTGCGCTCATACAAGCGCTAAATTTAGCGCTAGCGTGCGCTAAAATTGCGTACGTTATTCTAAAACTACCTATTAGAACAACGAACAGAAACCACACATGCTGACTACGTTGCAACACCCCTTCCTCAGACCCGTTTAGGTTAGAAATACAGCTCTCCCAGCGTGCAAGCGCGTGCAGCGTGCAAGCGCGTGCAGCGTGCAAGCGCGTGCAGCGTGCACGAGAACGTAGCGTTGACAAGCTTGTGATTGCACTGGCTTCCTCGCATAAAATAAGATATGACGGCGGCTACAGGCCCAGCTTGCATCTACTACAATTGCGTAGAAAATATACCTTGGCAAGAACTTACTTCGTTGTGTGTTACGGTTCACAACGGAAATGACGCGGGAGCCGTCCTGTGCAGCCGATGCGATGCAGACGACGTGTGCGCAGCGCCTGCTAGGGTGCCTGTCCGTGCGGAAGGCCACGTGACCCTTTGTATCCTACGTGGTGTGTGCATGCTCTTGACGTCGACCGTAGACGCTGACGATAGGGCTGCCCATCCTTGCCGAAGTTTCGGTTTCGTTTTGCGATTTTGCTTCTTTCAAGATTACTCGGAAATTAATTTACTTTTCGGGAAAAAAAGTATGCAGGGTCGTTTATGAGTGCTTTGCAAGGTAACATCATCCACTAACTCTAAATTTTCAAAATTGAGCGGAGTTGCCCTTTAAAACAAAGTCTGACGGGAAGAAATCGGCTCGAACCTTCAGACATTGTGTGTGCCATGCAGACTTGTGCAATTGTTTCTTTTATATAAGTGCGAGCCCCGTTTCGAAGCGGCCGAGTTTTAAGCAGACGACACGGCGGCCAACACCGCAGCGCACTCACGCGTGCGCTCTTCCGTGTGATCTTGGGGACGTACCACGGCAGATGGGCGCTGTGAACTGCGCCAGGGAGTTTTCGTAGACCTCGTTTACCCCTCCGATAAGCCCTCCGCAACGAAGAGGTTGCTACTGCGCCTGCGCGCCGATAGCCTTGACTGTATACAGTTCCGGGTATTGTAGCGGGTCTCGGGGAGCGTTGCGGAACGGCGTAAACGATCTACGAAAATTCCCTATTATGGAAGGTTTACACTTGCGGATCCGCCAGCAAATCCGCCCAGCTTTTGCCACCGGGGCGAAACGCTGGGAGGAAAACGCGGCGGCGAGCCGTTTTGGTCCAGGACCTATTTCTGCCGCCGAACGAGGCGTTTCGCTGACCGGATGTGACATTCTTGTGCGGCGCGACGCTGCCTACGTCACGAGTACGCGTTCTTCCGGGAGCAGCAACGCCCGGGAGAGAGAGAGCCGAGGCGGGAACTCTCGCGCCTTCTCGTCATATTTGACGAGACGTTACGGGAACCGCTGCCCCAGCCGCCACTGCTCGAAGGAAATAGATGTAAACACAACCAGCTCGCCAACGCCGCCGCCGGGAGCGGATTCGCTCCCGCGGCAGCGGATTTCTTCTCAGGTGTAAACGTACCATTAGGGAGTTTTCGTAGACCGCGTTTCCCCCTCCGCAACGAAGCAGCCGCTACTGCGCCGGCGCGCTGATAGCCTTGACTGTAGAGTTCCGGCTAGCGTAGCTAGTTGCGGAGAGCGTTGCTGGACAGCGGAAACGATCTACGAAAACTCCCTATTGTCATCGCGCCCGTCGGGTCTCCTCCAAGAAGGACGTTGCCTTCTCCCGCAATACTTATGTCACATTCGTCTGGGACGCGCATGGCACCGAGAAAATGTCGCCTCCAAGGCCACACCACTGTGTAGGTGCACCACATGACGCACTACCAGGCGAACGCGAAGCATCCCGCCGTGCGGCGCGCTCGGTGCCGTCACTGCAATGAGGTAGAGGGGCTTAGAGTGATAAACCGGAAGTTCGGAAGTGGCACCCCCCCGGTTGCCGCCATATTTTACGCAAATGTGACCACTCGTCACGTGACCTCCCAAGAGCCGTGACGTCACAGGTAAGATGGCAGCGCCCATAGCTGGCGGATGCGAGTTTGTTCGGTGCGCGGCAGCCGTGATGTGCAGCTGCTTTCCGACGATTTTGTGCTTTTTGGTGCTCGCTGACGCAGGTATAATGTGAAAATATGAAGGAATGAGACTTTGTACCGTTTTTGCGCAAGATCGCTCTGGATCATCTGGATATTAACACCTGTGAGACAGCATCAGCCGTACCGCCGTACCGGTGCTCGGATTCGAGATCTGTTCGAGGATCGATAAAACTTTGAGTGGTTTTAGCATAAAATTTTCGCATTCTCTTAGCTTTGTTTGAACATTGGAATGTCTGAGAATCGATGCGAAAGGTATACGTCGCGTTAGGACCTAGGAGAAGTTGTTTCAGCCCTGCTTCACCGAATAACCATAGCAACTTTTAGCGAGGAAGCTCCTGCGATCTTTAACCCTTTGTGCTAATCGACGATTCTACATTCGATCGCTTTTCTTCCTTTTTTGGTGAGTGCTAAGCGCACACTTATTTTCAGCTACGAGGATGACGTTTTATTGAGTGTGGGGATGAATAAATTGTTGCAGGCACCTGCTTCAAAGCTATAAGAACAACTGTTTTGGTGCATGCATAGATTAACTGCAGCTTTTTCTCTTTCGTAGGATTTATTGCAGCAATACTTTTGTTCGTCAAGAGTGCATTATATTAGTCGGTCAATTATTTACTTGTTCTAATTACCTGGTAAGATGATTCATATTTGTGTTCATTCCTACCTTGCCTGAAGAGCAGTCTTGTTGAAAAATGTTGACCATCCCTTTCGGTCTCTTCAATAGACCTTTTTGAAAAGTGTGGGTTGCCTATACTTCGTATCATTGTAACCTGGAAAAGGGCAACCACCACAGCCCCCTCGAACCAAACGGAGAGACAGAGCGAAGGTGTGTGACAAATCTGTGCAGACGAGCACTCTAAATGACATGTTGTCATGTGCCTCTCTCCAACGTGCATATTGGCTCACCGAGAGTGTAGCCTTTGCCAAATTGGGATGAAACGAATTACAGTAGCTACTACTCTAATTACCCTAGGCTTTCATACTTTGGCCATTTGTTCGACAAGAATGTTATGTCCGCCATCACTGGGAACTCTGCTCGGCACCTATTGGACTCGAATGCTGCATTAGCATTCGACATGAACTGGGGCCCATTTGTGTGCTCTACGCCAAAAGAAATGGTAACAGTTGTGTTACCATTTTTGATGGGGTTCTGCAAAGGGTCTATTGTGTCATACATATAGAAAGTGTCCTGCTACATAACAATGCATCAACACATACTATTAAAGTATGTGCTCAGACGTGTGTTTGTTTTTGCAATTAAGAAGTTACATCAGTGTGCTTTAATGTTATTACAATGTGTGTAGTTTGAAGTATCCCCTCTGCAATGCCTATGAAGGCCCCTGGAGGGAATAAATAAATAACATTTTCACATCACTGGAGTTGGTTTTCGGATGTGCCACATGTTCAGGAGAAGTGGAATGAGTGCAGTCAATGCAACAAGTCTGCCAGTCTGGTATGTCTCATTAATTATTATTGAAGGGTCAGAGATGCGAGTGCCCTCAAAAGGACCTGCGCGTGCGGTGAACACAATTCTTGGTGTATAAACTCTCGAGGTGTAAAGGCAAGCGGAAAAATGTTTATGTAGTTAGTGTATCAAATATGTTTATTTCCACTGGATTACATAATTATTTATTCTTAGTTAATGGTTCCAGAACGAGTTCTTTCTGCGACAGTCTCCTGTCAGGCGTTGAGTCGTAATACCTGGGGACCTTGTTGTGGGATGACGCTCCTGGCACGTCGGTGTCCAGTTTGGTCGAGTAGCAACTTTGACCGACTGATGCCGTCTTGTAATCATACGTCATGTGCGGCCACTGACATCTGATGCACTGAAAATGCAGGGCTGGCTTTTAATCCGCAAAATTTTCCTGGTCGTTTTCTGCATCAATGCAGCAAGCTGGGGCATGTATTGGTTATGTGGCTGTGCCTTTTGCTGTACCGTTGACTTGATAGCTGGCAACAATGTCTGTTTGCTATCCAAGCAACTTCACTTCCATTTCGTAATGGAGATTTATTCTGCATCCCGCGACCACTGCAACTTGTGTAAGTCTCATGTGGCAAAGTGAAGTCTGGTGATGCTTGCAGTCCACTTTTGAGAGCAACCAACCATTCTATTTCTTTAAGTCACTGAGCGGCATTCTCCATCAAAGTTGGAAATCGTGTGCTTCGTGGCGTGGACACAGACAATTAGTGTCAGCAAATTATTAGGTATTGTCCTTGGACTACAACCGACACCAGATCAACTCTCCTTGCATTGCCGCTCACCTGCTTTGTCGTGCTTACCTCCCGTCCAGATGAAGTAGATCACGAGCTTCGGGGTAATGTCGACACCAGGGACAAAGACCGCCGAAGATAATCCTCAATCTTCCGCGGACGCTCGTCGAGACGTGGTCGAGGGCCATTCGGCACGAACCTTTGCATACCAATTCATTGGTACGGGCACCTCCAGTAGACATGGTCGGCCTCATGCAGTGGTAGCAGAGTGGTCTTCGGTCGGCCATTCGCAATACCTCCGTTTTCCTCGGTGTACTTTGTTTAGCGCGGACCTACACTGGTTCTTCCCGATGTCGGGAATGCTTCGGCGTTGGGGTGTCTCGTTGAATTGGCATTCAATAGTAACAGGTAGCCGGTGGTGGTCGTTGTGACTTTGTGGCATAAGTCGCCCTCAGTTCGTCAGATGCCGCTTCACTCAAAGAAGTCTCCAGTTGAAATGCCTGTCGAACTGCTTCTGAAACAATCTCGGCGATCAAAATAAAACCCGGGCAACTGATGGCAGGAACTAGCTTCCTTATCTCCTCCCGGACACCGTTGTGGATGATGTCACGGATGCCTGGCGTCGAAGTTGCAGCTGGACAACTCGAGTGTCGAGACGCTGGGGAGTTGTTGATAGGGACAGGCTCGGGCCTGCAGTGTACATTCAATGTTAGAAGCCTCATTTATATGAACCCTTCGACTGTTGTCGTGGGGTTGCGGACAAGGCTGCTGAAGGTGTTGTCCCTCACTTGAGGGACATGGGATTCTTAGGTTCTTGTCTTCTGTAGCATCAGGGTTGGCGTGGGTGCTCGATCAGAAGCAAAACATCCTCCACGAAGGTGGTGACGCTCTCGTTGGGGCTGTGTCCTGGACAGAATCAGGAATTCGGCTCTCTCTCGTCAATGTTGACTGATGAACGTGCACTTCAGCTCGATCTTGCAAACTTCCCACGACGTTAAGGAAGATTCGTGGTTCTCAAACCAGTGCCTTGCAGTTTCTTCCACGAGAAGTATAGGTTCTGCAGGAGCTGGTTGTCCATCTACCCACTGTGGTGGGCGACACGGACATATTGTTCAATCCAGCCCTCGATGTCTTACGTATCTTGCGTGAAAGTGCATCAGAGTGCGAGATGCAACGGGCATGCTAACGATGGTGGGAGCGGACGTGGTTTGCTGCTACAGGTTTGTCATTGTTGGCTTAGTCCGCTTCGGTTTTTCTGGCAAAAGACCTAATTCCGGTGGTTCTTGATGATAGCAGCGACTTGCTTGGATTTCAAGTTCTTCGTGGTGTATTTCCGAGTTTCGTCCTTGTGGTACTCTCTCGTCTTGCAGTTTTTCTGCCGGGATCGGGATAGGACTTGGTTCACGGCTTGCCGGGGGTTTAAGACTCGGGATAATGTGCCACCCGTGTCTTCTTATCGGGCATCTCGGCTGAGGAGCCGCCAGGGTCCACACAGAGTGAAGGGCTATGGATAAAGTGCGCAGCACCTCCACCAGAACATACAATGACAGCTGAGCATGGCCTGGAACTTTCCAGAATAATAAATATTGATAGAAAATAGGACTGGAGCAAGCATCCGTCACAATATAACAAAACAGACAGAAAAGAGTCTATCCTGACCACTAAAGAAGCTGCATTGCTTTAGTGGCATTCTGTCCGAATAAATCCTCTCCTTTGGGGTCTGGTGGCTGCCGTGGACGAGCTGAAGTGAAATCGATGTGGGACCACTTTTCTGGTAATAAGCCCCTGCAGACTGCCGTCGCAAAGCGGCGTGAACGGATGGACTGGGTAGGCGACACGCGGGATGAAATGTCCATACAGCTTGCAATTCGCGTAACGAGTGTTGATGCAACTTTGGTGTCGACGAAACGTGCGACAGACCAGCGGAATCAATACTAACTGCAACACCTGTGCTCCGTGAAAATGCACGTTTACGCCGGAACAATTTCGGAAGCAGCACAGCATCACCTAAAGCATGGCATAGGAGCTACCAGCTTGAAGGCAGCTCTTCGGTACGTCGCACACCTGTGCTCTGTGAAAGTGCACGTCTACGCCGGAACAGTTAGGGAAGCAGCACAGTATCATTTAGCACGGCACGGGTACTACAAGCGGCAAGGCAGCTCTCCGGTGCACCGCACAACCAGAGTGAGCCTTCGGTCATTTGAACGAAGCGGCACCACGATTGCACACTGCCAAGCACGACTCACGCAATTTCCGTCGCTAAACTGTGTATCTAAATATATTGCACATGCTTTACTGCAGATCTCGAGGGTTCCGATGGTCAACGAGAGCACAGAAACGTCGCCTTAAAATTTATCGTAGCGGTGTCCGAATCAATCCGAGGTCCGAGCAACGTAAGGCCGATTGTCTCCTTCGTGGCAATATCCCCGTCGGTCACTAGCGAAATGCACACCGTTCCTCCGTATTTTCACGTTATACCTACGTCAGGCACCACGCTCAACTCTGAAGTCGCTTTCGATCGGCCTCATATGACGGCTTTCGTGTCTGAAATCAGCTCACCGAGACGAACGACAACCAACAAAGCATCCGACAAGCTCCGGCCCAGCTGGGGCCAGCCGCTGCATGGGCGCTGCCATCTTTCCTGTGACGTCACGTCTTTGGTTTGGTCATGTGACGAGTGGTCAAATTTGCGTACAATGGCAGCCGCCTTATGGGGGTCATTTTCGAGTGCAGACCGGAACCCCGGTTTATCGCTCTAAGCCCCTCTACCTCGTTGCGTCACTGCAAGGGCAAAACATGAACGAATGGACGGTAAAAAAAATCCGCAAGAGTGGGGCAGCGGCTCGCGACATCTAGCGAGGTATGAAAGTAACAAATTGTCTTTCAAGTGGATGGTTCAAGTATGTACTTGTTACACCGAAAATTCGCCCGCCAACGTAAAAACAAAAACGCATGGACTACGAAACAGAGCGTTTACATATATGCAATTTTATTGTCGGACTGGTGACAAGCGATAGGTACACGTCCAGTGTGAAAATCAAGAGAGGCGACGGCATGCAGAGGTTAAAAGAAAAAGAAGAAATTTAATTATGCGATAAAAAGCCGCGCACGGCGAAAACATGACAAAACCATCGCAAGAAACAACTCAACGCTCGCGACACAAACTGCAGCCGGAAAACAAGTTCGCTGGTGCTAAGAAGTCGCCATTTCTGAAAAAGGAAAGTCCCCACCGCGGGACCCAAAGTCCAGGAAAAAGTTCAAACGAAGTCCGAAGACTCGCCGACGTCTTGAATCCGACGAACGACGAAAGCTTCACCTGCCCGGTGTGGTGGGCTGGTTGCTTGGGGGCCGACGCAACGCAGCACCGCACGCACACACTTCCCGAAAAGGTAAAAACCGACGCCCGTCGTCACTGCTGGAATCGTATCCAGAGCAGAGAGCGTGAGGGAAAGAAGAGAGCAGCGCCGACATCACGTTCTCTCGAGCTGCGGGCCGTTATGTTTCGCGAGACGAGGCGAGAGAGAGAGAGAGGAGGTGCCGAAGGAAGCGGAGAGCGCTAACTCAAGGTCGCAGTGCCAGGACCTGCATGGCCTCCTTCCGACGGTGCAGCTGGTGCAGCAACGCACCGGTGCCGCGCGCTGCATGAAGTCCCAGGCGAAAGTAGTGCAGACGCACCGACACGACCCGGTGAACGTGACACGTCCGTCGGTGCAGCGCGGTGCGGTGCGGTGCGCCCCAGACAAACGTGACATTGGGCGCGTTAAGTTAGTGAGCTCCAGACTCCGGACATCTGCGCTCGAGCGCGCGGGTTCGGAGCGTAGCTTAACGGCGCACTTTACGGCGCCTATTTTTTTAACGTTTCCGGTTCCGGCTTTGCGGCGCGCGCTTAAACATGGCTCCCGTCTCGTCGAAACGCCGAAAAAGTGTTTGTTCGACGACGACTTCGATGAAATAAGTGCGCAAAGACGGCAGCAATAGCAAGAGCTTGTATTTGTGCTGCACGCTGTTGGTGCGGCGATTAAAGATACGCCGAACGCCTTCTAAATTCCCGAAAGCCTTAAAGAATGACGGCTGAATGGCCGAGTTTATTGGCTCGCCTGATCCTGAAATTGCGGTAAGGTACATGAAGAACTTTGACAAGCATTTGAAGGATGTATGCATACCTTTCTACACCAGCACCATGGTTTTTTTTTTTTATTTTTGTATTTTCCACGATGACGGAACGATTGCACGAGCTGCCAAGCGATCGCCGTCGAAGTATCCACGCATCCAAGCAGACGCGACTTGGCGTCCGAGGGAGTCCCTAAAGGCTTCGGCACAAGCACGAACGACGCCGAGAGCTCCGAGCACTGCATGGTAGCGCAGAACGAGCAGCTCCTACACACGACCGGCCTACCTCGGTGCCGTTCCTGGCTAGGCCGGAGCCTTTCGGCCGCGGGGTTCGGTTGGTGCGGTCGCGGTCGGCGAGGTTTGGCGAGGCGAGCACAGTGGCATCCTCGGAGCGTTCGGAAGCGAACTCGCTCGCCAGGGATTGCGCACACCCGACGCCTCTGGTCCAGAGTGGCCCGGCGGCCCGGCCCAGAGCCCAAAACGCTTGGGTTTTGATAATTCTTCCGTCTCGTGCGAGACCACCACACCATCGTGTAAAACCACCGCGAGTAACCGCGAGACTGGCCGCGAGAGCGGAAACGCCGTCATCTCACCGGAAACCGAGCTGTTCGAGCTCTCGTGCACCATCTCCGACGACGGAGCTCGCGGAGCGCGCTCCGCCAGCGTGCACCGGAAGTGGGACGATGTCGTTTAGTTTAGCTCGAGTGCACTCTGACCGCTGGAGCGCGCTCGAGCGCGTTAACTTAACGCGCCCATTAAAGTACGAAATCCCAGAACGTCGCGATACTCTGCTCTGCAAGCGGTACATGTAGAGTAGCTCTTGTACGTCCTCGCTTGTGCCGTGTACGTCTCCGCTCCTGCCACAGGGACGGAAAAGTGGGGATATTTCGTGTTGCGGATAGAGAGTCGCCACTTATGCGCCTTGTGTACTTTGAACATGTAGTATTTCCACGAATTTCTTTTTTTTTTTACTTTTTATAAACTATTCTAGCTGGTCGCTCAGTAAGGGCTAGTAGATCAGGCAACAAATTTCCTATCAAATTAAAAAAAAATATAATCCGTGGACTTTTTTTGTTTAAAAGGGGAGGGAACCAGGTGACGCAAACTACTGCCAGTTATGAAGGGCACAACCGCTAATATCTCTCCGTGACGCTAACGACGCGACGCTTGGTTGTTTTGTCATGACTGTTTGATTCAACTGTTTATTAGCTATCCTGAAGCAATAATATTATTATTATTATTAAGTAAGTTTTCATGCAGGTAAAGCACGCACAAAGAGGAATGCAACCTAAGGTCCTTCGATACTGAAGGTAGCGCAATTTCTCCTCTCCACGCAATTTTCTTTCTTTTATCTGGACAAATCCTCCTCTCGCATAGCCTTTAGAAAGGCGGAGCATTTTAATTGAAGATAAATGCATTGCGGTTTATTCTGGGATATTAGCACGCACCGACAGTGCGCTTACGCGTTCGTTTTAGCAGCTGTCAAGAACTGGCAATGGAGATAAAGCAGATTTATGTCCGCATAAAAGCCGAATCGAAAAAAAGTATTCGTAGGGGAAGCATCTCTCAAATTAAGTTTATAAAAAAAAAAAAAAAAAAAAAACATCTGTGCGAAGCGCTTATGCACGGGAAATAGACCGACCGCCAACCCCTGTCCGCCATTGCTTGTTCACGTACTCGGAGCATGCATTGGACACGGGTGTGACGTCTGCGTTCGGCGTAAACTCGGATCCAATCACGCGCTTCGTGTCCAAGCAATGGCGACCACCAATGTTGCTTGATGGACTTTGGAAAAGAGTCAATTGAGCAGGTGCAAAGCACTGCCAATCTGGTTGTCAAATGCCGCAACAATCAAAGTATTTCCCTTGCGGCAAAGAAAAAAGCCAAACCATAGGAACGCTGTCGTGCAGTTATGCGCGAGAGTGCTGAAAACTCTCGCGGATATGTCTTACGGCTTCCCGCGTATGGTCCCTGACTAGGGACAACCACAGGGAATGTAGGGCACTGCGACTACCTTCAACCCTCGACGAAGTCCTCGGGCGTCACGAAGACACGGTTTATTTCTTAGTGCGAAATGAACTAAAATGAACATACTTTTTTTGTTTTACATATTCCCATAAGTCAAATTATAACCGAGTATACACAACAAATAATAGTGAGAAAAAAAAAAGAATTAAGCGTTGAACGCGGCATCTCTCGTTGCGATGCTTCTCTACTTTGCAAGAACAACACGACAATTGCTTGTGGACTTTACGGCAGCTGGGAGTTAAATATCAGTGCACAAAGTAACGCCAAACTTGCGTCGCAAAAAAAAGAAAAAAAGAACAAAACTGCTAAACGTAGAGAGTTAAAGCCCGTCTGAACAAAGTTGATGAGGGAGCCACGCTTGCTCAAGGTTGCTTAAGCGTGGAAGAAGGGTTTCAACTCATTGGACTGGAATAGTTGCCAATGTGAACTGTATTTTGAAGCGATAGCGTTTAGAAACTCGCGCCGCTAAAAAGCCGGCGTCGGTTTCGGAAACGAACAACACAGAAAGCGCTCTGTGTTGTTCGCTTTTTTTACTTGTCCGTTGTTTTTAGCGTTTTTACCCTCAAAAGACTTAAATGTCGCCGCATGTACCAAATGATATCACTTTGTAAAGTAATTCCATTTTCCTAAAAGAACAAATTTCAAAAAGTTCAGGTGATGACGGGATTTGAACCCACATCCCTCCGGTAGCAAGCTAGACAGATATACCGACTAGGCCACGCAGACACTGATTTGTATTTTTATTATATGAAAGTTATATGCAAAAAGGCAGTTCAACCAAGATATTCATACATCTGTGTATATATATATATTTATATATATATATATATATATATATATATATATATATATATATATATATATATATATATATATATATATATATATATATATATATATATATATATATATATGTGTGTACAGCCGGATTAGAAGATTTGTATACAAAGTACATTAATTCGGCAGTAATGTAAAAACATATGTCACATTTTAACATTTGACTAAGGGATGAATGAATCAACGTCGCTTACCTTAACCCAAAGCGACTCTTTCCGAAGTCGGCTTAGCGGCCTAAGCCTAACTCGGCTAAGCACGGGTTTAAATTTCGGTTGCACCAACATTAACTCGGGGTTACAGACGCGCCCCTAGCTAAACGCTGGATATGCGTAGGGAATGTAGGGACAAACAGAGCTAACTAGGGAACGCTCAGAGGGACGAATACGATTGGCGGAGAGGAATCACTTGATGTAATCCAAGTTTTTGCCGTGGTAGTCAGCGCCGGTGGCCGTTTTTCACTGTGTTTCTTCGGTGGATAACAAATGAAGCGTTTTTAAATTCAATTATTTTTAGGCTGACCTTTTAAAAACAGAATTGAAAGCTTTAAATAAACACGTAATTTCGTTACCGATATAACTGTGTCTTTAATATCGGATGAAAACAGGATATTTTTACGGTAGCAGTAGTTTTCGTGCTCACGTTTCGAGTTAAAGGAGCCATCGGGGGGCCCAAATTTCGCCGAACGCGAGAAGGACGCTCTACTCGCTACATCGCAGAAGACTGACGAAACATAATCGAGAATAAGTGGGCAGGACAGATGACTGCGAAAATCAAGAATCATGCCTGAAACCGATTAAGTTCGTAACAATGACGAGCTCGCCACAGCAGCTGCGAAGGTGCCCCGGAAAACATCGAATTGAAGGCGTCGAGAGATCAGGTCGCGAAGTAGGGGTCCTTGCGTCGACCGTGCGATCGTTGCTCTCAGCATAGTGAGGAAACTGCTCTGTACCCTCATTGAGCATCTGCTGGTGCCCCAAAATGACTTGAGTCTCACACTGTGGTGTTCGAACGTAGCTGTGCAACCTCAGCCATTTTTATTATATGTGCCCCTCCGTAGGCACAGGTTACTTGTCTACTTTATATACGCCTCAGTACGCAAAATTACTAAAATTGAAAGCTACGTTGAGCAGTTTGAACAGCATTGGTATCTCCAAACCGATAACTCAAACCCAAGTTCTTTGGTTGATTTATAATCGAGAGAATACACAAAAATCACAGTTTTCACTGTAACCTTTTCATGACCTTGACTGCATTTATTGCAAATGATCTTCATGAACTATAAAAACCTCTTTCCATCTCTGCGTTTTACCCTAATAACTACAAAAACTAGGGTGAAAGGTTGAAACTTGACTGTTGGAGTCCAAGAAGTAAGCTAGAACATCCATAGTGGGGGAAAATTTCAAGCTTTCGTAGTTTTAAGGTGCATTTGAACTCACTAGACCCTGCTGTCACGGTCAGTGGCTCTTGGAACATAAACTTGCATATCCCCAGAAGCTGGCTTGAACTAGTCGAAATGAAGTTTATGAAACAAGAATGGCAGCGCCCTTATGTTTGTCTTTTCAGTAAATTTTACGTGATCTAGTTCCTTAAGCATGTCCGTTAGCAACATGTCAGAATTACATTTTCATGTGTAAATTATTTTTAATAATTCTAACAATCACGGTTTTTATTTTAACGATCAATCTACAATATGAGGATGACGACCATCCAGTGGTAGTTCCCAACACTTCAGAGCCGTCTGGAGGCAAGCAGGTTCACAATATAAAAGGCTTTGTTGTCACAAAGCCTTTTTGACAATCAGAGGACAACGACCATTCCGTGGTAGTTCTCAGCAGCTCAGAGCCATCTGGACGCAAGTTGTGTCACAAAATTAAAGCTTTGTTGTAATAGAACCGTTCAAGTTCAATAAATGACTACGATCTGAAGACGATAGCGATGCCGTAATAGTCCTCACCATTTCAGTGCCCTCTGGAGGTCCCCCAATGCCCTGCGGAAGTGTATTATCACCTTCGAGAACGAGGCTAAAAGAACAGTTCAAGCATGTGCAGCGTCTACGGGCACTTAACAGGCGTACACTGCAGTTTTCTCTCACATTAGAAGTTGCAGCTATGTATGGGGAGGTTATAGATTCCAAAAAGCACTGGCCTGAAACAAGAACCTGGCTCACAAAATGAAAACACTCTTCAGTCTAATGGAGAAGCACAACCTAGCATCCTTGCCCTCTGGTGGGAGCAAGAAATGTGCAAACTATACACTGAAGGAAAAAAGAAAACAGAAAAACATAAATACGAGATGGAATAAAAATTATTCACTCTGGCTATTGCATAGGCACTTTGCCTATTGCACAGGCAAAACCTTGGCTGATTTGCAAATGATTTGTCACATCATCCACTGTCACTCGTCTACAGATTGTCGAACCAAAAGTTTCTATAGGTCCGGTCCCGGTTCCAGTTGAGTTCCGGGGCGCAAAAATAACGGTTCGAACCGGTTCGAACCGGTTTTAACCACTAAATTGAGAATATATTTTCCGCGTTTTTTGGCAATAGGCATTGATTCAACAGTGAAACGAGTAACTATATAGCCTTTTTATCATTTGTAAAATTCACTTTTATTTTCAGGTATCAAAAATAAATTGCGTTATATAATTTCAATGAAACAGTAAAGGAATCTATAGATTAACATATATGACTCAACATTTTTTTTTTTTTTTTTTTTGCCTCACTCACATATTTTTCACCTGGATCGAAGGTTCCTCAGCCTGGTAGGTTCCCTAAAATACCCGGGATTTGTAAAACTTCGCGTCGCAGTTTTAAAAGTCAAATCCTGTTGCGCTCTTGAACTTAAGAATTATTTACAGTGCATTAAATCATGAAATGAGCGCGTCCTCACCATATCTATACTGAAATCTAGTTTACAGAATACATTTCACAATATATATGATCACGACACAACTGAGTTAAAAGCAATTATATTTTCAAAATCTCAGGACAGTTTTAGGACAAACCCTCTCAGTCTACCTTTTGTAAATACACTGAGCGGCAATCAAAAGGCTTGCTTTCATGACCAATGTTGTTCACCCTCAGCACCATGATGTAGGCCAATAATCATACACTCAAATCTGATCTGGCCTAAAATAGCACGTTCCGAAGTGAAGATTTTCGACATAACTTGGCGTTTGAAGTTTGTTCTTGACAAGATGCCGCTCAATTCAATTTGCAAATGAGCATTACCCTTTTAATTTTTATTTGCTCAATAAAACAGAGTTGTGGTACTCGACATTGCAGCTACTTAATTTGTGACTTTCTGACGGTCTGCATGCGCAATCGTCATAGTTCCGCCGCTCGCCACTGTATACTTTGTTTTCGTCCAGCTCACAGACGCATAACATTGCTGTTCATCAGATAAACGAGGTAAGATACTTCTATATGTTTGAGAAGTTGAACATGCATCAGGAACACACATGCTATTTAAAAAAAAAAAAAAATCTTGAAAATACAAAAATAAATGTCTCATGTTTTTTTTTTTTATTACTTTTGAGGATAGAAACGCCGGAAAAAGATTACAAAATGTATTCAATCAGGTGTGTTCTGGAAGGACACGCCGCCACGTGGAACGCGGTACGACACTTGCTAGAACGCATTTTTTTCGTCAAGTGGAACCAAGAATGGCTATGGTGTCTGCCTGCGTGCAGTAGATGGGACTGTCCTGCACGTGGAACATCCTGACCCTGTTAAGCATAAATCCGCGCCACATATCGCTGTACCGAAACCCGAGCCATCCGTGAGACTTGCAATGTCTGTGTAGATTATGCGAGGGTCACTGTTAATTATGATGGATTTCGCACCCTTCGGGTGTTTTTTTATCTTCCACTTGCGCCTTTATTTCTGCTCCGATTTAATCTGCTTTGGTCACGGCTTGGGCTAAAAGGCAGAAAACATCGTGGCAGCAGTGGCAGTTTGTCAACGACGCGGCCCAGCTTGGTTAGTGTATGCCTGCCTGCCAGGGTGGAACGCAGCCTGGCTCCTTGAGGGTTATTCATTATTTCGAGGAGATCCTCATAGTCATTGAGATTGTTACAGTTTTTGAGCACCTCAAGGCGGCTGTAGAGTAGAAGACCCGTTACGATAAGTCCCATTTCGTGTCCCCTTTTATAGTCAAAATTTCACCGCCCCCAAGAAGCGTATCAACCAGCCGTGGTTTGTACGGGTATACTTTGGCCAGACTAGGACCAGTACGCCTCTGTAAAGTCATAAAAATTCCAACCCGATATGGTTTATGACACCTTTAACGGGGCGGTGAAAAAATATTCAATTAGAATGTTTTTTGTTTTTTTTTTTCACTTTACACAAGCTTACTTGCTCTAGTGAGACTCAAGGATACTCGGACGCAACGCCACCGGCCAAGAAACTTATTTGTCGCGGTGTAATTTCAAGAACAAAAGAGAGTGTTTTCACTAAACCCCTCCTTCGCGAAACTTGATGATGTAATTGGAGGATCGCCGTATACCCCGGTGAAGATATTTGAATCTGGCTTGTAGATTGTACCCGAGCAGTGCGTACACACTCGGTCTGGGCTCGTAATAATCGATAGTCGGGAAGCATTTGGGTAGTGTGCAGTGTCCCATTGCTGTGATGACGAAAATAGCCGAACCATAACAATGTCTGGAACTCAGCACGTGTCCTGTGCCTTGCCAGCCCAGCGAGTTTCTATGATCAACATTGGTGGCATATAATCGACTCCAGGTTACGTGGCCGCTTGTTCTGGCTGCGAGTTGAGGGGGTAAACGCTTCTCATTTTTCTTTAAGTTTTTCTGCGACTTCGATTGCGCGTGGTGAAAAACGAACAGGTGTTTCACAGGCCATTAACGCCAAGGATCCGTTCTGAGCGGTAAGCGCGTTAGCGCGAAGTACAAAAAATTGTTGCATCACCCCTTAACTCGTGAAAAGAGTATAGCGTGATCTTCAAACTGAATCTGATTACGATCATGTCGTTTGGTGTTACTTTGGCAGATTATTTTCATATCATGATGACAATCAAGGCGTTAGATTAAAAAAAGTGTCTAGCCTGCTAGGTTACAAGAATTGTCTAGCCTGGAAATGCACTAACCTCTTACATACCGATTGCACTTACAAAGACTTTGGATTCATTTTGTAAATAAAGGCACTCGTGAGCCTAAACACTGGCTGAAAATGATAGGGTATATATACAAACCGGAACCCTCGCCTCTTCCAATATTATCTGAGTCACGGGATTCTTCCTTCCGCACCGCAACCACCCCATACCAAAACGCTGAACCCGAACAGGCGCTCACCCCCCCCCCCCCCCCCCCTTCCTCCCTCTAGAGCTGGAGGGACTCTGGTAGCAACCACGCTGTCTTCTACTTACGCCCCCTCTCTGTCCCCTCATCCCTCACTTCCTTCGTCCTTACTCACGGAGACACGTACGCATTTACTATGCAACGCATTTCGGTGGTTTCGATCAAAATAAAAGCACTTTATGCTGCTGGCTCGGCAGGTGGGTTGTATAGAAAGTCGCGGAGTTGTTGTTTCGGTTATGTTTGTGCATTGTACTGCTTACATGCATATGCCATTAGTCTATTATAAATTGGCTTTAATTCTGCAGTGCTAACGCAGGGCTGGCCAAGGGAAACTTTTTTGTAGTCTTTTTTTTTTTTATAACCACCCCCACTTGAATTCTTCACCTGTGTTCGTGTACGGTATGTTGGTTGGTGGTCATGGTGTGCACGTGGTACTTGCTAGTGTATAAACGTGCGGCCTGCAAGAACCCTAAACAAAAGAGAATAATTTCGTTCTTTTTTAGCGTTATATAACGATTACTTCATCAATTTCACCATAGGATGCCGTAAAATGTACAGCAGGTGGCGAAAGTTGCCGCCTCGTTTAAGAAGCTGAGCTTTGAGCTGTCATGCATCTATTGATTTACAGCTGAAACAGATGTCCTCCCTATCTCCTGGGTTCAATAACATTCGTGATAATCGCGCCCCCCAGTTACCTGAATGCCCCTTCGTGCTCAAAGAACTGCGAAGTGCCGGTCACAGGCGCACGAATTATTAACTCACGTCGGCAGAAGGAAACACAAGTAAAGAGCGACAAAAATAAAAAAGTGGTAGCTTTTGGTGGCGGCGGAAGGTACCCAGCGATTTGACGCCGCTTACGGCAAGCATGCGCTGTGCTCAATAAAGACAGCATCCTCATTTCTCGGCTAAATTTTGTTTTAGCATTCTCCACTTGGGCAAAAATAGAGTTAGTATAGCCTAGACGTGGTAGGGAGCAATCGCGGTGATCCTGCCACACACACACACTGTCGTCCTTACTGTATATGGGTACGGTACCGGTATTTGAAGACAGATGTTCAGAGCGTCTGATTTGGAAGATGTGGAAGATATGGAAGTGGAAGACGTCGAATAGGCGTGCATGCCCTCTGTTCTTTCTCTCCACCAAAAAGTCGTGCTGTTCGTTATCCCTTGCTCGAAGGACTCGCATGTCGCTTACCGGCCGCAATGTTGTTTTGTAAAGTAGTCACTTTTGACCACCAGGTGTTTAACTACGTAAGCGGTCGTCATTTTCGGTTGAGAGCTGGTTTCATGTGTGACAACCTTTGATCGACCTTTTTTTAAGAGCGTAGCTGCAACGCAATTTGATCTTTGAGGCTACAAGTTCGACTTCCGGCTGTCAGTACGATAAACGCTTGAAATCGAACGTTAGCCACGGACATACTGCTGTGATGGTTTTACAAACCCGCATGGAGCGCTTTCGCGGGTTTGTGCGACAATCCGGTTTCCGCATCAGTGGGCGTGTACGTGTGAATAACTCATACCTCCCGTGCCGTTTCTGCTATTAAACTATAATGGGTGACAAGTTAAGAATTCAGTGAGAGCTTTTTGCGTTTGAGAGCACATCGTCGCACGCGCAATCAAAGCCCAGTGGGAGGCAAACAGCACGTGTTGAAGGCAGAGCTTTTACTGCCATACTGAACATGTCGCCGACTATTTGAAGAGCAGGGGACCTATGTTGGACAAATGTTTCGTTTCTCCTAAAAGAAACGGAAGTGACGACATCGCGTCTGATTGGTTGAGGCTCGAATGACGAAAGTTCTCTACGAAAATGTGGGCGGAGACGGCGAACCGCCCCCACCGGAAGTGACAACACTTTGACGTATCGTTTCCTCGGTGTTTCGTCTGAAAAGGGAACAAGTCTGTCGATGGTCTCTTCACGGTAGCGAAATTGGAAACACGGCGTCTCGGAGGCAGAGCGACAGTCTTTCTATTGTTCAACTTTTTTTTCCCCTCCGGAAAGGCTCTACCGGCAGCACCTCGACACCGCGATGCCTTTGAACTACCGGAGGAAGCTTTTCGGAGGCAGCACCGTCTCACCAAGAATGTGGTCCGTTGATTGTGCGACTGACTGCGCGAGGAGCCAGAGGTGAGGCTGCGAGGTTCGTGGACGGTGATGTCTGTGGAACAGCAAGTGTTGTGCGCACTTCGCTTTTAGCCACGGGGAGCAAACTGTGCGGGGAGCTTTAAGAGCATGGTAGCGAGCGACGAGCACATAGCGAGGAATCAGGCTACAGTCGGCATTGTTGTGCGGGCTGTGTCCCTCGCTATTGTGCAGCGTCTGGGGATCCGGCGCGGCTGGGTCGACTTTTCCCAGACAACCGGCAAGAGGGAAGACGTCGAGAGGGGCTTCCAACGGCTCGGCAGGGTACCCGGCGTCATCGGTTACGTCGACGGGACGATGATCGCCATCGTCTGTCCGTCACAGAACGACCCCACCGTCACGAAGGCGGCGTATTGGTGCCGCAAACAATTCTACGCTCTGAACGCGATGGAGGTACGTATGATCACATATATACTACGTCTCACCTTAGCATGAACTAACTAAGAAGACTGCAAGCGCGAACGGCTTGACTGGAGCACTCGCGGCACGAGCGCTCGTGCAGCCGCCGGGGCTTTATTCAAAGCAGCTAGCTCGCGCTTTTAGTTATAGGTCAATGCCCGTTCTGAACGGGTTTGAAAAAGAGCGTAACGCTAATATGGTGTGGATATGCCATTTTAGAGAGTTATGAATTGTTAGTGCTCGTTTATCCTCCGCACAAGCGTTTGTTCGACGAAAGAAGGGAGGGTTTGTTAGCTCAAAAGCTTTCGATCTCTGTTTGTTTTCATGTCGTGTTAGGCTTTTAAGCATTAGTCCCTGTCCTGCATGATAAAGTGTAAACTCTCCTTTGAAGAAAAAAACAAATTTGCCTAAACTATTACGTGGATCAAAGGTAGTGGCTATTTATCATATAATTTTAATCTCTGTAACACAGGCAGCCCTCCGTCTGTGTCCTCCTTCATCCAATATTCCGTCGTTTTTTTGCGCTATCTTCATATTTTAAGTTTGCAAACCACATAATTTATGCTGGTGTGTTGTTCAACATGTAAATAGTGTTTGACAGGGCCCCATGACAATGAGTGCAATCAACTGTTTGTGGATTCAGTTGAATTAATGTCTATACATGTCTCACTATTGCAGGTGTGTAACGCCGACTGCCGGGAGATGAGCATCGACCCACGGTATCCTGGGTCGGTGCACAACTCCTTCGCGTGGTGCTACACACACAGCGAAAAAGTACACCCCTGGACGTGTAAACCGTTGTCCCAGGGCGGACTCCCCAAATGGTGTTCGTTTTACACGCGAGGCTCGGTGTATTGCGTTTGCACCCGAGGTCTCGTGTAAAATGAACATCTTTGAACGTGTACTTCGTTCTGCGATCACACGTCTAGGGGTGTTTTTTTACAATGGCGGCCGTTTGACGCAAGACGGGTTCCACGAGCGAGGCCCAGCGCTTTACACGGCTTTTCGCCGCAGCGAAAGCGTAGTTTGCACGTGTTCGTTCGTAATCGTCCATACGTGCTGAACTACCGCAAGCATTCACCCCCAAGCGCCGACGCCGTATCCATTACGGCGATTACGCGACAGTGGGAGCGACCATCGACTGCATCCAGCAGCGTGCTTCCCCATCGAGCAGGTCTCGTTCGCATGGCGGTACAGCCGATCGCCGAGGCCTCAAGCCGGTTGCATTGTCACCGACGCCGGGTAATTTCCACAGCAGTTATCTTTTCGCGACCACAGACATGAACTTTATTGAAAAAGCCCGTTTGCCGCGAGCGACGACGAATAGCTCCGACACCGACCCTACCCGACCGGCCTTACCGACGTCCCGCTCACCTCTTTACCGCGAGCAAAGTTGTACGCGACGTTTCGACGTATCCACTCATATCTCGTGTGTACGAAAATTTTGCGGCTTTCCGGGTATGAATCGGCTACCGAAACGGCCAGCGAACGAAGACGAACTGAACGCCGGCGCTATGCGCCATTTAAACACGCGGTTACTTTTCTACTAGACTCTAGCTATGTGGTGTGGTTCCTTACACATAAATGGACTACGTACAAACAAAGCTAAAATGAAATTGGGCGGCTGCTTGCGCCACCTAGTGAGTATGCGGAAAACTACAAAAATGAAGGACATTTTGGCATTTGAGGAAGTGACACGCTCGAACACGGACGGCACCATACCAACACATACATCACAGCACATACCACAAGATCAACATACAAGCATCTACATACACAAACAACGAAAAGATGCACTAACAATCCGACACTCCTACTCAATTGTACTAGAAACCCGCTCGGTATATATAGCAGACTTTTTGTTTCAGCCGAAGGTCCGGTGACACCCCCCGTATTTTATATGAACGTAACGATATTACACAATTATTACTTATATAGTACGGCGACATAAATATAATTTGGGAAGTTACACATTTCTCTTAGTCTAGATTATAGCTAAAAGACACCCTATATTTAAAAAAAAATGTTTCGAGCTAGCCAAAATGTAGCAAAATCTGGTTTTGTTTTCGGAAGTTCGAGCGCTCAAGACTGGAATGCGCTAGCGAAGTGTGTGCTTGCTTCTGTCAAACTATAATCCATTGTATGACGCTCTCAAAGCTGCTGGCTGCAGCCCCCGTCTTGGTTTAGGGTTTGATTTACACGCGCTCCCGTGGAAATGAAATTATGCGCGCTCGAGTCGATATTACTGACAGCGTGAAGTATAAACCGAATGTAAACGATTTTGCGAGCGACGAGAACAGCGACGGCGACCCGCTTCGCTGACGCTCGGTCACTCGCGCGACGACGCAAGCCGCATGAAAGCGGAACGATGTTTTCTAGAAGTCCAAAAACCGAGTGACGCGACGAGCGATAGTAAGAAATCTTCGTAATACGTCGCTGACTCGTCGCTGTCGCCGTCGCTCGCTAAATCGCTTTATGCAGTTCAGCCTTTATACTCACGCTAGTGCCGACCTGCATTACCCGCTGAGCCCAAGCAAGCGATAAGGATATTCAAATATGTCACAACAGTGGCGTGCATTCGCTAAGAAAACATATATCTCAAATTCCTGCAGTTTGACGTCGGGATCCGTTACTTGTTCTGCTGTCACCTTGGCGAAACGGTCACTAAAGAGAAACTAGTCAGTTTGTTTTATCAGAAATTATAAAAACCTTATCTAGCCACTGTTATGCACAAAAGCACTCTGGAATTTCATATAAATAGTTTAGAATAAACTGAACACAATCGGTAACTTAATTTTCCAAGCATAATAATAAAAAAAAAATCTTAGAAAACAATTGTATTTTTAAGGTGTTTCAAATAAAAAAAAACTGAAAAAGGAGCCTTATTTCAGCTGCTCTATCACGTAAATACTTTGGGAAAAAAATATCTATTGAGAAGTAGGTTTTGCAATCTCTAATTTGCTTCTTTCAACTTTCCAGTTACTTTATGCGTACTTGCAGATTGTATCCTGACAAATCTAGACAAAATTGTATAAAAAGTAACAGTCTATATAAAATTTATAGCTTAATTAAATTCACATTTGTTTGATAATGTTCAATCTTAAATATGAGTTTTAAATTTCACATCTATTATTACAAATGATTGAATTACATGCTGCTTGATGCATGCTGTGTTGCCCCCCCCCCCCCCCTTTTAAATATATATATCCAGTATATTTGCTGGTTAGTTGTTGTAAACCTCTTAATGTCGTGTTATTTGTTTGTTGTTGTAGGTGTGTGAATGCATATGTTGTACCCCACTCCTACTTGGGCCTTCAATGGCCAGTAGTATCCTCTAAATAAAATTAAAAAAACAAGTGAGCAGTAAAAATCTGGAAGACAAAAGTAAACACAGAGCCGTGCAAAAAGGCATTCAGTATATGAAACAGATACAGATATGGGCCTCTGGCGGTCCATCGGTTCAGCCTCCACACCGCCTAAAGACGGCAGTGTTGCAATATTACGAACCAGCGCACAGGTAGACAGTTACCAAAAATCCAAACACAAAAAACTCACATCAGCGCTGTGCGAGTGTATATTTTTGTGTATTTGGATTTTAAGTAACTAATCTACCTGTGCGCTGGTTCGTAATTATGCCGTACCAACTCGCCCAATCTGCCGTATTAATAGTGTTGCAAAATACTTAGATCAACTATAATGCTAATGACTGCAGTGTATAAAAGCAAGCTACTCGTCGGAACGAGCTTGACGGTACGAGAATAAAGAGAATGTTTTCACAGTTAAACTCAGAGTCTGTTGCACCGTCTCTTCCGTCCTCAAGATCGAAAGTGCTACAGATTGGTGACCTGGACATGATGATTGACTCCGAGCACCTGCTATCCAGGGGAATGTTCTTCGTGGCCAAGGGCACGGCAATGGCTCTGCCTTTTCGGACGAAAATGCAGTAGGGATATATTCAACTTTCTCAGCCTCCACATCTGCAGCGCCTCCGCAACCACCTCTGCTCTGTCGCATCTAGCACCGGCATCTCCCAGCAATGGGCTGCGACCACCTTGCTTGCCCCACCGGCTTGGCAAGTGAATATTCATCGACATCTTCACACTGTTCACAAGGCATGTTGCTAGCCGACCAGGGTCTCCTCATCGTTGCCATGTCAGGCATTCGCTCTCAGTTCGGTTCCTCATCTTAGGGGATGTTGCATCGGCCCCGCAGTCGGCCGGCATCCCCCTTTCAGTCCGAGGCTGTACGCTCCAAACTGATCGAGCCGGACTGAAAGCACGACAGGGTCGATTTCCCCCGTCTGCTGCCTCATTTCCTGACCTCGGCGTCAACTACCATGCACGGCTTCCAAACGCTCTCTTTCCTGCTCTCTAGTATGTCATCCTGCTTGCGGTACATGTCAACAGCAACGACACCTCTCTGGAGCCGCAATCACTTCAACAAAATCGTGCCATTCCTCACAGTGCAGAGCTGAGGGTGATAGCTCTGCGGCAGTCTATCGGTTCAGCCTTGGCATCGCCAAAGATGACAGTGCTACTCATACTCGTCACCACGAGCTCAACGACATGAGAATAAACAGATTGTTTTTATTGCTCGGAGTCGGTCGCAGCATCTTTTCCGTCCACAACATCGTATACTCTATAGGTAGTAGGCAAGAGACACACTTCAGATGAAAAGAACAAATGCT